>NC_023755.2:13879782-14180192 GCF_000499845.2 Phaseolus vulgaris | reverse complement strand
CAGGCGGAGTATGAGGCCCTGATCGCAGGAATGTTGCTAGCAAGAGAAATGGGAGCAAGAAATCTGCTGGCCAAGAGCGATTCGTTACTGGTCACCGGGCAGGTTACGGGGGAGTTCCAAGCAAAGGATCCCCAGATGGCAGCCTACCTGGAGTATGTGCAGCTCCTGAAGACGTCCTTCGCCGAGTTTGAGTTAGTGCACGTGCCAAGAGAGCAAAATGCCCGAGCAGACCTGCTTGCTAAGCTGGCCAGCTCAGGCAAGGGGGGGAAGCAGAGGACCGTCATTCAGGAGACCCTGAAGGTGCCGCGCGCGTTCGTATCAGACAACCAGGTGCTTCATGTATACAAGTCAATGGAGCGTCTAACGATCGGTCATCGGTCGTTGACCCAAGAAACGCTAAGAGCACCGAGGGTGAGATCGCGACCCTCAAAGACCGATGAGTCGATGGAGGTCCATGCGGAGAAGGAACCCGACACCTGGATGACGCCATACCAGCTATACTTAGAAGATGGTGTACTCCCGCTCGATCTGGCAGAGGCAAAAAGAATAAAGAGGGGTTCAAGTAAGTTTACTCTTATAGATGGAAGCCTATTTAGATTTGGATTCTCTCACCCTGTGCAGATCTGTGTACACGGCGAGCAAGGCACCAGGCTCATGTCTGAGCTGCACGAGGGGGTGTGCGGAAGCCACGTAGGTGGTCGCGCTTTGGCAAGTAGAGTACTCCGCGCGGGGTACTACTGGCCAAAGCTGAAGGAAGATTGCATAAGGTTTGCTCAGCGATGCAACAGTGTCAACTGCATGCAGACTGGCACAGGCACCCCCTGAGGAGTTGAGGTCCATCCATAGCCCGTGGCCATTCCATACATGGGGGATTGACATCTTAGGACCCTTTCCCTGGCGACAAGGCAGATGAAGTTCCTCATCGTGGCCATCGAGTATTTCACCAAGTGGGTGGAGGCAGAGCCAGTCGCACACATCACCGCACAGAAAGTTGAACACTTCGTCTGGAAGAACATTGTCTGCCGCTTCGGAATACCCAAGAGGCTGGTTTCCGACAATGGCACCCAGTTCACAAGTCATCAGCTGAGGAAGATGTGTGAAGAGTTAAAGATACAACAGGTCTTCGCATCAGTGGAGCACCCACAAAGCAATGGGCAGGTGGAGTCAGCAAACGAGTGCTGCTCAGGGGGCTGAAGCGAAGACTAGACAAGGCCAAAGGAGGCTGGGCAGAGGAGGTCCCCAAATTGTATGGTCTTATCACACCACCCCACAGTCCAGCACCCATGAGACACCCTTCAGCCTTGTCTATGGGACAGACGCCATGATTCCTGTGGAGATACAGGAGAGCTCCCCCAGATTCTTGAACTTCGTTGCTAAAGAGTCCAATGAAGAGCGTAAGGTGAATCTGGATCTGCTAGACGAAGTGCGAGAAGAGGCCAGAGTCAGTGCTGAAGTTGTGAAGAGAAGAGTAGAGCGGAGGCACAACTCTAAAGTGAGGCCCAGGCGCTTCCAGGAAGGTGATCTGGTGATGAGAAAGGCGCATCAGAATGACATGCAGAACAAGTTATCCCCAAAGTGGACAGGCCCGTACAGAGTGGTGGAGACATTGGAGAACGGAGCCTATCGCCTAGAGACTTTGGAGGGAGGAGCAATCCCCAGAACGTGGAACGCCACCCATTTAAAATTTTATTTCAGTTAAAGTTGTACAGTAATGGCGTTCTCGTGCTAAAGATACATGCTTTGTATGTGGTGGAAACAGTTGAACAGACAAGGGGGCACTCTTTTCCCTAAGGAGGGTTTTTAACGAGGCCACCCAATTAAAGAAAATTTCCAGCATATCAAGTGTGCTCAAGTATTAAAGTTAAAATCCTCCTTGCCCCAGGTGCAAGTGCAGGTGATTGGTTAGGCCCTACTTGCCCTAGGCGCAAGTACTGGCACCGATCTAAGTCTTCCTCACCCCAGGTGTGAGCGCAAGCAGTTAAAGGTTTGAAAAGCCAGGGGTGCTAGTAAGACCAAGGGAGGGAAAGGAAAGGTTTTGACAAAACGTCCTTACCCACTTGGCATACACCAATATTGGCCCAGTAAGACTCTTAGTCCGAAACCCTTCTCACCCCAGGAGTGAGGCAGGGAATGAGCGACTCAACCCGCCAAAGGGTGATGACCTTGGGGAAAGTAAGAGGGGTTAGCGAGAAACACTTTTCTTTCCCCAAGACGAGGCATCACCTTGAGCGATCGATGTCAAAGTCCTTTATGCACTTAGCGCTAGAGCGACAGAGAAAGCTAAGTAAAGACTAAAGAAAGATCACTGATGAGTCGTCAGTAATTGGCTAGGGGTGCAAAGCAGCGCATGAGGACTGTTAAACACCAAGCTGAGGGAATAGCCAGTCGTGATCAAGTAGAAGCAAAAGAATAAGAGAAGCAGATCGCGCTAAGCCTAAGCTGGTTAACACTTAGTCGTGCGCAAAGTGAAAGACGAAGCTCAAGATCGCGCTAAGCCTAAGCTGGTTAACACTTAGTCGTGTGCGAAGGGAAAGGTAAAGCCCAAGATCGCGCTGAACCTAAGCTAGCTAGTCGCGCACATAAAGATAAGTGAAGTTCAAAGAAAATACAAAAGAAGAAACTTACGCAAGAAAGAAGCATTGAGATATTACATTCATAGCCAAGTCTTATACAATTCCAAAGTGCAAAGAAAAACTGTGCAGAAGCTAAATTTACAGAGAAAAGAAGGGTTTAAGGGGCAGGGGGGATGAGCTTTCCATCCACCACTTCATGGTAGATGCTGAACTACGAGAGGTCCAGGTCTGGGAGGACGCATTTGATTTGCTCGAGTGCTAGCTCGAATCCGTCTGTAAGGGCATCAGCACCCACGTTCATCAAATCAGCCTTCTCCACCTCCAGTTCTTGCTTTGAAGCCTCCGCAGCATCTCTCTCAGTGGTGACGGCAGCTTCAGACAGTTTGCCCACCACCTCCTCAAGTCTTTTCTCCCCAGCAGCAGCTGCTTCTTTGGCGGACTCGAGCTCCCCCAATAGCTGAGTGTTCTGTTGGCGTAGGGAGGAAGTCTCGGCCTTAAGCTCCACCACCTCGCAGTCCAAAGAGCTCACCATCTGCCCCATCAAGATCTCCGTCTTGATGGTCTCTTGGACCTGCGCTAGGTGTTCCCTCCTAGCCTTCTCCACCATGCCTCGCATCAGTTCAACGGACCCTTGAGCGGCTTCGAAGTCACTTCACAGTGACTCCTTGTCGTGCTCAAGCTCCTTCACCCTCTTCTCCAGGGCTATTTGTTTGCGATGTTGGGTGGAGAATTCCAGAGAGAGCACCACCTGCCTTGCCAGGTGCATGTCAACCTCGTCACCATTCCACTCGACGAGCTCCCGGTTACTTATGAGCTGTCGAACTAGGGTGATGACCCTGCTGAAATTCTCGTGGGTGGCCCCAGAAGCGCTTGGGCGCGAGCTAGACCCACCACATTCAGCAGTGACGGTAGGAATTGGCAGCAGTGGTGGTGGTGCACCCCCAGTTTGGGCAGAAGCACCCCCAGCAGGATGAGCGGATGGACCAGGTGATTGGCCTGCTGGGGGGGAAGATGGCAGCTTGGTAGCTGGAGGCAACTGCTGGCCTGGAGAAGGAGGGTTGATGGGCTCTGTGGCAGTTTGAGCGCAGGGAGGAGGGGAAGACCCTTCCTCTACTTCCACCACCTCAATCTCTCCAGGCTGGAGAGATGAGGCCCCCTCAACTGCTGATCTTTTCCTCTGGCGGTGTACAAGAGGACAGCCTGAGCTCTCCTCTTCAGTCGAAGCGACAGCAGCAGCAGCAGTTGAAGTGGAAGCCTTCACCAGCCTTTTCCTTTTCTTCCCTTGCTCGGGGCCTCCAGCTGGCGCGACCGAGAGTGGGGGGGCTGCGATGGGCTCAGTTGTAGAGGAAGAGGAGCCAGTGCCCTTGGCTCCCCTACGTTTGGCAAGCTCCAGTAAAGCTAGCTTCCTGTCCTTCCCCGACATTGAGTCTGCATACATGGAAAAAGGAAGAGTTAGATGACCAAGATATGCAAGTAAGTTAAAAAACACATAAAAGCATGCATGGAAAGGTGCAGGTATCCTAAGAGGGAAATGAAGAGCTACCTATATACTTCTTTAAGGCCACCACATCGAACTCGTCTTTGATGAGACGAGCAGAATTGTACTTGGCCCCCAGGAGCAGCCCGCACAGCTCGCGCTCATAAGGGGCCATGGCTTCGAGGTCCCTGGATTTCTTGAACTCAATTCCAGGAACCCAGTAGAGGGGGTACCCCTCGAGCAGACTTGGACTTTGAGGGGTAGCAGATATCATGTAGAATCTGCCCTTCCAATCTTTGAAGGATTGCTGGTACAGGCCCAGGAGCACCCGTCCAGCAACCCCGTTCAGGCTGACCCAGGACCTGTCCCCAGGGTTCTTCGCTTCGAAGAAATAGAGGAACACGTCCACGGAGGCGTTGTGCCCGAAATAGTTGCAGAGGATTTGAAACGCCCGGATGAAGGCCCAGGCATTTGGATGGAGTTGGCAGGGCGCGACGTTTAACTCCATCATCAGCTCTTTTTCGAAGAAAGTGAAAGGGAGGCGCAGCTTTAGTCTCTTGAAAATGGCGGAGTAGATGAAGACGAAGGGCACCCCATTGGTGGCCCTGTCATCCGCGCAGATAGGCATTCCTCGAGGAGGAATGCGGATCTGGATGTTGAAGTCATTCTCCCTGTCGATGGAGCAGGAAGGCTCGTCGGGGTTGCGACTTAGCAGGGACGTGAGATGACCCTTAGGCAGCAGGGTGGAGGTTTCAGCGAGCAATGCCAAGGGAGCCCATTCGTAGACTCTGGCATTGTCGTGGTAGGAGGTAGCCACAGGCGGTGGTGGAGCTGGCGCACTCGCGGAAGGCTGTGCGCCAGAGGATGGCGCACTCGCGGAAGGCTGTGCACCAGAGGATGGGGCAATGATGCGCGCAGTTTGTTTCAAGCGAGCCATCGTGAGATAGCTGCAAATGGAGAAAAAAACGAAAAAGGTCAGAATGAATGGAAGAAGAGGGAATGATGAATGTTTCGGTGAAAACAGAGAGGGGAAAGGAGAAGGAGGTGCCCAGGTGAAAAGAGAAAGAAGAAGAAGCAGAAGCCAGAGCGAGGGCATGAAAAACCCTAGCGCGGGTTCGAGAGAGGGAAATAGAGAAGATGAATGCATGATAACCAGAATGATAAATGCAATCGGTAAAGATGACCAAAAAGGGGTCAGGGAGGAGAAAAATCATACCTTTGGATGATCGCAAGAGTTTGGGAAGCAGAAAATTTGAAGAAAGATGGGTGCGCAGAGGAGAAGTTCGCAGAGAGTCTGGGAGTCGAATGAAGAAGATGGAGGAACAGTGAAAGGGCGCGCCAATTTGAATAAGAGAAGCGCTAAAGACGCACAACGCTGGCCGTTGATGGGGTCACGTGTCGCGAGATTAAGAGAAGATGTCCAAACGTTAAAGACACAGCACGTGAGGTGGCACGTGAGGCGGCCCCACTTGCCACGTGGACTGAGGGCACGACCACTTAGTCTCTTCGCAGAGAACGAGTTCTCGACTCGAGACTGGGGGGCTTGTGATCCGATCGGTCATCGGTAGTCGATGACGTTAGCAACAGAGAACCACGTGGACCACTCGCAGGGTGACACGTGGACCAGGTGGCAGAGAGGTCAGGGGGACGATCGCCAAGAGTGGCGATCGGTGGTCAGTAACCAAGTTACCACCGACAGATCAGGCGGCAGAGAGGTCGGGGGATAGATCACCCAGAATGGTGATCGGTGGTCAGTAGCCAAGTGGCCACCAGCAGACCAGTTCCCAGACTCGCGCCTGGAGGCAGAACGCGAGAAGCGAATAAACACTGATCAGACATCGGGTGTATTGTCATCGGGGTCTCGTGTTACACGCAGTTAAACTGGGACCGAGGTTCCCAGCGAGAGCGTTACGCATGGATCTCGCATGAGCACACCTCAGGGAATCATGCACGAGAGTGGCCTGAGGGGACTAGTAAGCCAGTCAGTGATTGGTGATTCCCTCAACCCATTACGTGCGTGGCATCGTGAAGGGTAAGTCGCCTACGCAGAGAGCAACGTTTGGTGAGTGTGCCTAGACCAGCCACACCCGACGTTCTCCTAAGAGTATGCGATTTACCCAGATAAGAGAAATATCCTAAGCTACTCCGCGAGGGCGTAACTTAGGCACACAAAGAGAAGCGCTAGAGCCCTTCCAGTAAATGACACGTGTGTGGTTAGATGTGAGTTGCAGGCCTCCACGTGTCACCATCTGAGAGGGGTGCGGTCCAGACAAAAGTGCACTCCGTACCATTAAGGGTACAGATAGGCGCAGCCCAGCGCAGAGACGCGCGGACACGCACAGACACCCACACTCTCTGATTCTGCAGGTACACTGTCTCTGAAAAGCGTAACAGGTTTCTGACACATGCCAGAAAAGCATAACAGAATTCTGTTATGCCCAGAAGCAGAGACATAGAGATAAAAGGAGGAATCAGGGAGAGAAGTGGGAGGAAGAAAAACAGAGTGCAAGAGTTCTCACACACACGCTACTAGTTTTCTAGTCTTTGGTGGTTCTGTGGACTAACTTGATCGTCGGAGTGCAAACGGCCGCTAGAGGCGCCGTCTGTGTGTTTTGCAGGTCACGTTTGGAGAAGCAAGAGAAGGTTCTGAGGGTGATTCTGCAGAAGACGCAGTCGCGTAGACAGGGCAGAGAGTGCTACGAAGCGATTCCTCCCCGTTCGAGTTGCCGGCAGGTAGAAGCAAGAGAGCACCGATCAGTCATCGGGGTACATGGTCATCGGGGTCTCGTGTTACACGCAGTTAAACTGGGACTGTGGTTCCCAGCGAGAGCGTTACGCATGGATCTCGTGTGATCCAATCTCGGAGAAAGAGGAGTTGCTCGCCGGTAGAGTCGTGCACGAGAGTGGACTGAGGGAGCTAGTAAACCGGTCAGTGATTGGTGACTCCCTCAACCCCTTACGTGCATGACACCGCGGAGGGGAAATCGTTCACGCAGAGAGCAATGCTTGGTGAGTGTGCCTAGACCAGCCACACCTGGCGTTCTCCTGGGAGTGTGCGATTCACCCAGACGAAAGAAACGCGTTAAGTTACTCCGCAAGGGAATGACTTAAGCGCACAAAGAGACGCGCAAGAGCCCTCCAGGGGGTGGTACGTGTGTGGTTAGATATGTTTGAAGACCACTCGCCGGAAGTGGACATTACGTTCACCAAGCAAGATCTTCGGGACGTTGTACCTCATGACAACGATCCCATAGTCATCTCGTTGATCACAGAAGGAAGAAAGGTCCACAGGGTTCTGGTGGACCAAGGAAGCTCGGCAGACGTGATGTTCTGGCTGACTTTCACGTAGTTGGAGCTGCCCCTTGACCAGCTGAGGCCCTATGGAGGGTGTTTGTATGGTTTCGCTGGTGACCAGGTGGAGGTCAGGGGGTACATAGAGTTGAGGACTACGTTTACAGATGAGGCGGGTTCGAGAACAGAGAAAATCAAATACCTTGTCGTAAACGCTCCTTCAGCATACAACATTCTGTTGGGAAGGCCCACGCTCAACAGAATAGGCGCTATACCGTCGACCCGGCACATGAAGGTGAAGTTGCCATCTATGGAGGGGGTGGTGATCACCATTAAATCCGATCAGAAAGAAGCGAAGAAGTGCTATGAGAATAGCCTGAAAAACAAGAGATCGGTGAGTTACGTGACAACCACCCCGCCTCCGGGTGTGAAGCCCAGATCGACGGTAATAGAAGAGACCGCCGAAAGAGATGTGGAGATGGTGGATGCTGAGCTGTGAGAGGGGAACGCCGGTCTGGAGGAAGAAGAGGCGAGGAATCGCCCTGAGGAAGCGAGAGAGCTGGGAATCGCCAGGGCGGTGATCGCCAGAGAAACCAGGCCAAAACCTGTCGAGCAGTGGCTCGAGAGAGAGATCGGAGGAAATATCTTCAAGCTGGGAAGATCTCTGGAGGTTGAGCTCCAGGACCAGATCGCCAAGGTGATAGAGCGGCATCTGGATGCGTTTGCATGGTCCGCTTCGGACATGCCCGGGATCGATCCCGACTTCTTGTGCCATCATTTGGCGATGGACAACTTGGTGAGACCAGTGCGGCAAAGGAGAAGAAAGTTCAACGAGGAGAGGAGGCAGGCGATCAGGGACGAAACCCAGAAGCTCCTCGCTGCAGGCCACATCAGGGAAGTCCAGTACCCTGAATGGCTGGCAAATGTCGTGCTGGTGAAGAAGAGTAATGGGAAATGGCGCATGTGCGTCGATTTCACTGATCTGAATAAAGCTTGCCCAAAGGACTCATATCCTTTACCAAGCATAGACGCCCTGGTGGATAGTGCTGCAGGGTGTAAGTTGTTGAGCTTCCTGGATGCCTTCTCGGGGTATAACCAGATCAAGATGCATCCCATGGATGAAGAGAAGACTGCCTTCATGACGGAGAGATCGTGCTACTGCTACAAGGTTATGCCGTTTGGGCTGAAGAACGCGGGGGCCACGTACCAGAGGTTGATGGATCGGGTACTTGCACCGATGCTGGGAAGGAATGTGCAAGCGTACGTAGATGACATGGTCGTGACCTCGCCAGAGAAAAGCAAGCACGTTGCAGACTTGGAGGAGTTGTTCACGATGATCGCCAAGTTCAGGTTGAAGTTGAATCCAGAGAAATGCATCTTTGGCGTGGAGGCTGGAAAGTTCCTGGGATTTCTCTTCACTGAAAGAGGAATAGAGGCCAACCCGGATAAGTGTGCCGCCATCTTGGCGATGAGAAGCCCGGCCACTGTGAAGGAAGTGCAACAGCTCACAGGTCGGATGGCCGCCCTATCTCGCTTCGTGTCAGCTAGCGGAGAGAAGGGCCACCCATATTTCTAGTGTTTAAGGTGTAATAACAAGTTTGCCTGGACAAAGGAGTGTGAGGAAGCCTTCGTCAAGCTTAAGGAGTGTACCGCCCTGGTAGCCGGAAGTGATGACGTGGCACCAAGCTACAATGAAGGCGTGTTGACAAGGCGCCAGATTCGCAGAAGTGAAGGAAGTCGGGGGGTTCGTGTAGTCGCCAGTTATTGAGTTGGCGTGTTCCGATCTTCAGCATACCAGGACCGGCGATCGCCCAGTTGAAGGTGAAGTCGCCAGATGTAAACTCAGGCGACCAAGCGATTGGAGATCGCCAGAGCAAGCACATCGCTGAAGATGAAGGTGGTGCAGATTATGAAGGCGGCCGGCGAGACCACAGGGAAGGTGTACGAGAGCACCCTAACTCGCCAATTCCAGTAGAGATCGCGCTCCCAAGTAGCTATGCACTGGGCAGTACCATGCATAAATAACTTAGCCAAAAAGAGAGTCAGGAGCAGCGCCCAAGTCAAGGAGGCTCCAGATGATGGCACGTGTACGACTGGATGCGAGCCACATGTCAAGGTCTGTAACTGCCAGGAGAGAGAAAGTGACCAGGTATATAAGAGTTCTCAACGAACTTTCTGAGGTACGCACGTTCAGATTATACTCTTTACGCTTGCGAGTTCTAGAGCTTACTGTGAGACAGAACATTGCACGGTTCCTTGAGATTTCTTGAGTGTTCTTGCTCTTAGTATTTGGTGGTTCGGTCACTGACTTGGGCGTTGGAGTGCGATCGGCCACAGCGGCGCCGCTCTGTTCTTTTGCAGGTTCTTGAGGTGGATCTTGAAGAAGGATGGAGGTTTGAAGCGGTGCACATGTCGATCCTTTGACGAGGCAGGTTCCAACGTTATGGTCAACAGGCAGGATCATCAGGCGCCCACCGTGGGGCCGTGTAAAACCTGTTCCCATCCACAGCGTGAGTTCTTGGAGGTTTTCGTGGTTTTCTGTGTGGTTGTGTGCTGGTGCAACCGTAGTTCGCTGTTCGCTTAAGATTTGTTCTGTGATTTCGCGTTTTCCACCGTTCGTTTGGATTTTTGTTCGGTGAAGTGAGGTTTTCTGTTGTTTACGCGCGATTTGTTCGGTGGAGTTTGAGTTCCTTCGCTCGTTTGGTTATCCGTGGTAGAAGCGGTGGTTTCTGGTGGAGTTGCAGGTTTCTTTGGAGGTTCGCGGTGTTCCTGAGTTTCTTGCAGAGTTTCGCGCAGTTTTTTCCGATTGATCGCTGAATCGATCGTAGCTGAAGTAAGTGTTGTTCGCTGCATTCTGTGATTCGCCAAGTTTCATGAGAAAAATGAGAAGCAATCGTTCAAGTCCAGTTGCGCCCGTCGCTGCTGAAGGCGCTGCCGCCATGACCATGGCGCAGATGGTAGAGATTATGCGCTCGTTGCAGGCAACTAAGGAAGCCTCGCGCATAGAACAGGCGAGAATGCATGAGGACCTGGCCACCTCTCGGGCCAGGAATGATGAGCTTAGCAAGGTGACGGAGGAGCTGCGTCAAGCTCTTCAGGAGCAGCAAGGGCGTTCTGTTGCTGAAGAGGTCGCGCCGTCGTCGCCACCTCGTGTTTTTCCTATGCCTTTCGATCAGGCGATTACTGACACACCTATTCCTACGAGTGTGGTTCCTGTTAAGGCTGTTTTTACCGGTGTGGAGGATCCTGAGGCTCATCTCACCACGTTCCATACGCAGATGATCCTGTCAGGGGGATCAGACGCCGTGTATTGAAAGATGTTTGTGAGCACGCTCCAGGGAACGGCGCTGGAATGGTTTGTGAGCTTGCCTAATGGTCACATAACCAGCTTCCAACAGTTCTCGAAGATTTTCGTCGAGCAGTACATCGTGAATAAGGCACCGCCCAGGGTGTCTTACGACCTGTTTGATATAAGGCAGTATCAGGGAGAGTCCCTCAGGGACTACCTAAATCGCTTCGGAGCGCAGATGGTCAGATCGCCGGCCAAAGATGAAGAAATGCTAGTCTATGCATTTAAGAAAGGAGTGCTGCCGGGACCATTCTGCGAGGCGTTGATCAGGGCACACCCCGCCACGTTTGCTGAGGTTAGGCGACTTGCGGTGGCCCACATCGCCGACGAGAGCGAAGCCGCCGAGAAGAGGGGAAGCGTGGCCCCCACTAGGCCACGCGCCCAGACCAGGATCCAGCCGCAGAGGGTGCTGGAGACAGCGGCGGCCAGAAGGGATCAGAGGACTCGCCATCCTTATGATCCAAGGAAGAACAAGGGCAGGGGCCAAGGACGCCAGCAACCAGCACGCCGGGAATACAATCGCCCGCCTAAGCACAAGTTTGTCATGGGATTGGCGGATCTGATCGCCATTCCCAATATATCCGCCAGGTTGAAGTTGCTAGAAAAGGTGGGCGACAAGGTGCTGGGACCAAAGCCAGACGCCTGGTGTGAGTTTCACCAGGGCTTTGGCCATACGGTGGACTCGTGTTTAGCATTAGGATACCAGCTCGACGATCTGGTAAAGAGCGGGTTCCTAAATGACTATTTGCTGGATAGAAGGACGGGGGGGGCGTCGAGCTCCCAACCAGCAGGTGCTGAGGCTCGGCAGCACGAGATGCCCACACATGGAGAGATCCACACCATTGCAGGGGGTTTCTCAGGAGGTGGATGCACCGCATCACAGAGGAAGAAATACGCAAGGTCTGTGATGACGGTGGATATGTTTGAAGACCACTCGCCAGAAATGGATATTACATTCACCAAGCAAGATCTCCGGGATGTTGTGCCTCATGACAATGATCCCATAGTAATTTCGTTAATAACAGCAGGAAGAAAGGTCCACAGGGTACTGGTGGACCAAGGAAGCTCGGCAGACGTGATGTTCTGGCCGACTTTCACGCAGTTGGAGCTGCCCCTTGACCAGCTGAGGCCCTATGGAGGATGTTTGTATGGTTTCGCTGGTGACCAGGTGGAGGTCAGGGGGTACATAGAATTGAGGACAACGTTTACAGACGTGGCGGGTTCAAGAACGGAGAAAATCAAATACCTCGTTGTGAAGATCCCTGGAGGTTGAGCTCCAGGATCAGATCGCCAAGGTGATTGAGAGGCATCTGGACGGGTTTGCATGGTCCGCTTCGAACATGCCCGGGATCGATCCCGACTTCTTGTGCCATCATCTGGCGATGGACAACTTGGTAAGACCAGTGCGACAAAGAAGAAGAAAGTTCAACGAAGAGAGGAGGCAGGCGATCAGGGACGAAACACAGAAACTCCTCGCTGCAGGCCACATCAGGGAGGTCCAGTACCCTGAATGGCTGGCAAATGTCGTGCTGGTGAAGAAGAAGTAATGGGAAATGGCGCATGTGCGTCGATTTCACTGACCTGAACAAGGCTTGCCCCAAGGATTCATATCCTTTACCAAGAATAGACGCCCTGGTAGATAGTGCCGCAGGGTGTAAGCTGTTGAGCTTCCTGGATGCCTTCTCGGGGTATAATCAGATCAAGATGCATCCCATGGATGAAGAGAAGACAGCCTTCATGACGGAGAGATCGTGCTACTGCTACAAGGTTATGCCGTTTGGGCTGAAGAACGCGGGGGCCACGTACCAGAGGTTGATGGATCGAGTACTTGCACCAATGCTGGGAAGGAACGTGCAAGCGTACGTCGATGACATGGTCGTGACCTCGCCAGAAAAGAGCAAGCACGTTGCAGACTTGGAAGAATTGTTCACGACGATCGCCAAGTTCAGATTAAAGCTTAATCCAGAGAAATGCAAACCGCTGGTGGGAACCCCCCTCAGGTTGTATTTTGCTGTAACTGAGAGGGCGGTGAGTGCGGTGCTCGCCCAGGATCAGGATCAGGCTCAGAAGCCTATTTATTTTGTTAGTAAGGTGTTGCAGGGCCCCGAAACGAGATATCAGGCCCTGGAAAAGGCTGCGCTGGCTGTGGTATTTTCGGCGAGGAGGTTGCGCCACTATTTCCATAGCTTCACCATACTAGTGATGACTGTCCTGCCCATCCAGAAGGTCTTGAAGAAGCCTGACATTGCAGGAAGGATGGTGAAGTGGGCAGTAGAATTGTCAGAGTTTGATATTAAGTATGAGCCCCGAGGCCCGATCAAGGGACAAATCTTTGCAGATTTCGTGGTCGAGCTCTCATCTGAGGCGACACGAGTTGAAGGGGACGACTTCCGTTGGGTACTCTCGGTAGATGGATCGTCGAACCAGCAGGGTAGCGGTGCTGGAGTCATTTTGGAAGGACCCAACGGCGTGCTGATCGAACAATCTTTGAGATTTGCTTTCAAAGCCAGCAACAATCAAGCAGAATATGAGGCGCTGATCGCCGGGATTTTGCTGGCCAAAGAAATGGGAGCCAGGGTGTTAATGGCTAAGAGTGACTCGCTGCTAGTCACAGGGCAAGTAACAGGCGAGTTCCAGGCTAAAGATCCACAAATGGCGGCCTATTTGGAGTATGTGCAGGAATTGAAGAGTTCCTTTGCCTCCTTTGAAGTAGTGCATGTGCCCACAGAGCAGAATGCCCGAGCTGACTTGCTAGCTAAGCTCGCCAGTTCAGGCAAGGGGGGTAGGCAGAGGACGGTGATTCAAGAAACTCTGAAGACGCCGAGAGCATTTGTAGCAGATCACCTGGTCCTTCAGATAAGCAAGTCGACGGAGAAAGTAGCGAGAGGTCATAAGTCCCTGACGCAAGAAACTTTGAGATCGCCGAGAATTAGAGCATGTCGAGGAGAGAAGGTGAAAATGACGCAGGTCTGCGCTATCTATGAACCAGACACCTGGATAACACAATACAAGCGATGCCTGGCAGATGGCCTTCTCCCACTGGATCCGACAGAGGCTAGGAAGGTAAAGAAAAATTCTAGCAAGTACACATTGATTGATGGCGATCTGTACAGGTTTGGGTTCACTCACCCACTCCTGGAATGCGTACATGGCGAGAAATGCACGAGAATCATGGCAGAGCTCCACGAAGGTATATGCGGAAGCCACGTCGAGGGTCGAGCTCTGGCCGCAAGGACTCTCCGTGCAGGTTACTACTGGCCATCGATGAGAGAAGACTGCAAGAAGTATGCCCAATGTTGCAAACAATGCCAACAGCACGCCGATTGGCACAAGGCGCCTCCCGAGGAGTTGAAGTCGATCTACAACCCTTGGCCGTTTCATACTTGGGGAATCGACATCCTGGGACCATTCCCGCTGGGGATCAGGCAGATGAAGTACTTGGTGGTGGCGATTGAGTATTTCACCAAGTGGATCGAAGCAGAACCAGTGGCCCAGATCACCGCACACAAGATCGAAGGTTTCGTGTGGAAGAACATTGTGTGCCGATTTGGAGTGCCCAAGCGCCTGGTGTCGGACAATGGGACTCAGTTTGCAAGCCACTTGTTGAAGAAGCTGTGCGAAGGGGTGGGAATTCAACAAGTGTTTGCATCCGTCGAGCACCCTCAGACGAATGGCCAGGTGGAGTCAGCTAATCGGGTGTTGCTGAGAGGTTTGAAGAGAAGACTAGAAAAAGCCAAAGGAAGCTGGGCTGAGGAGGTACCCCGTATAGTCTGGGCGTACCACACCACCGAGCAGTCAGGAACCCATGAGACCCCGTTCAGCTTGGTCTATGGGTGTGATGCAATGATTCCAGTAGAGATCCAGGAGAGCTCGCCGAGATTCCAGAACTTTGTAGAGGAAGACTCGAATGAAGAGAGAAGGCTGAACTTGGATCTACTGGATGAGGTCAGGGAAGAGGCGAGATTGAAGGCTGAGGCGGTGAAGAGAAGGATTGAACGAAGATACAACTCGAAGGTGATGCCAAGACAGTTTAGAGAAGGCAACCTGGTGATGAGGAAAGTCCACCAGTACGAGATGGAGAATAAACTGTCGCCCAAGTGGACGGGGCCGTTCAGAATAACCGAGGCACTCGGGAACGGCGCCTACCGCTTAGAGACATTGGAAGGAGGGGCGATTCCTCGCACTTGGAACGCCACGCACCTGAAGTTGTATTACAGTTAAGAAGCCTTGTAAGTAAAGACAAACACGAAGTTATATTACAATGTCTCTGTTAAAACAGTTTGAAGGGGGCACTCTTTTTTCCCTAAGGAGGGTTTTTAATGAGGCCACCCAATAAAGAGAAGTTTTCGAAGCACAAGTTGTTTTAGATTGCGTGCCTGTTGTTTTCAGAAAGTTTTGAAGAAAGACCTTGTCACTTGTATGTGGCTTAAGGCAAGTTAAAGATATATTGCATGCTTTCTAAAGAGTTTTAAGTCCTCATCGTCTTTCGGCGATCGGAGGCACCAGTTCAAAGTTTTAAGTCCTCATCGTCTTTCGGCGATCGAAGGCACCAGTTAAAAGTTTTAAGTCCTCATCGTCTTTCGGCGATCGGAGGCACCAGTTAAAGTTTTAAGTCCTCATCGTCTTTCGGCGATTGGAGGCACAAGTTAAAGTTAAAGTCCTCATCGTCTTTCGGCGATCGGAGGCATCAGCTAAAAGACCTCAACGCCCTCGCGCGTCCTGAGGCGAGTTAAAGACCTCCTCGCCGTTGAGCGAGTGCAGGCGAGGAAGAGCGAAAAGTCCTCAGTGTTTCTGGGGGCGAGGAGATGTAACCCCTGGGGCAATGTAGAGGCACCAGTGAAAAGTCCTCAGTGTTTCTGGGGGCGAGAAGATGTAACCCCCGGGGCAATGTAGAGGCAAGTAAAAGACCTTCTCGCCTATGAGCGAGTTCAGGCAAGGTAAAATCCTTCTCGTCTCGAACGAGTTCAGGTATGGTGTTAAGGGTGGACGAAGTTTGGAAGGTGGCCAAGGTAGGTTCGAAGAGAACGCCTAGCCACCCGGTCTTTTGTTCTGAAGTTCAGGAAGGTAGAAAAGGATCCGAAAGGCGCCTCTACCCCCAGATAAAAGAACAATGGCCAAGGTATGAAGCCAGAAAGAAGCTGATATCGCCAAGAGTCTTTGGCGACCAGGAAAAGTTCAAACAGTGGCGAGAAAGTTAAAGACCCGTTTTGATGAAGCAGATCGGGTGAAGAAATGTTTTAAGCCAGGGGTTGAGTTAAGGTTCGATTGCTTGAAGAGTGATTTTGCGCTAAGGTTAATTACCTTAAGATTACAAGTTGTTAATGTGATTATTATTCGAAGTTGAAATGGTTCGAAACAGTTAAGTACAAGATCGTGCCTACGAAATTACTAAGTTATTTCTCTGAAGTAAATTGCGCAAGGGAAGTTGAAGCAGGCAAAGAAGTTACAGGAAGAAATACAAAGGCAATTTCATTAAATAAATATCAGTTCGGGGTACGTAAACAGAAAAAGAAGAAAGTTCATTACAAAATACAAAGAAAAAGCATAAAGGTGGTGGATGAGGGGAAATTGATCAATCTTCGACGGGAACCACCTTCCCATCCACCACCTCGTTGTTTAGGGACACCATGCTGAGATCCAGATCGGGGAACAAGCATGCAAACTGTTCCCGTGCAGCCGCGAATCCAGCAGCCAGAATTTGGGCAGAACTCATATTAAGTTCTTCAATCTGTTTCTGGAGTCCTTCAGTTTGTTCCTTCAGCCCCTTATTCTGCTGCTCCAGCTCTTCGACTTGCTTCCTGAGTTTTTCGTTGGTTTCTTGAGCCTGGAGAAGGTCTTCAGCAACCTTCTTGGATTCCGCTTGCACTTGGCCCAATTCAGCAGCGATCTTCCCCTTCTCTTTGTTGGCCTCGGCAAGCTCAGCCATGGCGTCATCCCTCGCCTTCTCCACCTTACCAAGGAAGATCTCCCGATCAGCGGACCTCTGCTCCAGTTTCTTCACCTTGGCGGCGTCAGTTTTTATCAAGGCTTCTAGGTCAGCCACCTTAACGCGATAAGGCACAATCTTGCTTTCCAGCTCAATCTTCTTTTGAGCCAGAAGCTGCACCTTGTGGCGAAGATCGGTGGCCTCCTTGCGCGCCAACCGGAGCTCGGTGCTCATCGCATCTTCTACTCGGGAGTGTTCAATCTCCGCGAGTGTCAGATTGAAGGACAACTTCTCCACCTCAACCCTCATGGTGCTATTCTCAGTTCTAAGGTTGAAGAGGTCGTCCTGGAGCTTCCTGGTGGAGCTCTCCACAGCTCTAGTTATGATGGCGGGGATGTCTTCTGCTATCGTCTTCAGCTTGGCAGATAAAGGCTCCCACATCCTCGTGACCTCGAGAGGGAGGTTTGCTGCTTGTAGAGGCGCTGGGTGGGCCTGTTGTTGGTTTTCGTCGCCACCTTCTTTAGTTGGTTCTTCAGTAGGCGCTTCTGGGCGTGGTGGCGACGTCGGGGATTCGGTAATCAGAATTGGAGAGGCATGGGCAACCTCATCCCCGATTGGAGCAACGTCTGCGGCTGAGGCATTTGAAGGAGGACCCCCTCCAACCATGGCACAAGGTGTGGAGGCGCTCGGGGGGTCCTCCATGATGTTTGGCTCGGGGGCCTCAACCGCAGGTGGCGCGGATGCCAATGGAATGGCTTGGACTGGTGAAGCAGGAGCTGATGGAGGTGGCAATGATGGAGGAGGGGCAGGCGTGGATGGCGGTGTTGATGCTGGAAGAGGGGGTGGTGCAGATGGTGAAGAAGGTGCCACCCTCTTCCTCTTCGTAACGAGGCCATCTTCAGTGGCCTCGTCGTCTTCCTCCTCCTCCTCGTGGACTACCTGGGGAGTTTTCCTCTTGGGTCTTTTGAGGACAAGTTTCTTGCGTTGAGCGGCGGGTTGGACATCGGAAGGAGCTGGGCCCTTGGGTGGCGATCGGCCCTGTGCGGCGGCGATCTCCACCACAGAATTTGGCACTGTTTGGGAACCCGTTGCCAACCCGTGGATTCGGGCGAGCGTCCTTAATTCAGCAAGCTTGCCCTGGCCCAACATGTTTTCTGCATAGAGCAAAAATGCATGGGTTAGTTCAGAGAGAAGATAAATGCATAAGGCAGTATGCAACAGCAAAGCAGATAAAGGGTGCAGAAAAATAAAACCAAAGTCTTGCGCACAACGCACAAGACGCCCAGAAACAGTTAACAGAAGTAAGTATTAAAGCAAGAACTTAAGCGTTCTAACCTATTCGAATTTCGAGTTGGTCCTCGAAGAACTCGAAGCAGATAAGTGTGGTGGTGAGGAAGGTGATGTTGGCGTCTGCCACACTCTTCCAGAAAAAACAGAGATCTTTGTCCAAAGCGCCCATGCTATCAGGACTTCTGGGTCTCCTGAAGCAGCTTTTGGACTCTTTGTTCCCCTTGTTTACCCAATACAAGGGGAAACCGTCGAGCAGCGACGCGTCTTTCTCGTTGGGGCGTATCTGGACAAATTTGCCTTTCCAGTCTTTATAGGATTGCTGGAAGATGGAGAGGATTGATCTCCCAGCAATCCCATTCAAGCTTACCCACAGGCGGTCTCCTGGGTGCTTGGCTTCGAAGAGAAATAAAAATACATCTACAGATGCTGGCAAACCCAGATGGTAGCACATCACTTGAAACGCTCGCACGAACGCCCAGCTGTTGGGATGAAGCTGGGCGGCGGCGATGTTGAGCTCAGTAAGAAGCTCCCTCTCAAAGCGGGTGAAGGGAAACCTGAGTTTCACCTTCTTGAATAAGGTTGTGTAGACGAAACAGAAGGCTCCACCGGTGTTTGCCTTGTCGTCAACACAAACTGGCCGGCCAGGGGGGCAAGGTAGCACTGTCATCTTCTCATCGTGCTCCTTGTGGAATGATTGGTGAGGCTCATCCCCCTTCGTCAGTCGCAGAACTGCCCCCGCAGTGTTCACAGAAGATGTTTCCCCCAACAGGGTCGAGTTGGCCCAGGGGTATAGTTTTTTGAAGTCTGGTGGGGGGACGGAGGCTCCTCCGGTGACAGGCGGAGTAGCCTGGGCCAGGTTGGGGCGGGAAGGTGCAGGCCTCTCAGCCTGAGAAGACGAAGCGCCACGTACTCGCGGTGGGTCGTGTGCTTGTGAAGAGGGGTTTCGTGATGAAGAAGGAGATTTGGGGTGACCTTTGAGCGAGTCATTGTTGCAGCTGCAAAGGAAGAAGAAAAGGAAAAATTATCAGGGGTCACAGAGGCGGACTCGATCATGGAAGAAAGGTGAAAAACGAACGAACGTAGGTTCGTTGTGACGTTGACAGAGCCCTAACTTACGAAGAAGGAGAAATCGCAAAACCAACCTACAACGTATGCACCAGACAGTTACAGGATGATGCGAATCGGTTAAAATGCAGGAAAAACCAGCAGAAGAAGGAAAGAAGGTACCTTTTGATGATCAGGAAGACGATGAAGGATGCTGGTGATTCAGAATATTGGAGAACGCCGAGAGCTTTTTTGCAGAAGGAAGTTAGAGCGTTTGCGAATACGAAGAAAAGTGATGGAACAGTGGAGTGAAAATGGGTTTAAGGGTTTTTCGAAATGGGTTTGGGAAGCGCAAACGGTAACTGAAGGTAACCGTTGATGAAGCCACGTGTCGAGCGATGGGTGAGGGGTTTGGTGGAGCGTCAGAGAAGCAGAAAGTACAACCGCTTGGAATTCTGCGTCAGTACCACGTAGGTCGGTGTTGACGTGACTCTTTCAGTCTTTTCGCTGGACAAGTCTTCGCTTAAGACTGGGGGGCTTGTGTACCGCCCTGGTAGTCGGAAGTGATAACGTGGCACCAAGCTACAGTGAAGGCGTGTTGACAAGGCGCCAGATTCGCAGAAGTGAAGGAAGTCGGGGGGGTTCGTGTAGTCGCCAGTTATTGAGTTGGCGTGTTCCGATCTTCAGCATACCAGGACCGGCGATCGCCCAGTTGAAGGTGAAGTCGCCAGATGTAAACTCAGGCGACCAAGCGATTGGAGATCGCCAGAGCAAGCACATCGCCGAAGATGAAGGTGGTGCAGATTATGAAGGCGGCCGGCGAGACCACAGGGAAGGTGTACGAGAGCACCCTAACTCGCCAATTCCAGTAGAGATCGCGCTCCCAAGTAGCTATGCACTGGGCAGTACCATGCATAAATAACTTAGCCAAAAAGAGAGTCAGGAGCAGCGCCCAAGTCAAGGAGGCTCCAGATGATGGCACGTGTACGACTGAATGCGAGCCACATGTCCAGGTCTGTAACTGCCAGGAGAGAGAAAGTGACCAGGTATATAAGAGTTCTCAACGAACTTTCTGAGGTACGCACGTTCAGATTATACTCTTTACGCTTGCGAGTTCTAGAGCTTACTGTGAGACAGAACATTGCACGGTTCCTTGAGATTTCTTGAGTGTTCTTGCTCTTAGTATTTGGTGGTTCGGTCACTGACTTGGGCGTTGGAGTGCGATCGGCCGCAGCGGCGCCGCTCTGTTCTTTTGCAGGTTCTTGAGGTGGATCTTGAAGAAGGACGGAGGTTTGAAGCGGTGCACATGTCGATCCTTTGACGAGGCAGGTTCCAACGTTCTGGTCAACAGGCAGGATCATCAGGCGCCCACCGTGGGGCCGTGTAAAACCTGTTCCCATCCACAGCGTGAGTTCTTGGAGGTTTTCGTGGTTTTCTGTGTGGTTGTGTGCTGGTGCAACCGTAGTTCGCTGTTCGCTTAAGATTTGTTCGGTGATTTCGCGTTTTCCACCGTTCGTTTAGATTTTTGTTCGGTGAAGTGAGGTTTTCTGCTGTTTACGCGCGATTTGTTCGGTGGAGTTTGAGTTCCTTCGCTCGTTTGGTTATCCGTGGGAGAAGCGGTGGTTTCTGGTGGAGTTGCAGGTTTCTTTGGAGGTTCGCGGTGTTCCTGAGTTTCTTGCAGAGTTTCGCGCAGTTTTTTCCGATTGATTGCTGAATCGATCGTAGCTGAAGTAAGTGTTGTTCGCTGCATTCTGTGATTCGCCAAGTTTCATGAGAAAAATGAGAAGCAATCGTTCAAGTCCAGTTGCGCCCGTCGCTGCTGAAGGCGCCGCCGCCATGACCATGGCGCAGATGGTAGAGATTATGCGCTCGTTGCAGGCAACTGTGGAAGCCTCGCGCATAGAACAGGCGAGAATGCATGAGGACCTGGCCACCTCTCGGGCCAGGAATGATGAGCTTAGCAAGGTGACGCAGGAGCTGCGTCAAGCTCTTCAGGAGCAGCAAGGGCGTTCTGTTGCTGAAGAGGTCGCGCCGTCGTCGCCACCTCGTGTTTTTCCTATGCCTTTCGATCAGGCGATTACTGACACGCCTATTCCTACGAGTGTGGTTCCTGTTAAGGCTGTTTTCACTAGTGTGGAGGATCCTGAGGCTCATCTCACCACGTTCCATACGCAGATGATCCTGTCAGGGGGATCAGACGCCGTGTATTGCAAGATGTTTGTGAGCACGCTCCAGGGAACGGCGCTGGAATTGTTTGTGAGCCTGCCTAATGGTCACATAACCAGCTTCCAACAGTTCTCGAAGATTTTCGTCGAGCAGTACATCGTGAATAAGGCACCGCCCAGGGTGTCTTACGACCTGTTTGATATAAGGCAGTATTAGGGAGAGTCCCTCAAGGACTACCTAAATCGCTTCGGAGCGCAGATGGTCTGATCGCCGGCCAAAGATGAAGAAATGCTAGTCTATGCATTTAAGAAAGGCGTGCTGCCGGGACCATTCTGCGAGGCGTTGATCAGGGCACACCCCGCCACGTTTGCTGAGGTTAGGCGACTTGCGGTGGCCCACATCGCCGACGAGAGCGAAGTCGCCGAGAAGAGGGGAAGCGTGGCCCCCACTAGGCCACGCGCCCAGACCAGGATCCAGCCGCAGAGGGTGCTGGAGACAGCGGCGGCCAGAAGGGATCAGAGGACTCGCCATCCTTATGATCCAAGGAAGAACAAGGGCAGGGACCAAGGACGCCAGCAACCAGCACGCCGGGAATACAATCGCCCGCCTAAGCACAAGTTTGTCATGGGATTGGCGGATCTGATCGCCATTCCCAATATATCCGCTAGGTTGAAGGCGCCAGAAAAGGTGGGCAACAAGGTGCTGGGACCAAAGCCAGACGCCTGGTGTGAGTTTCACCAGGGCTTTGGCCATACGGTGGACTCGTGTTTAGCATTAGGATACCAGCTCGACGATCTGGTAAAGAGCGGGTTCCTAAATGACTATTTGCTGGATAGAAGGACGGGGGGCGCGTCGAGCTCCCAACCAGCAGGTGCTGAGGCTCAGCAGCACGAGATGCCCACACATGGAGAGATCCACACCATTGCAGGGGGTTTCTCAGGAGGTGGATGCACCGCATCACAGAGGAAGAAGTACGCAAGGTCTGTGATGACGGTGGATATGTTTGAAGACCACTCGCCAGAAGTGGATATTACATTCACCAAGCAAGATCTCCGGGATGTTGTGCCTCATGACAACGATCCCATAGTAATTTCGTTAATAACAGCAGGAAGAAAGGTCCACAGGGTACTGGTGGACCAAGGAAGCTCGGCAGACGTGATGTTCTGGCCGACTTTCACGCAGTTGGAGCTGCCCCTTGACCAACTGAGGCCCTATGGAGGATGTTTGTATGGTTTCGCTGGTGACCAGGTGGAGGTCAGGGGGTACATAGAATTGAGGACAACGTTTACAGACGTGGCGGGTTCAAGAACGGAGAAAATCAAAAACCTCGTTGTGAACGCTCCTTCAGCATACAACATCCTGTTGGGAAGACCCACGCTCAACAGGATAGGTGCCATACCGTCGACCCGGCACATGAAGGTGAAGTTGCCGTCCATGGAGGGGGTGGTTATCACCATCAAGTCCGATCAGAAGGAAGCGAAGAAGTGCTATGAGAATAGCCTGAAAAACAAGAGATCGGTGAGTTACGTAACAACCACCCCGCCTCCTGGTGTGAAGCCCAGATCGACGGTAACAGAAGAGATCGCCGGAAGGGACGTGGAGATGGTGGACGCTGAGCTGGGGGAGGGGAACGCTAGTCTGGAGGAGGAAGAGGCAAGGAATCACCCTGAGGAAGCGAGAGAGCTGGGAATCGCCAGGGCGGTGATTGCCAGAGAAACCAGACCAAAACCCGTCGAGCAGTGGCTCGAGAGAGAAATCGGGGGAAAGATCTTCAAGCTGGGAAGATCCCTGGAGGTTGAGCACCAGGATCAGATCGCCGAGGTGATTGAGAGGCATTTGGACGCGTTTGCATGGTCCGCTTCGGACATGCCCGGGATCGATCCCGACTTCTTGTGCCATCATCTGGCGATGGACAACTTGGTAAGACCAGTGCGACAAAGAAGAAGAAAGTTTAACGAAGAGAGGAGGCAGGCGATCAGGGACGAAACACAGAAACTCCTCGCTGCAGGCCACATCAGGGAAGTCCAGTACCCTGAATGGCTGGCAAATGTCGTGCTGGTGAAGAAGAGTAATGGGAAATGGCGCATGTGCGTCGATTTCAATGACCTGAACAAGGCTTGCCCCAAGGATTCATATCCTTTACCAAGCATAGACGCCCTGGTAGATAGTGCCGTAGGGTGTAAGCTGTTGAGCTTCCTGGATGCCTTCTCGGGGTATAATCAGATCAAGATACATCCCATGGATGAAGAGAAGACAGCCTTCATGACGGAGAGATCGTGCTACTGCTACAAGGTGATGCCGTTTGGGCTGAAGAACGCGGGGGCCACGTACCAGAGGTTGATGGATCGAGTACTTGCACCAATGCTGGGAAGGAACGTGCAAGCGTACGTCGATGACATGGTCGTGACCTCGCCAGAAAAGAGCAAGCACGTTGCAGACTTGGAAGAATTGTTCACGACGATCGCCAAGTTCAGATTAAAGCTTAATCCAGAGAAATGCATTTTCGGCGTGGAGGCTGGAAAGTTTTTGGGTTTCCTCTTAACCGAAAGAGGCATAGAGGCCAACCCTGATAAGTGTGCCGCCATCTTGGCGATGAGGAGCCCAGCTACGGTGAAGGAAGTTCAACAGCTAACAGGTCGGATGGCAGCCCTGTCTCGCTTCGTGTCAGCTAGCGGAGAAAAGGGCCATCCCTATTTTCAGTGCTTAAGGCACAATAACAAGTTTGCTTGGACGAAGGAGTGCGAGGAAGCCTTCGTCAAGCTGAAGGAATACCTGGCGAGCCCGCCGGTCTTGTGCAAACCGCTGATGGGAACCCCCCTCAGGTTGTATTTTGCTGTAACTGAGAGGGCGGTGAGTGCGGTGCTCGCCCAGGATCAGAATCAGGCTCAGAAGCCTATTTATTTTGTTAGTAAGGTGTTGCAGGGCCCCGAAACGAGATATCAGGCCCTAGAAAAGGCTGCGCTGGCTGTGGTATTTTCGGCGAGGAGGTTGCGCCACTATTTCCATAGCTTCACCATACTAGTGATGACTGACCTTCCCATCCAGAATGTCTTGAAGAAGCCTGACGTTGCAGGAAGGATGGTGAAGTGGGCAGTAGAATTGTCAGAGTTTGATATTAAGTATGAGCCCCGAGGCCCGATCAAGGGACAAATCTTTGCAGATTTCGTGGTCGAGCTCTCATCTGAGGCGACACGAGTTGAAGGGGACGACTTCCGTTGGGTACTCTCGGTAGATGGATCGTCGAACCAGCAGGGTAGCGGTGCTGGAGTCATTTTGGAAGGACCCAACGGCGTGCTGATCGAACAATCTTTGAGATTTGCTTTCAAAGCCAGCAACAATCAAGCAGAATATGAGGCGCTGATCGCCGGGATTTTGCTGGCCAAAGAAATGGGAGCCAGGGTGTTAATGGCTAAGAGTGACTCGTTGCTAGTCACAGGGCAAGTAACAGGCGAGTTCCAGGCTAAAGATCCACAAAATGGCGGCCTATTTGGAGTATGTGCAGGAATTGAAGAGTTCCTTTGCCTCCTTTGAAGTAGTGCATGTGCCCAGAGAGCAGAATGCCCGAGCTGACTTGCTAGCTAAGCTCGCCAGTTCAGGCAAGGGGGGTAGGCAGAGGACGGTGATTCAAGAAACTCTGAAGACGCCGAGAGCATTTGTAGCAGATCACCTGGTCCTTCAGATAAGCAAGTCGACAGAGAAAGCAGCGAGAGGTCATAAGTCCCAGACGCAAGAAACTTTGAGATCGCCGAGAATTAGAGCATGTCGAGGAGAGAAGGTGAAAATGACGCAGGTCTGCGCTATCCATGAACCAGACACCTGGATAACACAATACAAGCGATGCCTGGCAGATGGCCTTCTCCCACTGGATCCGACAGAGGCTAGGAAGGTAAAGAAAAATTCTAGCAAGTACACATTGATTGATGGCGATCTGTACAGGTTTGGGTTCACTCACCTACTCCTGGAATGCGTACATGGCGAGAAATTCACGAGAATCATGGCAGAGCTCCACGAAGGTATATGCGGAAGCCACGTCGGGGGTCGAGCTCTGGTCGCAAGGACTCTCCGTGCAGGTTACTACTGGCCATCGATGAGAGAAGACTGCAAGAAGTATGCCCAATGTTGCAAACAATGCCAACAGCACGCCGATTGGCACAAGGCGCCTCCCGAGGAGTTGAAGTCGATCTACAACCCTTGGCCGTTTCATACTTGGGGAATCGACATCCTGGGACCATTCCCGCTGGCGATCAGGCAGATGAAGTACTTGGTGGTGGCGATCATCCTGGGTCAGTCGCAGAACTGCCCTCGCAGTGTTCACAGAAGATGTTTCCCCCAACAGGGTCGAGTTGGCCCAGGGGTATAGTTTTTTGAAGTCTGGTGGGGGGACGGAGGCTCCTCCGGTGACAGGCGGAGTAGCCTGGGCCAGGTTGGGGCGGGAAGGTGCAGGCCTCTCAGCCTGAGAAGACGAAGCGCCACGTACTCGCGGTGGGTCGTGTGCTTGTGAAGAGGGGTTTCGTGATGAAGGAGGAGGATTTGGGGTGACCTTTGAGCGAGTCATTGTTGCAGCTGCAAAGGAAGAAGAAAAGGAAAAATGATCAGGGGTCACAGAGGCTGACTCGATCATGGAAGAAAGGTGAAAAACGAACGAACGTAGGTTCGTTGTGACGTTGACAGAGCCCTAAGTTACGAAGAAGGAGAAATCGCAAAAACAACCCACAACGTATGCACCAGACAGTTACAGGATGATGCGAATCGGTTAAAATGCAGGAAAAACCAGCAGAAGAAGGAAAGGAGGTACCTTTTGATGATCAGGAAGACGATGAAGGATGCTGGTGATGGAACAGTGGAGTGAAAATGGGTTTAAGGGTTTTTCGAAATGGGTTTGGGAAGCGCAAACGGTAACTGAAGGTAACCGTTGATGAAGCCACGTGTCGAGCGATGGGTGAGGGGTTTGGTGGAGCGTCAGAGAAGCAGAAAGTACAACCGCTTGGAATTCTGCGTCAGTGCCACGTAGGTCGGTGTGGACGTGACTCTTTCAGTCTTTTCGTTGGACAAGTCTTCGCTTAAGACTGGGGGGCTTGTGTACCGCCCTGGTAGTCGGAAGTGATGGCGTGGCACCAAGCTACAGTGAAGGCGTGTTGACAAGGCGCCAGATTCGCAGAAGTGAAGTAAGTCGGGGGGGTTCGTGTAGTCGTCAGTTATTGAGTTGGCGTGTTCCGATCTTCAGCATACCAGGACCGGCGATCGCCCAGTTGAAGGTGAAGTCGCCAGATGTAAACTCAGGCGACCAAGCGATTGGAGATCGCCAGAGCAAGCACATCGCCGAAGATGAAGGTGGTGCGGATTATGAAGGCGGCCGGTGAGACCACAGGGAAGGTGTACGAGAGCACCCTAACTCGCCAATTCCAGTAGAGATCGCGCTCCCAAGTAGCTATGCACTGGGCAGTACCATGCATAAATAACTTAGCCAAAAAGAGAGTCAGGAGCAGCGCCCAAGTCAAGGAGGCTCCAGATGATGGCACGTGTACGACTGGATGCGAGCCACGTGTCCAGGTCTGTAACTGCCAGGAGAGAGAAAGTGACCAGGTATATAAGAGTTCTCAACGAACTTTCTGAGGTACGCACGTTTAGATTATACTCTTTACGCTTGCGAGTTCTAGAGTTTACTGTGAGACAGAACATTGCACGGTTCCTTGAGATTTCTTGAGTGTTCTTGCTCTTAGTATTTGGTGGTTCGGTCACTGACTTGGGCGTTGGAGTGCGATCGGCCGCAGCGGCGCCGCTCTGTTCTTTTGCAGGTTCTTGAGGTGGATCTTGAAGAAGGACGGAGGTTTGAAGCGGTGCACATGTCGATCCTTTGACGAGGCAGGTTCCAACGTTCTGGTCAACAGGCAGGATCAAGGAGTATCTGGCGAGCCCGCCGGTTTTGTGCAAACCGCTGGTGGGAACCCCTCTCAGGTTGTACTTTGCTGTACCTGAGAGAGCGGTGAGTGCGGTGCTCGCCCAGGACCAAGATCAGGCTCAGAAGCCTATTTATTTTGTTAGTAAGGTGCTGCAGGGCCCAGAAACGAGATATCAGGCCCTAGAGAAGGCTGTGCTTGCTGTGGTATTTTCGGCAAGGAGGTTGCGCCACTATTTCCATAGCTTCACGATACTAGTGATGACCGACCTCCCCTTCCAGAAGGTCTTGAAGAAGCCCGACGTTGCGGGAAGGATGGTGAAGTGGGCGGTGGAGCTGTCGGAGTTTGACATTAAGTATGAGCCCCGAGGCCCGATTAAGGGACAGATCTTCGCAGATTTCGTGGTCGAGCTCTCATCTGAGGCAACACGAGTTGAAGGGGACGACTTCCGTTGGGTGCTTTCAGTGGATGGATCGTCGAACCAGCAGGGTAGCGGTGCTGGAGTCATCTTGGAGGGACCCAACGGCGTGCTGATCGAACAATCTTTGAGGTTTGCCTTCAAAGCCAGCAACAATCAAGCAGAATATGAGGCGCTGATCGCCGGGATCTTGCTGGCTAAAGAGATGGGAGCTAGGGTGCTGATGGCAAAGAGTGACTCGCTGCTAGTCACGGGGCAAGTAACAGGCGAGTTCCAAGCCAAAGATCCACAAATGGCGGCTTACCTGGAGTATGTGCAGGAATTGAAGAGTTCCTTCGCCTCCTTTGAAGTGGTGCACGTGCCCAGAGAGCAGAATGCCCGAGCTGACTTGCTAGCCAAGCTCGCCAGTTCAGGCAAGGGGGTAGGCAGAGGACGGTGATTCAAGAAACTCTGAAGGTGCCGAGAGCATTTGTGGCAGATCACCTGGTTCTTCAGATAAGCAAGTCGACGGAGAAAGCGGCGAGGAGTCACAGATCCCTGACTCAAGAGACCTTGAGATCGCCGAGAATAAGAGCATGTCGGGGAGAGAAGGTGAACATGACGCAAGTCTGCGCTACCCATGACCCAGACACCTGGATAACACAGTACAAGCGGTGCCTGACAGATGGCCTTCTCCCGCTGGACCCGACAGAGGCCAGGAAGATAAAGAAGAATTCTAGCAAGTTCACAATGATTGATGGCGATCTGTACAGGTTTGGGTTCACTCACCCACTCCAAGAATGTGTGCATGGTGAGAAATGTACGAGAATTATGGCAGAGCTCCATGAAGGGATATGCGGAAGCCACGTCGAGGGTCGAGCTCTGGCCGCAAGGACTCTCCGTGCAGGTTACTACTGGCCAACGATGAGAGAAGATTGCAAGAGGTATGCGCAGTGCTGCAAGCAATGCCAGCAGCACGCCGATTGGAACAAGGCGCCTCCCGAGGAGTTGAAGTCGATTTACAGCCCTTGGCCGTTTCATACATGGGGAATCGACATCCTGGGACCTTTCCCGCTGGCGATCAGGCAGATGAAGTACTTGGTGGTGGCGATCGAGTATTTCACCAAATGGATCGAAGCAGAACCAGTGGCCCAGATCACCGCACACAAGATCGAAGGTTTCGTGTGGAAGAACATTGTGTGCCGGTTTGGTGTGCCCAAGCGCCTGGTGTCGGACAATGGGACTCAGTTTGCGAGTCACCTGTTGAAGAAGCTGTGTGAAGGGGTGGGAATTCAACAAGTGTTTGCATCCGTCGAGCACCCTCAGACAAATGGCCAAGTAGAGTCAGCCAATCGGGTGTTGCTGCGAGGTTTGAAGAGAAGGCTAGAGAAAGCCAAAGGAAGCTGGGCTGAGGAGGTACCCCGTATAGTTTGGGCGTACCACACCACCGAGCAGTCAGGAACCCAGAGACCCCGTTCAGCTTGGTCTATGGGTGCGACGCAATGATTCCAGTGGAGATCCAGGAGAGCTCGCCGAGATTCCAAAACTTCGTGGAGGAAGACTCGAATGAGGAGAGAAGGCTGAATCTGGATCTGCTGGATGAGGTCAGGGAAGAGGCGAGATTGAAAGCTGAGGCGGTGAAGAGAAGAATTGAACGAAGATATAACTCAAAGGTGATGCCGAGGCAGTTCAGAGAAGGCGACCTGGTGATGAGGAAAGCCCACCAGTACGAGATGGAGAATAAGCTGTCGCCTAAGTGGACGGGACCGTTCAGAATAACCGAGGCGCTCGGGAACGGCGCCTACCGCTTAGAGACATTGGAAGGAGGGGCGATTCCTCGCACTTGGAACGCCACGCACCTCAAGTTGTATTACAGTTAAGAGCTTTGTAAGTAAAGACAAACACGAAGTTATATTACAATGTCTCTGTTAAAACAGTTTGAAGGGGGCACTCTTTTTTCCCTAAGGAGGGTTTTTAATGAGGCCACCCAATAAAGAAGAGTTTGCGAAGTTTAAAGTTGTTTTAGATTGCATGCTTGCTGTTTTCCAATGTTTTGAAGAAAGACCTTGTCGCTTATATGTGATTTAAGGCAAGTTAAAGATATATTGCATGCTTTCTAAAAAGTTCCTAAGTCCCCATCGTCTATCGGCGATCGGAGGCACCAGTTAAAGTTAAAGTCCTCATCGTCTTTCAGCGATCGGAGGCACCAATTAAAAGACCTCGACGCCCTCGCGCGTTCTGAGGCGAGATGAAGACCTCCTCGCCGTCGAGCGAGTGCAGGCGAGGAAGAGCAAAAAGTCCTCAGTGTTTCTGGGGGGGAGAAGATGTAACCCCTGGGGCAATGTAGAGGCACCAGCGAAAAGCCCTCAGTGTTTCTGGGGGAGAGGAGATGTAACCCCTGGGGCAATGTAGAGGCACCAGTTAAAGACCTTCTCGCCGTTGAGCGAGTTCAGGCGAGTTAAAGACCTTCTCGCCTATGAGCGAGTTCAGGCAAGATAAAATCCTTCTCGTCTCGAACGAGTTCAGGTATGGTGTAAAGGGTGGAAGAAGTTTGGGGGGTGGCTAAGGTAGGTTCGAAGAGAACGCCTAGCCACCCGGTCTCTTGTTCTGAAGCTCAAGGAGGTAGAGAAGGATCCGGAAGGCGCCTCTACCCCCAGATGAAGGAACAATGGCCAAGTTATGAAGGCAGGAAGAAGCTTATATCGCCAAGAGTCTTTGGCGACCAGGAAAAGTTCAAGCAATGGCGAGAAAGTTAAGACCTGTTTTGATAAGGCAGATCGGGTGAGCGATGTCCTAAGCCATTAGTTGAGTTGAGGTTCGTTATTTGAAGTACGATTTCACGCTAAGGTTCATTATCTTGAGGTTACGAGCTGTTAGAGTGATTGTTACTCGAAAGTCAGTGGTTCGAAGCAGTTAAGTATATGATCGCGCTTACGAAATTGCTAAGTTAATTTCTTGAAGAAAATTGTGCAAGCAAAGATAAAGCAGCCAAAGAAGTTGTAAGAAGAAATACAAAGACTTTATCATTAAGTAAATATCAGTTCAAGGCACATGTACAGAAAAGTAGAAAGTTTATTACAATCATATGTAAGGAGAAAGCATAAAGGTAGTGGATGGAGGGAATCAATTAGTCTTCAGCAGGAACAACCTTCCCATCCACCACCTCGTTGTTGAGAGACACCATGGTAAGATCTAGATCGGGAAACAAGCAGGCGAACTGTTCCCGGGCGGCCTCGAATCCAGCAGCAAGAATCTGGGCAGAACTCAGGTTAAGTTCTTCGATCTGTTTCTTCAGCCCCTCGTTTTGCTGCTTCAGCTCTTCAGCTAGCTTCTTGAGTTCTTCAATGGCTTCCTGAGCTCGAAGAAGGTCTTCAGCAACCTTCTTGGATTCTGCCTGCACCTGGCCCAGTTCAGCGGCGATCTTCCCGTTTTCGTTGTTGGCTTCAGCGAGCTTGGCCATGGTGTCGTCCCTTTCTTTCTCCACCTTCCCCAGGAAGACCTCCCGATCGGCTGACCTCTTTTCGAGGTTCTTTACCTTGGCGACGTCGGCTTTGATCAATGCCTCCAGGTCAGCCACTTTGACGCGATAAGGCACCAGCTTGCTCTCCAGCTCAATCTTCTCTTGAGCCAAAAGCTGCACCTTATGGCGTAGATCAGTGGCCTCCTTGCGCGCCACCCGGAGCTCGGTGCTCATGGCATCTTCTACTCGGGAGTGCTCGATCTCGGTGAGTGTAAGATTGCAAGATAACCTCTCCGCCTCAATCCTTATGGTGCTATTCTCAGTTCGGAGTGCGAAGAGGTCATCTTGGAGCTTCCTGGTAGAACTCTCCACAGCTTTAGAAATGATGGAGGGGAAATCCTCTGCCATCATCTTCAGTTTTGCTGAAAAGGGCTCCCATACCCTTTTGACCTCAAGAGAGAGGTTTGCTGGTGGAGGCACCGGGGGGCCTTGTTGTTGGTTTTCGCCGCCACCTTCTTGCGTTGGTTGCTCAGTGAGTGCTTCTTGGCGTGGTGGTGACGTTGGGGATTCGGTGATGAGGATTGGAGAGTTGTGAGCACCCTCATCCCCGACTGGAGCAGCCCCTTCGGTTGAAGCATTTGAAGGAGGATCCCCTCCCGCTGATACATAAGGCGTGGAGGCGCTCGGGGGGTTCTCCAAGAAATTGGCTTCGGCGGCCTCAACCACAGGAGGTGCAGACGCCAATGGAATCGCTTGGACTGGCGAGGCGGGAGCTGGTGGAGGAGGCAATGTTGGAGGCGGAGCTGGTGTGGATGGCGGTGTTGATGTTGGAGGTGGAGGTGGGGCTGATGGTGAAGAAGGCGCCACCCTCTTCCTCTTGGTGACGAGGCCATCTTCAGTCACCTCGTCGTCTTCCTCTTCTTCCTCATGAACCACTTGAGGGGCTTTCCTCTTTGGTTTCCTGAGGATCAGTTTCTTGCGCTGGTTGGCGGGCTGGACCTCGGAGGAAGTTGGGCCTTTAGGTGGCGATCTGCCCTGTGCGGCGGCGATCTCCACCACTGAGTTTGGCATGGTTTGGGACCCCGATTCCAACCCATGGGATCGGGCGAGCGCCCTCAGCTCAGCAAGTTTCCCCTGGCCCAACATACGATCTGCATAATGCAAAAATACATGGATTAGCTCAGATAGAAGATAAACGCATAAGACAGTGCGCGACAAAAGCAGATGAGAGATGCAGAAAATAAAACCAAAGTCTTGTGCACAACACACAAGACGCCCAGAAACAGTTAACAGAGATAATGTCAAAGTAAAGACTTAGACGGTGAGGTAAGTTCTAACCTATGCGAACTTCGAGTTGGTCTTCAAAGAACTCGAAGGAAATTAGCGTGGTGGTGAGGAAAGTAATGTTGGCATCTGCCACACTCTTCCAGAAGACGCATAGGTCCTTGTCCAAGGCACCCATGCTATCAGGACTCCTTGGCCTCCTGAAGCTTCCTTTGGACTCTTTGTTCCCTTTGTTTACCCAATACAAGGGGAAACCGTCGAGCAGAGAAGCGTCCTTGTCATTGGGGCGCACCTGGACGAACTTGCCCTTCCAGTCTTTGTAGGATTGCTGGAAGATAGAGAGGATCGACCTCCCAGCAATCCCGTTCAAGCTCACCCACAGGAGATCTCCTGGGTGCTTGGCTTCAAAAAGAAAGAGGAAGACGTCCACTGACGCTGGCAGCCCCAAGTGGCCGCACATGATCTGGAAGGCCCGCACGAACGCCCAGCTGTTGGGATGGAGCTGGGCGGCGGCGATATCGATCTCGGTAAGTAGCTCTCTTTCAAAGCGAGTGAAGGGAAACCTAAGTATATGAAGCAGAACAGCCCGCCGGTGTATATGAAGCAGAACAGCCCGCCGGTGTTACCTTTGTCGTCGACGCACACTGGCAAGTCGGGGGGGCAAGGTAGCACCATCATTTTCTCGTCGTGCTCCTTGTGGAACGATAGGTGAGGCTCGTCCCCTTTCTTCAAACGAAGAACTGCCCCAGCAGAGTTTACAGAAGATGTTTCCTTCAACAAAGTCGAGGTGGCCCAGGGGTATAATGTTTTGAAGTCTGGGGTAGGAACGGAGGCTCCTCCGGCGACAGGGGGAGTGGCCTGAGCCAGGTTAGAGCGGGAGGGTGCAGGCCTCTCAGCCTGGGAAGAGGAAGCACCAGGTGCTCGCGGTTGGTTGTGTGCTTGAGATGAAGGGTTTCGAGACGAGGGAGGAGGATTTGGGTTGATCTTTGAGCGAGCCATCTGCAAAGGAAGAAGAAAAGAAAAGGTGATCAGGGTTCGCAGAGGCTGACTCGATTGTGAAAGAGGGGTGAAAAACGAACGAACGAAGGTTCGTTGTAACGAAGACGAAGCCCTAAGTTACGAGAAAGGAGAAATGGAAAAAACAACCCACAACGTATGCACCAGACAGTTAAAGGATGATGCGAATCGGTTAAAATGCAGGAAAAACCAGCAGAAGAAGGAAAGGAAGTACCTTTTTATGATCGGGAGAGTGATGAAGGAAGTTGGTGATTCAGGAGGTTGAAGAACGTTGAGAGCTTTTGCAGAAGAAAGTTGAAGCGTCTGAGAATACGAAGAAAGTGATGGAACAGTGGAGCGAAATGGGTTTAAGGATTTTTCGAATAAGTTTGGGAAGCGCAAACGTCAATTAAAGGTAACCGTTGATGAAGCCACGTGTCGAGCGATGGGAGGAGTGTTTGGTGGAGCGTCAGGAAAGCAGAAAGTACAACCGCTTGGAATTCTGCGCCAGCGCCACGTAGATCGGTGTTGACGTGACTCCTTTAGTCTTTTCGTTGGACAAGTCTTCGCTTAAGACTGGGGGGCTTGTGTACCGCCCTGGTAGTCGGAAGTGATGACGTGGCACCAAGCTACGGTATAGGCGTGTTGACGAGACGCCAAGTTGGCAGAAGGGAAGGAAGTCGGGGGGCTCGTGAAGTCGCCAGTTATTAAGTTGGCGTGCTCCGATCTCCAGCACACCAGAACCGGCGGTCACCGGGTTAAAGATGAAGTCGCCAGATATAAACTCAGGCGACCAAGTGAGTAGAGATCGCACTCCAGGACAGCTATGCACTGAGTAGTATCATGCATAAGTAACTTAGCCAAAGGAGAGTCAGAAGCAGCGCCCAAGTCAAGGAGGCTCCAGATGATGGCACGTGTACGACTGGATGCGAGCCACGTGTCCAGGCGTGTAACTGCCAGGAGAGAGAAAGTGCCCAGGTATATAAGGGTTTCCCAACGAACTTCTGAGGTACGGACGTTCAGATTGTCTTCTTTACGCTTGCGAGTTCTTGAGTATACTGAGAGAGAGAGAGAACTGGTTCACGGTTCCTTGAGAGTTCTTGAGTGTTACTCTTAGTATTTGGTGATTCGGTCACTGACTTGGGCGTTGGAGTACGATTGGCCGCAGCGGCGCCGCTCTGTTCTTTTGCAGGTTCTTGAGGTGGATCGTGACGAAGGACGGAGGTTGACGCGTCGCACACGTCGATCCAAGTTTGACGAGGCAAGCTTCAACATTCTGGTCAATAGGCAGGATCAAGAAGTATAAAAGGGAATCAGAGTGAGACTGAGAGAGGGAGATTCTTTTGAACACACACAGTTTTTCTATTGGTGGTTCTGTCGTCTAACTTGATCGTCGGAGTGCAAACGGCCGCTAGAGGCGCCGTCTGTGGTTTTGCAGGTCACACTTAGAGATCCTAGAGAAGGTTCTGAGGGTGATTTTACAGATAACACAGTCACGTAGACGGGGTAGTGAGAGCTACGAAGCGATTCCTCCACGCCCGAGTTGTCGGCAGGATCATTTGGCGCCCACCGTGGGGCTCGAGTGAATCGTGGTCCCATCCACATTTTCTGAAACTAATCAAAGTTTGCGCTAAGTTTTCCGCTGAGAAAATGCCAAGAAACAGACAACCATCACCTGCGCCATCTGCTGAGGAGGGCGCTGTGACAATGGCGCAGGTCCTGGAGATGGTGCGCACACTGCAGGATAACGTCGCAGCGTCGAGAGCTGAACAAGAAAACATGCAGACGGTGTTGGCTGCGTCACAGAGCAGAAACGATGAGCTGAATCGTGTCAATGAAGAGCTGAGAAGGACGTTGCGGGCACAGAGGGAGTACGTGGTTGAAGAAAGGGTGTCGAGGCCACCATCGCCTCAGAGATCGTTCCCTATGCCCTTCTCCCCTGACATCATGGGAACCATGGTGCCTCCCAACCTGCTGGGAGTAAAGGCGTCGTTCACAGGGGTGGAAGATCCAGAAGCACATCTGACAGCGTTCCACACTCAGATGATGCTGTCTGGAGGCTCGGATGTTGTGTACTGCAAGATGTTCATGAGTACACTAAGTGGAATAGCCATGGAATGGTTCGTGAGCCTGCCCGAAGGTCATATCACGTCCTTCCCTCAGTTTTCGAAACTCTTCACCGAGCAATACATCGTTAACAAAGCACCTGCAGTGGTGTCATACGACTTGTTCGATGTACGCCAGTACCAAGGTGAGTCATTGAAAGACTACCTCAACCGCTTTGGAGCACAAGTGGTCAGATTGCCCAGCAAGGATGAGAATATGATGGTGCACGCATTCAAGAAGGGAGTCCTGCCTGGTCCCTCTAGTGAGTCTCTTATCAGGAGCCATCCCAGCTCCTTCGCGGAAATCCGGCGACGCGCGGTGGCGCACATAATGGCAGAAACGGAGGTTTCTGAGAAAAGAGGAAGTGCTGCACCACCGAGACCGCGCGGAGGACAAGGGAAGCCACAGCAGCCAGCCAGGGTGCATGAGGCGAAGGAGGGAAAGAAGGTGCAGGGGAAACATCGTCCTTATGCACCCGCGAAGGACCAGGGAAGGGGGCGCGCAAAGGAGAACAATGCACCCCCGAGATACAATTTCCTGGTAGGGTTGGCGGACCTGATCGCCCTCCCTGCCGTAGCTGCGAGACTTCGAGTACCGGAAAAGACAGATAAGGTACTCGGAAGGAAGAAGAATGAGTGGTGTGAGTTTCATCAGGCCTTTGGCCACACACTCCACTCATGTTTGGCATTGGGACACCAACTGGCGGAATTGGTAAAATCTGGATTCCTGGCAAATTACCTGCGTGAGCCGCAGGGTGATCGCGCATCGGGGTCCCAGGCAGGTGAACAGCAGCACGAAGTTCCTGTTCACGGGGAGGTGCACACGATCACTGGAGGCTTCTCCGGTGGGGGGTGTACCGCATCGCAAAGAAGAAGGTATGCGTGGTCCGTTATGGCCGTGGACTCGGTAGACGAAGGTAATTTCCCCGAGGTGGACATTACCTTCAGGAAAGCTGATCTACGGGACGTTGTGCCGCACGACAACGACCCTGTGGTCATCTCCCTCGTCACAGCAGGAAGACGAGTGCATAGAGTGCTCGTAGACCAAGGGAGCTCGGCAGACGTCATGTTCTTGCCAACATTCAACAAGTTGCAGTTGTCCCCCGATAAACTGAGGCCGCATACCGGGTGTCTTTACGGCTTTGCAGGGGATCAGGTAGAGGTGCGGGGATATATTGAGCTGAGAATGACGTTCACCGATGGGACGGCAGCCCGCACCGAAAGGATAAAGTACTTGGTGGTGAACGCCCCTTCTGCGTACAACTTCTTGTTAGGGAGGCCAACACTCAATAGGTTGGGTGCAGTGCCATCAACAAGGCACATGAAGCTGAAGCTGCCGTCGATGGAGGGGACGGTGATAACTAATCCTGCCCGTTGACCAGAACGTTGAAGCTTGCCTCGTCAAACTTGGATCGACGTGTGCGCCGCGTCAACCTCCGTCCTTCGTCACGATCCACCTCAAGAACCTGCAAAAGAACAGAGCGGCGCCGCTGCGGCCGATCGCACTCCAATGCCCAAGTCAGTGACCGAACCACCAAATACTAAGAGTAACACTCAAGAACTCTCAGGGAACCGTGAACCAGTTCTCTCTCAGTATACACAGGAACTCGCAAGCGTAAAGAAGACAATCTGAACGTGCGTACCTCAGAAGTTCGTTGGGAAACCCTTATATACCTGGGCACTTTCTCTCTCCTGGCAGTTACACACCTGGACACGTGGCTCGCATCCAACCGTACACGTGCCATCATCTGGAGCCTCCTTGACTTGGGCGCTGCTTCTGACTCTCCTTTGGCTAAGTTACTTATGCATGATACTACTCAGTGCATAGCTGTCCTGGAGTGCGACCTCTACTGGATTGGCGAGCTAGGGTGCCTTCGTACACACCTTCCCTGTGGTCTCGCCGGCCGCCTTCATAATCTGCACCACCTTCATCTTCGGCGATGTGCTTGCTCCGGCGATCTCTAATCACTTGGTCGCCTGAGTTTACATCTGGCGACTTCATCTTTAACCCGGTGACCGCCGGTTCTGGTGTACTGGAGATCGGAGCACGCCAACTTAATAACTGGCGACTTCACGAGCCCCCCGACTTCCTTCCCTTCTGCCAACCTGGCGTCTCGTCAACACACCTATACCGTAGCTTGATGCCACGTCATCACTTCCGACTACCAGGGCGGTACAATAACCATCAAGTCGGATCAGGCTGAGGCTAGGCGCTATTATGAGAATAGCCTTAAGCAGAAGAGGAGCATATGTCATGTCACCTCAACGCCACCGCCGGGTGTGCTCGAAGAGCGATCGGTGGTAAGAGGAACGCATGGCGATCAGGGGATGGAGAATGCTGCGCTGGGGAGCTCCCAGGTAGCTCAGGTGGAAGCTGAAGATGAAGTCATGATCACTCCTCGCGAATCGGGGATCGCGAGGGCGGTCATCGCCAGCGAAACGAGACCCCACCCAATTGAGGGGTGGGTGGAAGTGGACATAAGGGGGAAAAAGTTTAAACTGGGAGGATCGCTCGATGAAGAAGAACGAGGGCTGATCGCCGGGGTTATCGAGAAACACCTGGATGCCTTCGCATGGTCGGCGTCTGACATGCCAGGAATCGACCCCGATTTCCTTTGCCATCGCCTGGCGATGGATCCTAAAGTCCGACCTGTGCGTCAGAGGCGAAGGAAATTCAACGAGGAAAAGAGGAAAGTGATCCACGACGAAGCGCAGAAGCTCCTTGCTGCAGGGCACATCAGAGAGATCCAGTACCCCGAGTGGCTAGCGAACGTGGTACTGGTTCAGAAGGCAAGCGGCAAGCGGAGAATGTGCGTGGACTTCACTGACCTCAACAAGGCATGCCCCAAAGATTCTTACCCCTTACCCAGTATAGACGCCCTAGTTGATAGCGCATCAGGGGGGAAGCTACTCAGCTTCTTGGATGCTTTCTCAGGGTATAACCAGATCAAGATGCACCCCATGGATGAATGCAAAACCGCATTCTTGACTGAACGGTCTTGCTACTGCTACAAGGTAATGCCGTTCGGGCTGAAGAATGCGGGGGCTACCTATCAGCGACTCATGGATAGGGTGCTCTCGCCCATGCTGGGAAGGAACGTGCATGCTTACGTAGATGACATGGTGGTCACATCCCTAGAGAAGAAGCACCATGTGGCTGATCTGGAGGAACTATTCGCCACCATTGCCAAGTACAGGTTGAAGCTCAACCTTGAGAAGTGTATCTTTAGTGTGGAGGTTGGGAAGTTCTTGGGTTTCCTCTTGACTGAGCGAGGAATCGAAGCCAATCCAGAGAAGTGCGCAGCAATCGTGGCAATGAGGAGTCTGACGACGGTGAAGGAAGTGCAGCAACTCACCGGTCGGTTGGCAGCATTATCCCGGTTCATGTCCGCTGGAGGGGAGAAAGGTCATCCGTACTTCCAGTGTCTTAAGCGCAACAGCAGATTCCTTTGGACACAGGAGTGCGAGGAGGCCTTCATCAAGTTGAAGGAGTACCTGGCAAGCCCACCAGTCCTGTGCAAACCAAAAGTGGCCACCCCTCTTCGTCTATACTTTGCTGTGACGGAGAGAGCCGTCAGCTCAGTCTTGGTGCAAGAGCAAGAGCAGGCTCAGAAGCCTGTGTACTTTGTGAGTAAGGTACTGCAAGGCCCTAAAACAAGGTACCAGGCCCTCGAGAAGGCTGCCCTGGCGGTGGTATTTTCAGCAAGAAGACTCAGACACTATTTCCACAGCTTCACAGTAGTGGTAATGACAGACCTGCCCATCCAAAACGTGCTGAAGAAGCCAGACGTAGCCGGAAGGATGGTCAAGTGGGCGGTGGAGTTGTCAGAGTTTGACATACAGTATGAGCCCCGAGGACCGATAAAGGGGCAGGTGTTTGCCGACTTTGTGGTCGAGCTTTCGTCAGTCGCGACACCTACGGAAGGATTAGACTTCCGGTGGCTACTATCAGTGGACGACTCCTCCAACTAGCAGGGGAGCGGCGCTGGAGTCATTTTGGAAGGCCCAAATGGAGTGTTGATCGAGCAGTCCCTCCGTTTTGCCTTCAAAGCTAGCAACAATCAAGCAGAGTATGAAGCACTTATCGCAGGAATGTTGCTAGCAAGAGAAATGGGAGCAAGAAATCTGTTGGCCAAGAGTGACTCTTTGCTAGTCACCGGGCAAGTAGTAGGGGAGTTCCAGGCGAAAGATCCCCAGATGGCGGCTTACCTAGAGTACGTACAGCTCCTCAAGACGTCCTTCACCGAGTTTGAGCTAATCCATGTGCCAAGAGAGCAAAATGCCAGAGCAGACCTGCTTGCCAAGCTGGCCAGCTCAAGCAAGGGGGGAAAGCAGAGGACCGTCATTCAAGAAACCTTGAAGGTACCCCGAGCGTTCGTATCAGACAACCAAGTGTGCCAGGTGTACCAATCGATGGAACGTCTGGCGATCGGTCATCGTTCGCTGACTCAAGAGACGTTGAAAGAGCCGAGGGTTAGAGCGCGACCGGCAAGGACCGATGAGGCGATGGAAGTCTGCGTCGCTAGGGAGCCTGACACGTGGATGACGCCGTACCAGTTGTACTTAGAAGACGGCGTACTCCCACTGGACCCAACAGAGGCTAAAAGAATAAAGAAGAGCTCGAGTAAGTTCACTTTGATTGATGGGAAGTTGTTTAGATTCGGGTTTTCTCATCCTGTGCAGATCTGCGTGTATGGTGAGCAATGCACTAGACTCATGTCAGAGCTACACGAGGGGGTATGCGGAAGCCATGTAGGTGGTCGCGCTTTGGCAAGTAGGATCCTCCGCGCGGGGTACTATTGGCCAAAGCTGAAGGAAGACTGCGTGAGGTATGCTCAGCGTTGCAAACAATGTCAACTTCACGCAGACTGGCATAAGGCACCCCCCGAGGAGTTGAGGTCCATCCATAGCCCGTGGCCATTTCACACATGGGGAATCGACATCCTGGGACCCTTTCCCCTGGCAACAAGGCAGATGAAGTTCCTCATCATGGCTATCGAATATTTCACCAAGTGGGTGGAGGCAGAACCAGTCGCCCACATCACCGCACAGAAAGTTGGGCACTTTGTCTGGAAGAACATAGTCTGTCGCTTCGGAGTACCCAAGAGGCTGGTCTCCGACAATGGCACCCAGTTCACAAGTCATCAGCTAAGGAAGATGTGTGAAGAGTTAAAGATACAGCAAGTTTTCGCCTCAGTGGAACACCCGCAAACCAATGGGCAAGTAGAGTCGGCCAACCGAGTACTGCTCAGAGGGCTGAAACGGAGACTAGAGAAGGCTAAAGGAAATTGGACGGAGGAGGTCCCCAGAATCGTATGGTCCTACCATACCACTCCACAGTCCAGCACCCACGAGACACCCTTTAGCCTTGTCTACGGGACAGATGCCATGATCCCCGTAGAGATACAGGAGAGCTCCCCCAGGTTTCTGAATTTCGTTGCTGAAGAGTCCAATGAAGAACGAAAGGTGAATCTCGACCTGCTGGACGAAGTGCGAGAAGAAGCCAGAGTTAGTGCTGAAGCCGTAAAAAGAAGAGTAGAACGGAGGCACAACTCCAAGGTGAGGCTCAGGTGCTTCCAGGAGGGAGATCTGGTGATGAGGAAGGCACATCAGAACGAGATAAAAGGCAAGTTGTCTCCCAAGTGGACAGGCCCATACAGAGTGGTTGAGACATTGGAGAATGGGGCTTATCGGCTGGAAACCCTGGATGGAGGAGCAATCCCCAGAACGTGGAATGCCACCCACTTGAAATTTTATTTCAGCTAAGTTATAAAGTAGTTGCGTTCTCGCGCTAAAGACACACGCTCAGTGTATATTTTGAAAACAGTTGAACAAATAAGGGGGCACTCTTTTCCCTGAGGAGGGTTTTTGACAGGCCACCCAATGAAAGGTCTTCAGCATATCAGGTGTGTGAAAGTATTCAAGTTAAAATCCTCCTTGCCCCAAGCGCAAGTGCAGGCGATCGATTAGGTCTTACTCGCCCTAGGCGCGAGTGTAGGCGCTAATTTAAGTCCTCCTCACCCCAGGTGTGAGTGCAGGCAAATAGGGTTTGAAAAGCCAGGGGTACTAATAAGACCAAGTGAGGGAAAGGAAGGATTTGACAAACGCCTTCACCCACGTGGCATATACCAATATTGGCCCAGTAAAGCCCTCATTTTTAAACCCTTCTCACCCCAGGAGTGAGGCAGGGAAAGAACGACCCAATCCGTCAAAGATTGATGACCTTGGGGAAGGCAAGAGGGGCTAGCGAGAAACACTTTTCCCTCCCCAAAACAAGGCATCACCTCGAGCAATTGATGTCAAAGCCCTCTATGCACTTAGCGCTAGAGCGAAGGAAAAGAAAAGTGAAACCCGAAGAACGACGACTGATTAGTTGTTGGTGGGTACGCTGCCCGAGAAACGACGACCGATGAGTAGTTGGTGGGTATATGCCAAAAGAGCGATGACTGATCAGTTGTCTGGGGATGCGCTAGTGGATAATGCCTTGTCGGAGGAGGCCTTTTCAAACAAGCTCTTGCACGACAAGCTGAGGCAGACAGACTGTGCCTGGTCAGTCATCTAGTATAAAGCTGTGCACAAGAACTGTTGAAGATTAAGCTAACGAAATTGTTAGTCGTGATCAAAGTGAAGGCCAAAGTTAAAGAGGGCAGATCACGCTAAACCTAAGCTAGTTAACAGTTAGTTGTGCGCTAAAGGAAAGATCACATAGATGAAACAAGTATGTATTCACACCAGAGTTTATACAAATTCAAGTACAAAGATCGTGCAGAAATGTAAAATTACAAAAAGGGAAAAGAGAAAGGGCTCAAGAAGGAGGGACGAGCTTTCCATCTACCACTTCGTGGTAAATGCTGAACTGGGAGAGGTCCAGATCCGGGAGAATGCACTTGATCTGCTCGAGGGCCAGCTCGAACCCATCAGCAAGGGCCTGAGCTCCCACGCCCATAAGGTCAGCCTTCTCCACTTCGAGTTTTTGCTTGGAGGCTTCCACAACATTCATCTCGGCGGTAAGGGAAGCAATGGAAGAAGCAGCTTCTTCCAATTGGCCCTTCGCCTCGGACAGCTCGCTCATCACCTCCTCGAGCTTCTTTTCCCTGGTAGCGGCCGCTTCTTTGATGGACTCGAGCTCCCCCGCTAGGTGTGAGTTCTGTTGGTGTAGGGAGGAGGTCTCGGCCCCCAGGTGGGTCACCTTGCCCCGCAGCTCCATTACCTCGCAGTCCAAGGCAGTAATGGCTTGTCCCATCAAGATCTCAGTCTTGATGGTCTCTTGGACCTGCGCCAGGTACTCACCCCTGGATTTCTCCACCATACCCCTCAACAGGGCTGTGGACTCTTGGGCAGCTTCGAAGTCACTCTGCAGCGACTCCTTATCATGCTCAAGTTCCTTTACCCTCATTTGTGCCTCCACCTCTTCTTGATCTTGTTGATTGGCCTCCATGTCCTCTTGAGCTTGATCTCCATCATACTCCCCGAGTTGGAGAGAATTCGACCACGAATTCTGGAGACCTACAGAAAAGGGAGTTAGATCGCTGACATTAAAAGTATGACTACCTAAGAATGTATCAGGCATATCTAACTCATAAGCATTGTCATTAATCCTCTTGAGGACTTGGAAAGGTCCATCCCCTCGAGGCATTAGTTTGGACTTCCTTTGGGTAGGAAAACGATCCTTCCTCAAGTGAAGCCAAACCCAATCGCCCTCATCAAACAACAATGCTTTTCTCCTTTTATTGGCAAGTTCAGCATACTTGCCAACCTTCTTCTCAATTTTCTTCTTGATGTCTTTATGCAAAGTTTTCACAAAAGAAGCCTTTTCATCCCCATCTTTGCACAAGACATCTCCAAGAAGGGGAATAGGAAGAAGATCAAGAGGTGTTAGGGGATTAAACCCATAGACCACCTCAAAAGGAGAATGGGAGGTGGTAGAATTTACTACTCGGTTATATGCAAACTCAACATGGGGTAGTAAATTCTCCCACACTCTAGGATTCCCTGAAATAAAGCATCTCAATAGTTGTCCCAAAGTTCTATTCACCACCTCGGTTTGACCATCAGTTTGTGGGTGGCAAGTGGTAGAAAATAAAAGCTTAGTTCCAAGCTTGCCCCACAAGGTCTTCCAAAAGTGACTCAAGAACTTAGGATCTCTATCGGACACTATAGACCTAGGAATCCCATGCAAGCGAACCACTTCTTGGAAGAAGAGGTTTGCTATGTGGCATGCATCATCCACTTTGTGGCAAGGAATAAAGTGAGCCATCTTTGAAAAACGATCCACTACCACAAAAATGGAGTCCTTTCCCTTTGATGTCTTGGGTAAGCCTAAGATGAAATCCATAGATATATCTACCCAAGGCATTGAAGGGATAGGAAGAGGAGTATAAAGACCATGGGGATGCATTTTAGACTTAGCTTTGCGGCAAGCTATGCATTTATCACACAAACTATGAACATGTTTATGCATATGTGGCCAAAAGAAATGTTCATGCAACACATCCAAAGTTTTAGCAACCCCAAAATGTCCCATTAAACCCCCCTCATGAGCTTCTCTAACAAGAGATAATCTAATTGAGCTTTGGGGAACACAAAGACGTTTTCCTTTAAAAAGAAAGCCATCTTGAATAAAAAAGTCTTTGTGTCCTCCTTTAAGACACTCTTGATAGATGGGAGAAAAATCAAGGTCATCATGATAAAGTTCCTTAATGTGATCAAAACCAAGATATTGAGAGGTTAAAAGATTTAGCAAGGTGTATCTTCTAGAAAGAGCATCCGCCACAATATTTATTTTGCCTTGCTTGTGTTTGATCACATAAGGAAATTGCTCAATGAATTCCACCCACTTAGCATGCCTCTTGTTAAGTTTGTTTTGGCTTTTCAAATATTTAAGAGATTCATGATCACTATGTATCACAAACTCTTTGGGAAAAAGATAGTGTTGCCAAGTAAACAAAGCCCTAACAAGTGCATATAATTCCTTATCATAGGTGGAATAGTTGAGATGACTTCCCTTCAATTTCTCACTAAAATAGGCTATGGGGTGGCCCTCTTGAAGGAGAACAGCCCCAATACCTATGCTTGAAGCATCACACTCAATCTCAAATGTCTTAGTGAAATTAGGAAGGGCCAAGATGGGAGCATTAGTCAATTTTTCTTTCAAAGTATCAAAAGCATTTTGTTGTGCTTCTCCCCAATGAAAGACCACATCCTTTTTCACTATGTCATTGAGTGGTGCGGCAATGGTACCAAAGTTTGGGACAAATCTTCTATAGAAAGAAGCAAGCCCATGAAAACTTCGGACCTCATTCAAAGATTTCGGTGTAGGCCAATTTTGAATGGCCACCACCTTTGTTTTGTCCACATGGACCCCTTTACAACTCACAACAAACCCTAGGAATTCTATATGATCAAGAGCAAACATACATTTAGCAAGGTTAGCATACAAATGTTCCTTCCTAAGGGTTTCCAAAACTTGCCTAACATGCAACCTATGGTCATTCAAAGATAAGCTATAAATGAGAATGTCATCAAAGTAAACCACAACAAACTTACCAATGAAAGGTCTAAGAACATGATGCATGAGGCGCATGAAGGTACTTGGTGCATTAGTTAAACCAAAAGGCATAACTAACCACTCATATAAACCAAAGTTGGTCTTAAAAGCCGTCTTCCATTCATCACCCGGTTTGATACGGATTTGATTGTAGCCGCTTTTAAGATCAATCTTTGAAAAGATTTTAGAACCATGTAATTCATCCAACAAATCATCTAGTCTAGGTATGGGATGCCTATACTTAATGGTTATGTTATTTATGGCCCTACAATCCGAACACATTCGCCATGTGCCATCCTTTTTTGGCACTAAGATGATAGGCATAGCACAAGGACTCATGCTATCTTGCACCCACCCTTTCTCAATCAAAGCCTCAACTTGTTGGCGAATTTCCTTGGTTTCACTTGGATTGGTCCTATATGCTGGACGATTTGGTAAAGAAGAGCCCGGTATCAAATCAATTTGGTGCTCAATCCCTCTCAAAGGTGGAAGTCCATTTGGAGGATCTTGAAACACATCTTGGAACTCTTCTACCAAATTTTCCAAGCAATGAGAACTATCAACAAGTGATTCTACTCTAAGAGTTCTAGGGATGGCTAAAAAAAGAGGATGATGAGCCACTATTTCCCTTTCAATTTCACGCCTAGACACAAGGAGTGTAGGCTTAGAACTCTTATCTTTTTTATCTTTTTCACTCTCCCTCTTTTTCTTCATGATAACTTGGTCCTCATGGACTTCTCTTGGAGAGAGAGATTTTAAAGTAACCTTGTGACCATGGAATTCAAAAGATAGTTTGTTGGTAAAGCCATCATGTAAAACTTTTCTATCAAATTGCCAAGGCCTTCCCAAAAGAACATGAGTGGCTTCCATGGGCACAACATCACATAATACCTCATCTTTGTATTTTCCAATGGAGAAATGGATGAGGACTTGTTTATTAACAATTATTTCTCCTACTTCACTAAGCCATTGTAATTTGTAGGGCTTTGTATGAGAGATAGTAGGCAATCCAAGCTTATCTACTACTCTTGTACTAGCCACATTTGCACAACTACCCCCATCCACTATCAAGGAACAAATGTTGTTTTGAATAAGACATCTTGTATGGAAAATATTTTCCCTTTGACTTTCATCAAAAGGTTGTGAAACTTGTCCAAGAAGTCTTCTCACAACTAACAAGTCCCCTTCAAGTGGACATTCACTCTCTTCCTCACTAGATGCATGAGAATGCAATGAATGCTTAGGAGAATCCGAATCATGCTCACTAACTACAATGCCCTCATGCATGTACATACTTCGTTTGGAAGGACAATTTGCAGCAATATGACCATAACCCATACATTTAAAGCATTTATTATTAGATGTTCTAGTGGGAGACTTAGGTCTAGAAGTTGATGGCTTAGATTCCTTGGGTTTGAAAGAAGAATCTTTGGAAGGATGTTTAGAAAAAGAAGTTTTGTTTCTCCAAGACTTGGAGTAGTATCCATCATTGGAAGCATTTTTAAAAGAGTTTTTCTTAGCAAGTTGGGCTTCCACCTTCATTGCAAGATGAACTAAAGAGCCCAATGATGAATACTCTTGTAACTCAACAATGTCTTGAATATCCTTCCTAAGACCACTCACAAACCTAGCAACCATGGCTTCTTCACTTTCTTCTAATTCAATTTTAAGCACAAGCGTCTCAAGCTCCTTATAATATTCATCCACATTTAGCGTGCCTTGTTGAAACCGTTGGAGTCTCAACATAAGGTCTTTCCTAAAATGTGGGGGCACAAACCTAGCGCGCATATGATCCTTTAAAGAGTTCCAAGAGTCCACGGGAGGACCCTTGTGATAGATAATGTCCTTTACAATTCCATGCCACCATTTCATGGCATAATCACTAAACTCTAGGGTGGCTAGCTTGAGCTTATGCTCATCTTGGATCTCATGGATCTCAAAAATTTGTTCACACTTAGCCTCCCAATCTAAATATACATTTGGATCACTAGAACCATTAAAACAAGGTAACTTGACCGAAGGAAGCTTGGACTTTGCATCATGATAGAAGCCATTGCCGTAGTGAATTCTTTCCCCTTGGTTATGATGTCTTTGTCCTATGCTCATCTTCACGGCCAACATCATTTGAAGAAGCTCTTGAAGATGGTCTATGAGAATGATGTCCATCATGGATAGAAGGAGATGGTCTAGCTTGTTGGACCTCCATCTTTTGCATTTTCTCCTCCAACCGTCTAATTGTTCTTTGAGCTTCATGTAATTCACCAAGAATTGAAGCTTTGGAAGGAGAATTCTGCTTGTAGGATGCATCACTTGAAAATCCAGCCATTTGTAATTAAAAACAGCAAACACACAAAACAGCAAACAAGTTAAAAAATTAGCAAAAACAGTGAGCTTGGCAATGAAACTGCCTAAGTGAAATGAGGCTGAAAAAAGAGATCACTCTCAGAGAAATAATGTTCTTGCACCAATCTGATCTTGAGGCCTTGGAATCCTCAAATGAAATATGTCAAAGCAAGCACACCAATCTCAAGAGCAACCACCACAAAACCAATGAAACAATAAAGACAAACAAGAAAAGGTATAAGCAAGGAAAGGTAATTGCAAAAGGAATACTATATGTAAGACAAACTCAAAGAGTAAGAATGAAAGAAAATTAAGAAAATAAAGAACTTAATGAGAAAAGTAGGCACACAAAAGAATACTTAAGGAAAAGCACTAGAGTAGATGAAGAAAACAAAAATTTAGCTACTGGAAAATTTTTTTAATGCAAACTGTGCTTGATATTCACTGATTTAACTGGAATGATGTAGAGCGAACTGGATTATGAAATTTTAACCACAGAACTTCAAGATGTTAACTCAATAATGGCACTGGAATCAATTAAAAACAGTAAGCCAATTGAGAGAAATAAGTTTTTCAAAATCGCTGCCAGATTACTGTATTTTTTTCGGCAGAAATGTACACTTTTTTTATTTTATTTATCATTTTTTGTGTACTTCGTATTTTTGAATGATTCTTTTTTCTATTCTTTTCTAATACTTTGAATATCTCAAATCCAGAATTTCAGAATTTTCCAGTAAGTAAATCAATTGCAATAAGGAAAAACAGTAAGCACTTTTTCAGAAACAGAGGAATCCTAATAGGAATAAAAAATAGGATGATGAACTAGCAAAGACATAATAGAAAATGATGTATTGGAACTTGTATAGGTCTAGAATACAAGTATGAACTCAATTCTAAAAAGAAAATGCACAAAGGATCAACATCAATTCAGAAAATTATATGACACTAAAGCAAGAAACAATCAAAAACAATAAAAGTACTACTAGAAGTAATGACAATTATGGAATAACATGACTAAGACAAAACTTGACATGATTACAAAATTAAAAGACACAACACAAATTTTAACAACAAGTGAAAGGAAGCTTAAGGTAAACTCTAGGAAGGATAATGCCATTCCAAAAGAGCAACCATACTCATAAGAAGAATGAGTGCCATAAACCTTTTCACAAGCACTTGGTGTAAAAGAAAAAAAAACAGCAAGAATACTCAAGTAAAATTCTAAAACAGAAACTTAAATTGCAAGAAAATTAAAGAGCTCTTGAAATTAAAGTGCACACAACTCAACAATTAAACAAGAAGAACCTAAGACTCATGATACCACATGATGTGATTCCACTAGCCATATAGAGAATGATTCTTGACATTCTTAGGAATCACCTTGAGCTGGACATTATAAAGGCACTTTTCTTAGAGTTGGATCATTGTTCTAAGACAAGAACTCACCAAAAACTAGTACCAAATCCCAAACTCATTTGGATGCTCCACATATTGTCAAATTGAACCAACAAAGAGAGGTAAAATTGAAAGGACCGAACAGAATTGAATAAGCAAACATATGCACCGAACAAAATTAAAATTAAAAGACAAGAACAGAATATAGGTGCTGGAAAAACAGAAAAACTGAACCAAACAACTCAAGAACACAAGACAACATGAACAATTGAAAGAGAAGAAAGGAAGGAGAAGAGAATGCGCATGAAGATGGAAGAATGTTGGATGATCTCGCCACTAGAAGTGTGGAATGCTCCTAGATGAGAGTGATGCCGCCACTTGAGGACTCCAATGATCCATCAAGATAAGACTAGAGAAGAAGGCTCCAAAAGCTCTCCAAAGTTCACTCAAAATTTGAGTAGAGTTTTCTTAGATTAATTCCAATCTGAATTTTACAAAGAGAGCACCTCTATTTATAGCCTAAGGTGCTGAAAAGTAAGCTACACGAATTCAAAAACTCCCTCCTAAAAAAGCTTATAGAATTTGCGCCTAAAACAAAGCATGAGGAAGGTGTGATCCCTTCTCTCACTTTGGCACCTCCTTATTTACTCCTACACCTATCTACTAATACACCCCCCTCCTAAAGCTCCTAACTAAAGCCTAAAAGATGCTAAAACAAAAGAGGTTTCTAATGTTTCCCTCTAAGCACCTCCAACTAAAGAAATTACAAAAAGAGAAAATAAATGTCCTCTAGCTCCCAAAGCTTTGAACATGCTTCTTGTAATCCTTTGAGGTGGACTTTGACCTCCATGGGCGTCCTCCATTTGTGCCTCCACCTCTTCTTGATCTTGTTGATTGGCCTCCATGTCCTCTTGAGCTTGATCTCCATCACTTATCATGATCAAGTTCCTTTACCCTCCTCTCCAGGGCTAGTTGTTTGCGATGTTGGGTGGAGAACTCCAAGGAGAGCACTATCTGCTTTGCCAGGTGCATGTCCACCTCGTCCCCATTCCACTCAACAAGCTCCCGGCTGCGAAGGAGCTGTCGGACCAAGGCTATGACTCGACTGAAGTTTTCGTTGTTGGCTCCAGAGCCGCTTGGTCGCGAGCTGCCCCCACCTTCGGCGGTAGCAGCGGAGGTTGGCGGTGGCGGTGGTGATGCAAGGGGCCCTGGGAGACCCCCCGAGGGAGCAGAATCACCCCAGTAGGTGAGGTAGATTGGCCAAGAGCTTGGCCTGCTGGGGGAGGTGATGGAAGTGGAGTTGGAGAGGGCAGTCGGGGGGTTGGAGAGGGCAGTTGTTGAGCAGAGGGAGGCGAGGCTGAACCTTCCTCTATCTCCACCACCTCGACTTCCCCAGGTTGAAGAGATGAAGCCCCCCCAACCGCTGGAAGTTTCCTCTTGCGGTGTACGAGAGGAGAGCCAGAGCTCTCCTCTTCGGTTGAGGGAGCAGCAGCCGTAGCAGCAGGTGAAGCAGAGGCCTTCACCAATCTCTTTCTCTTCCTTCCTAGCTCGGGGCCTTCAGCTGGCGCAACCGAGAGAGGAGGAGCAGCAATGGGATTGGTGGTGGAAGAAGAGGAGCCAGTCCCCTGGGCCCCTCTGAGCCTGGCAAGCTCCAGCAAAGCTTTTCTCCTATCTTGCCCTGACATCGTATCTGCGTTGAAGAGAAAGGAAGAGTTAGATGGTGTAGTTGTGCAAATGAGTCAGAATATATGCAAGCATGCATGAAAATGTGCAAGTATCCTAAGAGGTGAAAGAAGAAGAACCTACCTATGTATTTCTTCAGGGCCAGCACATCAAACTTGTGTTTGATGAGGATAGCTGAGTTATACTTGGCCCCCAGGAACAACCCACATAGCTCGCGCTCGTAGGGGGCCATGGCTTCGAGACCTCGGGGCTTCTTGAACTCAACCCCAGGAACCCAGTAGAGGGGGTACCCCTCGAGCAAGGTTGGACTTTGTGGGGTGGCAGATATCATGTAGAACCTGCCTTTCCAGTCTTTGAAGGATTGCTGGTACAGGCCCAAGAGCACCCGTCCAGCAACCCCATTCAGACTCACCCAGGACCTGTCCCCGGGGTTCTTCGCCTCGAAGAAGTAAAGGAACACGTCCACGGAGGCATTGAGTCCGAAGTAATTGCAGAGAATTTCAAATGCCCGGATGAAAGCCCAGGCATTTGGATGGAGTTGACAGGGCGCGACGTTCAGCTCCATCATCAGCTCCTTCTCGAAAAAGGTGAAGGGCAGGCGTAGCTTCAACCTTTTGAAAATCGCAGAGTAGACGAAGGTAAAGGGCACCCCATTGGTGACCCTGTCATCTGCGCAGATGGGCATCCCACGAGGAGGAATGCGTACACGGATGTTGAAGTCGTTCTCCCTGTCTATGGCGCACGAAGGCTCATCCGGGTCATGGCTCAGAAGAGAGGTGAGATGACCCTGCGGTAGTAGGGTGGATGTTTCGGCCAGCAACGCCAGGGGAGCCCAGTTGTAGACCCTGGCGTTGTCATGATAGGAGGTGGCATCAGGTGGTGGCGGCGCCGGTGCACTTGCTGAAGGCTGTGCACCGGAGGACGAGGCAATGATTCGAGCAGTTTGTTTCAGGCGAGCCATTGCGTGATAACTGCAATGGAGAAGAATGAAGGGTTAGAGGAATGGAAGAAGAGGAAAGAGATGTCCAAGCGAAAAAGAGGAAGAAGGAGAGGCAGAAAGCAGAGTGAGGGACGCGAAAACCCTAGCGTAAGTCGAAAGGAGGAAAAAACAGAGAAGATGAATGCATGATAACGAAAGGGATGAATGCAATCGGTAAAAGGAACCTAAATAGACCCAGGAAGAAGAAAAACCATACCTTTGGGTGATCGCGAGAGGTTTGGGAGCAGAAAACTTGAAGAAAGAGGGGTGCGCAGAGAAAGAGTTCGAAGGAAAGTCTGAGAGTGTTGAAGAAGATGATGAAACAGTGAAAACGCGCGCCTATTTGAATGAGAGGAGCGCTAGCGACACTCCACGCTGGCCGTTGATGAGGCCACGTGTCGCGAGATTAAGGAGGGAAGTCCTAACGTTAAAGAAGCAACACGTGAGGTGGCACGAGATGCGGTCCCACTTGCCACGTGGACTGAGGGCACGACCACTTAGTCTCTTCGCTGAGAACGAGTTCACAGCTCGAGACTGGGGGGCTTGTGATCCGATCGGTCATCGGTAGTCGATGACGTCAGCAGCAGATAACCACGTGGACCACTCGCAGGGTGACACGTGGACCAGGTGACAGAGAGATCAGGGAGGCGATCGCCCAGAGCGGTGATCGGTTGTCAGTAACCAAGTGGCCCCCGACAGGTCAGGTGGCAGAGAAGTCAAGGGACAAATCACCCAGAACGGTGATCGGTGGTCACACCGAGTGCCCACCGACCGATCAGTTCCCAGATGAACACCTGGGGGCAGAACGGGAGAAGCAAGAGAGCACCGATCAGTCATCGGGGTACATGGTCATCGGGGTCTCGTGTTACACGCAGTTAAACTGGGACTGTGGTTCCCATCGAGAGCGTTACGCATGGATCTCGTGTGATCCAATCTCGGAGAAAGAGGAGTTGCTCGCCGATAGAGTCGTGCACGAGAGTGGACTAAGGGAGCTAGTAAACTGGTCAGTGATTGGTGACTCCCTCAACCCATTACGTGCATGACACCGCGGAGGGGAAATCGTTCACGCAGAGAGCAATGCTTGGTGAGTGTGCCTAGACTAGCCACACCTGGCGTTCTCCTGGGAGTGTGCGATTCACCCAGACGAAAGAAACGCGTTAAGTTACTCCGCAAGGGAATGACTTAAGCGCACAAAGAGACGCGCTAGAGCCCTCCAGGGGGTGGTACGTGTGTGGTTAGATGTGAGTTGCACGCCTCCACGTGTCACCATCTGAGTGAGGCGCGGCCCAGAGAAAGATACACTCCGTGTCGCTAAAGGTACAGACAAGCACAGACACGCACAGAGGCTCATGTTTCACTGATTCTGGAGGTATGTCTCTGCAGAAAAGCATAACAGAATTCCGACACATGCCAGAAAAGCATAACAAAATTCTGTTAGGCACAGATGCAAAGAGAAGTATAAAAGGGAATCAGAGTGAGACTGGGAGAGGGAGATTCTTTTGAACAAACACAGTGATGAGAATCAAATAAAGGAGGCTTTTATTAATGGAGGAAGAGGACATCCACCCTCACATTTGAAGTTCTTCCTTCTAGTCTTCTCAAAATTAAAAGAAGAAATAAAATAAAGATGAGGCCCAAGCCCAAAGCCCAAGCCCAAGCCCAAGAAGGCCAAAGCCCAAAGAGCCCAAGTCCATCCCATGAGGGGCAAGGCCAAGCTTTGAAATACTCTTGTATAGTTTTAGGAGGTTTGGTTATTAAATAAAGGTGTGTGAAAATGTAAAATAAAGTCACATTGTCCATGTGACTTAGGAGAGTGGTGTAGGTGTAGTTTTTGGGAGGTGTCATAGTAGAAAAAGGTCACACCTCCCATGTGACTTGTTTTTGGTGGGAATTTCAAATGAGTTTATTTGAAATTTCCCACCTATTTTTCAGCACCTTAGGCTATAAATAGAGGTGCTTCCTTTGTAAAATTCAGATTTGAATTCATCTAAAGAAACTATACTCAAAATTGGAGTGAGCATTTGGAGAGCTTTTGAGCTTCTACTCTAGTCTTATCTTGAAGGACCATGGTTTCCTCAAGTGGCGGCTACCACACTCATCTAGGAGCATCCATACTTCTAGTGGCGTGATCATCCAACCTATCTTCCATCTTCATGAGCATTCTCTTCTCCTTCCTTTCTTCTCTTTCAATTACTCTTGTTGTCTTGTGTTCTTGAGCATTTTTTGGTTCGGCTGTCCTTAATTTTCCAGCACCTATGTTTTGGTTTTCTAAATTCTGTTCGGTACATTTGTTTGTGTTTTAATTCTGTTCGGTCTTCTCTTTTATAATTCCTTTGTTGATTCAATTTGACAATATTTGGTTCATCCAAATGAGTTTGGGAATTGGTACTTGTTTTGGTGAGTTCTTGACTTAGAACCATGATCCAAACTCTAAGAAAAGTGCCTCTATATTTTCCAGCTCAAGGTGATTCCTAAAAATGTCAAGAATCTTGTTCTATGTGGCTATTGGAATCACATCATGTGGTATCATGAGTCTTAGGTTCATTCTTGTTTAATTGTTGAGTTGTGTGCACTTTATTTCAAGAGCTCTTTAATTTCTTGCAATTTAAGTTTCTGTTTTAGAATTTTAATTGAGTTTTCTTGCTGTTTTTCTTTTGCTCCAAGTGTTTGTGGAAAGGTTTATGGCACTCATAATTCTTATGAGTAAGGTTGCTCTTTTGGAATGGCATTATCCTTCCTAGAGTTTACCTTAAGCTTCCTTTCACTTGTTACAATTTGTGTTGTGTCTTTTAATTTTTGAATCATGTCAAGTTTTGTCTTAAGTCATGTTATTCCATATATGTCATTACTTCTAGTAGTACTTTTATTGTTTTGATTGTTTCTTGCTTTAGTGTCATATAATTTTCTGAATTGATGTTGATCCTTTGTGCATTTTCTTTTTAGAATTGAGTTCATACTTGTATTCTAGACCTATACAAGTTCCAATACATCTTTTTCTATTATGTCTTTGCTAGTTCATCATCCTGTTTTTTATTCCTATTAGGATTCCTCTGTTTCTGAAAAAAGTGCTTACTGTTTTTCCTTATTGCAATTGATTTACGTACTGTAAAATTCTGAAATTCTGGATTTGAGATATTCAAAGTGTTATAAAAGAATAGAAAAAAGAATCATTCAAAAATATGAAGTACAAAAACAATGATAAATAAAATAAAAAAAGTGTACATTTCTGCCGAAAAAAATACGGTAATCTGGCAGCGATTTTGAAAAATTTATTTCTCTCAATTGGCTTACTGTTTTTAATTGATTCCAGTGCCATTTTTGAGTTAACATCTTGAAGTTTCTGTGGTATAAATTTCATAATCCAGTTCGCTCTACAACGTTCCAGTTAAATCAGTGAATATCAAACACAGTTTGCATTAAAAAAAAATTTTCCAGTAGCTAATATTTTTTGTTTTCCTCATCTACTCTAGTGCTTTTCCTTAGGTATTCTTTTGTGTGCCTACTTTTCTCATTGAGTTCTTTATTTTCTTGATTGTCTTTCATTCTTATTCTTTGAGTTTGTCTTACATATAGTATTCCTTTTGCAATTACCTTTCCTTGCTTATACCTTTTCTTGTTTGTCTTTATTGTTTCTTTGGTTTTGTGGTGGTTTGCTCTTAAGATTGGTGTGCTTGCTTTGACATATTTCATTTGAGGATTCCAAGGCCTCAAGATCAGATTGGTGCAAGAACATTATTTCTTTGAGAGTGATCTCTTTTTTCAGCCTCATTTCACTTCGGCAGTTTCATTGCCAAGCTCACTGTTTTTGCTAATTTTGTTTCTTAACTTGTTTGCTGTTTTTGTGTGTTTGCTGTTTTTTATTTGCAAAATGGCTGGCTATTCAAGTGGTGCATCTTACAAACAGCATTCTCCTTCCAAAGCTTCAGTCCTTGGTGAAGAAGAACATAGAAGAAGGAGGCATCACCATCATTCTCATGAAGAGAGCTATAACCGTGACCAAAGATATCACCAAGTGTTCAACATTGCTTGTAAAAAAGTCCCTAGTTTTAATGGTGATAGTGATCCTAATGTGTATTTAGAATGGGAGACCAAGGTTGACCATTATTTTCATGTGTATAAGGTCCAAGATGACCAAAAACTTAGAATAGTTTCTTTATCCTTTTTGGGCTATGCCAAAGAATGGTGGCATAAAATTGTAATGGACATTATATATCGCAAGAAACCTCCCGTGGTTTCTTGGAATGCTTTGAAAGAGTGTATGCGCGCGAGGTTTGTTCCTCCTTCTAGGAAGGAACACTTGTTGAAGTTCCAAAGGCTTCCTCAAGGACATAGGATGGTAGAAGAATACATTAAAGATTTTGAAACAACTTTGACTAAAATGAATATGCATGCTAATGAAGAGTCAAAGCTAAAATGGTTTGTACGTGGTTTGAGAAGAGATATTAGAGAAATTGTAGAATTAAATGAGTACTCTTCTTTAAAGAAAGTGTTTCGCCAAGCCATCAAGGTAGAATCCTATCTTTTGAAAACAACTTTCAAAAATACTCATGATTATAATTTCTACAACTCTTCTAGGAAGGATGCCAACAAAATGTCTACTCAAAATTGTCCTTCCAATTTTTCCAAACAAACCATGTTTCCAAACAAAGTTTCTACTACAAATCTTTCTACTCCTAAGTCACCTACCAAAACTTCAAATATCAAATGTTTTAAATGTTTAGGTTTTGGGCACATAGCTCTTCATTGTCCACAAAAGCAAATCTTAAAGATAAACAAGGTAACACAAGACCTAACTCACCCACTTCCCACAAGTCAAAATAAAAAAGACAAAGAAGAACAAGTTGACATGAGTCTTCTCCTTTCACCTCCAAGGTGTTTTCCTTCCTTATCTTTTTCATTACCCAAGGTTTCTATTTCAACACCATCTTGGTTAAAAAGTGTTAGGGATGATTTCATACCTCCTAATGGTTTTCACCATTTAAGATGCCTTTTCCCAAAAGATATCATCATTCCCAAACAAATTTTTCCAACTTGGTCGATTTATAGAACCTCCTTTTCTGAAATCCCATTGTTTACAAAAGATAAGTCATGTTTACATTTTTCTTCCACTTTTAATTGTAAAACTAAACTGACTTTGTTATATGCAGGGATTCAGAATTCGTGGACGAATTCTCTCCAACTCGAGGAGTATGATGAGAATCAAATAAAGGAGGCTTTTATTAATGGAGGAAGAGGACATCCACCCTCACATTTGAAGTTCTTCCTTCTAGTCTTCTCAAAATTAAAAGAAGAAATAAAATAAAGATGAGGCCCAAGCCCAAAGCCCAAGCCCAAGCCCAAGAAGGCCAAAGCCCAAAGAGCCCAAGTCCATCCCATGAGGGGCAAGGCCAAGCTTTGAAATACTCTTGTATAGTTTTAGGAGGTTTGGTTATTAAATAAAGGTGTGTGAAAATGTAAAATAAAGTCACATTGTCCATGTGACTTAGGAGAGTGGTGTAGGTGTAGTTTTTGGGAGGTGTCATAGTAGAAAAAGGTCACACCTCCCATGTGACTTGTTTTTGGTGGGAATTTCAAATGAGTTTATTTGAAATTTCCCACCTATTTTTCAGCACCTTAGGCTATAAATAGAGGTGCTTCCTTTGTAAAATTCAGATTTGAATTCATCTAAAGAAACTATACTCAAAATTGGAGTGAGCATTTGGAGAGCTTTTGAGCTTCTACTCTAGTCTTATCTTGAAGGACCATGGTTTCCTCAAGTGGCGGCTACCACACTCATCTAGGAGCATCCATACTTCTAGTGGCGTGATCATCCAACCTATCTTCCATCTTCATGAGCATTCTCTTCTCCTTCCTTTCTTCTCTTTCAATTACTCTTGTTGTCTTGTGTTCTTGAGCATTTTTTGGTTCGGCTGTCCTTAATTTTCCAGCACCTATGTTTTGGTTTTCTAAATTCTGTTCGGTACATTTGTTTGTGTTTTAATTCTGTTCGGTCTTCTCTTTTATAATTCCTTCGTTGATTCAATTTGACAATATTTGGTTCATCCAAATGAGTTTGGGAATTGGTACTTGTTTTGGTGAGTTCTTGACTTAGAACCATGATCCAACTTCTAAGAAAGTGCCTCTTTATTTTCCAGCTCAAGGTGATTCCTCAAAGTGTCAAGAATCTTGTTACCACATGATGTGATTCCAATAGCCACATAGAACAAGATTCTTGACACTTTGAGGAATCACCTTGAGCTGGAAAATAAAGAGGCACTTTCTTAGAAGTTGGATCATGGTTCTAAGTCAAGAACTCACCAAAACAAGTACCAATTCCTAAACTCATTTGGATGAACCAAATATTGTCAAATTGAATCAACAAAGGAATTATAAAAGAGAAGACCGAACAGAATTAAAACACAAACAAATGTACCGAACAGAATTTAGAAAACCAAAACATAGGTGCTGGAAAATTAAGGACAGCCGAACCAAAAAATGCTCAAGAACACAAGACAACAAGAGTAATTGAAAGAGAAGAAAGGAAGGAGAAGAGAATGCTCATGAAGATGGAAGATAGGTTGGATGATCACGCCACTAGAAGTATGGATGCTCCTAGATGAGTGTGGTAGCCGCCACTTGAGGAAACCATGGTCCTTCAAGATAAGACTAGAGTAGAAGCTCAAAAGCTCTCCAAATGCTCACTCCAATTTTGAGTATAGTTTCTTTAGATGAATTCAAATCTGAATTTTACAAAGGAAGCACCTCTATTTATAGCCTAAGGTGCTGAAAAATAGGTGGGAAATTTCAAATAAACTCATTTGAAATTCCCACCAAAAACAAGTCACATGGGAGGTGTGACCTTTTTCTACTATGACACCTCCCAAAAACTACACCTACACCACTCTCCTAAGTCACATGGACAATGTGACTTTATTTTACATTTTCACACACCTTTATTTAATAACCAAACCTCCTAAAACTATACAAGAGTATTTCAAAGCTTGGCCTTGCCCCTCATGGGATGGACTTGGGCTCTTTGGGCTTTGGCCTTCTTGGGCTTGGGCTTGGGCTTTGGGCTTGGGCCTCATCTTTATTTTATTTCTTCTTTTAATTTTGAGAAGACTAGAAGGAAGAACTTCAAATGTGAGGGTGGATGTCCTCTTCCTCCATTAATAAAAGCCTCCTTTATTTGATTCTCATCACACAGTTTTTCTATTGGTGGTTCTGTCGTCTAACTTGATCGTCGGAGTGCAAACGGCCGCTAGAGGCGCCGTCTGTGTGTTTTGCAGGTCACACTTGGAGATCCTAGAGAAGGTTCTGGGGGTGATTTCACAGATAACACAGTCACGTAGACGGGGTAGTGAGAGCTACGAAGCGATTCCTCCACGCCCGAGTTGTCGGCAGGATCATTGTCCCTGAGCCCACTCCTGCACCAGCTCCAGAGCTCCCTCGGGTCGTCCAACACTTGCTAAAGGGCGTCCAGCAAGTTCTCCCAGAAGACCTAACTGACGAGGCCATGGAGGAGAGTGTTATTCATTCCCTTGGGGGATACCTATCACGCGCCAACTCTTGGCGACAACAAACTGAAACTATGGCAGGGAGTACCAGGCTCTGGCAAATGAGTTGGCCTTGCTGAAGGAACAAACAACCGACCAGGCTCGCCGCTGGTTCAACCAAGAGGTCGCTATCAAAGATGCCCTGAAGGTGGCGCAAAAAGCTGAGGAAGCAGCTAACAAGAGGCTTCATGCAGCGGGCCAAACATATACTGAGCTTCTGGCCAAAGTAGTGCCCCTTCATGAAAAGATAGTTGAACTGAAAGCCGTCGCCGATGCCTCCAAAACCAGAATAACCACCCTTGAGGAACGCTGTGTTTCTCAAGAGGTAAACCTAGGCAAGGTGGAGACTGAACTTGCTGCTAAGAATGAAGCATTTGATCTGATGAAGGCTGAACTTGCTGCCAAGAACAAAACCTTTGATCTGATGAAGGCTGAACTCACCAAACAGCTAACAGAGAAAGCTGAACTCACCAAGCAGCTTGTTGAGAAGGCTGCGGCCTTGGCGGATATGAAGAAAGAGCTGGCTTCTCAAGCTGAGCGCTCTCAGCAGGTCGAGAAGGAGCTCCTCGACAACGCCACGAACGCCTTTGGTACCGGGTTTGGGGAAGCCCTGTCTCAGGTGGTCTGCGAACACCCTGAGATGGATGTCTCCAACTACGCCCCTACTAACCACGTCGTCGAGGGGAAAGTCGTGCCAATGGAATTTTCTGAAGACGACTAGCTTTCCCTTTCTTCGTAACTTTATAACTCTGTTATTTGCTCTGCACATTCTGGATGACCTTCATATTTTAACTTTAAAGATTTACCTCTACTTACTCTTATTCGCTACTTCCAAGATGTTTCTGTTATTTATCTTTGTTTTCCTTCGCTTAGCTTACTTACTTTCTCGAACTATAGGTAGCGCGCACTTTTTCTTCTTCTCTTTCTTACTAGGTCAAACATGCATACCTTTCGCTTGCTCCCAATCTTCTTAACTCGTAAGAATCCCTTAACTTGATCTTCGCTTAACCTTCGTGGCCCTGAGGCGCCTACCCCCAAAGGTGTTACTGGCCTCGACATCGCTCAACGGCGAATGAGGACTTATCTTGGCCGAAGCCTACTTGCTCGTACTTGGTGCCCACACTCGAGGAGAGGCCTGCTGAAAGCAAGGCCGTTTTGTCCTCAGTGTTTCTAGACACTGGGACAAAGTTGCACTTGGTGCCCACGCCCGAGGAGAGGCCTGCTAGAAGCAGTGCCGTTTCGTCCCCGGTGTGTCTAAACGCCAAGGCAACCATTCCTTATCTCTTGCACTTGGTGCCCACGACCAAGGAGAGACCTACTGGGAAGCAGTGTCGTTTCGTCCTCAGTGTGTCTAAACACCAAGGCGATCAGTGTACTTGGTGCCCATGCCCGGGGAGAGGCCTGCTGAAAGCAGGGCTATTTCTTCCTCGATGTGTCTAAACACCAAGATGACCAGGGACTTGGCGTTTACGTCCAAGGAGAAGGTTTCCTGAAGGATAGCGCTTATCTTATCTGGTGTGTATCTGCACCAAGGCACCTGACACTCCACTGCTCCGAACTTCCTTTCTGTCCTTGGTGCCCACGCCCGAGGGAGGCGCCCCCGCGTCTCCCCTCGAGGTGTCTAAACACCAAGGTGGTGGGTTAGTTTCTTACTGAACCGCGTTATCTCTTCTTAGCATTTCTTTACATCGTAATAAGGAAAACTTAAGACAATGTATGCTCAACTGATTTTTACTTGGGTGACCTCATTAAAAAACCCCCGAAAGGGAAAAAGAGTGTCCCCTTGAATTGTACACTACATAGAGTTTTTAACTGAAATAACACTTCAAGTTTGCCGCGTTCCAAGTGCGCGAGATGGGGCCTCCTTCCAGAGTGTCAAGCTTGTACGACCCATTCCCCCGAGCCTCGGTTACTCTAAAGGGCTCAGTCCACTTGGAGGACAACTTGTTTTCCAACTTGATCCTGCCGGTTGACCAGAACGTAAGAGCCTCGCCTCGTCAAAGGTGTTCTTCCTCTGGATCGGCTTTGCACCACGCTAGCTTCCGTCCTTCACCTCGATTCACCTCAAGAACCTGCAACAGACAGAGTGGCGCCGCTGCGGCCGATCGCGCTCCGACGCTCAAGTCAGTGCCGGAACCACCAAAACTCTAAGAGAGAAAACTAAGAACTCTAGGAACCGTGCAAAAACTCTCTCAGTCACTCTAGTATTCTCCAAGCGTAAAGAAGTGTTCTAAACGTGCGTCCCTCAGAAGTTCGTTAGAATCTCTTATATACCTGTGCATTCTCTCTCTCCTGACGGTTACACATCTGAACACGTGGCTCGCATCCAGCTGTACACGTGTCACCATCTGGAGCGTCCTCTGCTTGAGCGTCACTTCTTACTCTTCAGGCTGTTCGACTAAGTTACCCATGCAAGGAGTAACTCGGTGTATAGCTGCCTTGGAGCGCGATCTCTTCTGTGTGGCGAGTACGGGAGGTCACCATGCACACCTTCCCTGTGGTCTCGCCGGCCGCCATCATGATCTGCTTCACTTGCTTCACCGTGCATGTCCTGGTAAGCTGTTCCCTGGCCTCAACCTCTGGCTAGCTAGGGAATGATCATCTGATAACTTCATCCTTCGCACTCGTGCCCTTTGAAAGCCTCGAACAAGCTTTCCTGATCTTTCGACGATGTTCTCCTCTCGGCGATCTCTGATCACTTGGTCGCCTGGGTTCGCATCCGGTGACTACGACACAAGCCTGGTGACCGCCGGTTTAGATATGCTAGAGATCGGAGCACGCCAACTTAACGATTGGCGACTACACGAGCTTCCTGATTTCCTTCCCTTCTGTCAGTCAGGTGTTCCGCTCAACACGCCTATATTATCGCTTGCTGCCACGTCATCACTTCCGACTACCCGGGCGGTACACAAGCCCCCCAGTCTTAAGCGAAGACTTGTCCAGCGAAAAGACTAAGAGGTCACATCACCGTCGATCTACGTGGCGCTGGCACGGAATTCCAAACGTTCGTACCCTCTGCTTTTCTGATGCTCCACCAAACCCCTTTTTCCAATCGCTTGACACGTGGCTTCATCAATGGTCACCTTTAACTGTCGTTTGTGCTTCCGAAAACGTTCGAAAAAACCCCTAAAACCCGTTGCACTTCCTACTGTTCCATCATCTTTCTGCATTCTCAAACGCTCTAAGTTTTCTCTGCGAACCCACGAAGCTTCTCAACTCTCCCAATCTCCAACTCTCTTCATCGCTCAGCCGATCATTAAAAGGTACCTCTTTTACTTCTTCTGTTGATATCTGCTGCATTTTAACCAATTCGCATCATCCATTATCTGTCTGGTGCATACGTTGTGGGTTGTTTTCTCCTTTTCCCCCCTCTCGTAACTTAGGGCTTCGTCTTCCATTACGTTCGTCCCAACGAACTCTTGTTCGTTCGTTCTCCTTTCTTCGTCCTCAATCGAGTCGTTTTCTGCAATCTTTGTTCATCCCTTTCCTTTTTCCCTTTGCAGTTCCTGCGATGGCTCGCACGAAAACCACCGCGAACCCTCCTCCTCCATTGCGAAACCCTCCACCCCAAGCGCATAACCCACCACGAGCATCTGGTGCTCCTTCTACCCAGGCTGAGAGGCCTGCAACTTCCCATGCCAATCCCACTCCAGCAACTCCACCAGTCGCCGGAGGAGCCTCCATTCCTACACCAGACTATGAGAAACTCTACCCGTGGGCCACCCCAACTTTGCTGAAGGAGACCTCTTCAATAAACACGGAGTTGGGCGTGCACCGACTAAGGAAGGGGGACCAATCCGAGCTTTCATTCCATAAGGAGCACGACAGCAAAATGGCCGTGCTGCCCTGCTTCCTGGGTGAGCCGATCTGCGCGGATGATAAAGCGAACAACGGCGAGCTGTTCTGCTTCATCTACGCGACATTCTTCAAGAAGGTGAAGCTCAGACTTCCCTTCACTCGCTTCGAGAGAGAGCTGTTAACCGAGCTCGATATCGCCCCCGCCCAGCTTCATCCCAACAACTGGGTGTTCGTAAGGGCGTTCCAAGTTATGTTCGCACACTTGGGACTACCAGCTTCAGTTGACGTTTTCCTCTTTCTGTTAGAAGCTAAGAATCCAGGAGACCGCCTCTGGATTAGCCTGAATGCGATTGCTGGGAGGTCAATCCTCTCAATCTTCCAGCAATCTTACAAAGATTGGAAGGGAAAATTCGTGAGGGTGTGCGCCAACGATCAAGATCCCTCCCTGCTCGACGACTTCCCCTTGTACTGGGTACACAAGGGGAACAAAGACGCCAAAGAAAGCTTTAGGAGGCCCAGAAGTCCCGACACCATGGGCGAGCTAGACAAAGATCTCTGCCTTTTCTGGAAAAGTGTAGCATCCGCCAACATCACCTTCCCCACCTCCTCAATAATCTCCTTCGAGTTCCTCGAGGGCCAACTTGAAGCTCATATAGGTTAGCCCTTACCTCGACACCAAGGTTTTCGTTTTGTGTTGGGACTGACTTGGCATTTCTACCATCTATCATTGGGCGTCCTGTTTGTTGCGTACTGGTCTTGGTTTTTGATTCATGTGCCACTTGTTTACGTTATTCGTGCATATACTCGTATATTTTGCCTTTGCCTTTGTGCTTACTCATCTATTTTTTACCCTGTGCAGACCTCATGTTGGGCAAAGGCAAACTAGCTGAATTGAGGGCGATCGCCGCTGCTCAGGGCAGATCTCCTCCCCAAGGTCCAACTCCTCCGGAGACACTGCCCGCCCCCCAACGAAAAAAGCTTGTCTTGAGGAAGCCAAAGAGGAAAACTCCTCAAGTGGTACCAGAGGATGAGGATGACGAGGCGACTGAGGACGGCCTCGTCACCAAAAGAACAAGGGTGGCACCCTCTTCACCACCTGCTCTCCCAACACCAACACCGCCCTCTCCTCCAGCTCCAACACCGCCAGTCCAAGCAACACCCTTGGCGGTCGCGCTCCCCGTGGTTGAAGGCAGCGAGCCTAATTTCATAGAGAACCCTCCAAGCGCCTCCACGCCATTCGTATCTGCTGGAGAGGGTCCTCCTTCAACCACCTCTATTGCTGGGGTCGCACCAGGTGGAGATGAAGGTGCCCACAACTCGCCAATACTTATAACCGAATCTCCCACTTCACCACCACGCCAAGAAGCCCCCCTTGCTTTACAAACTCAAGAGGGTGGTGGTGAAAGTCAGCACCAGGCTCCTCCAGCACCTCCACCAGCAACAACTGCAAGCCTTCCCCCCTCCATCGAAGAGGTCTGGGGGCCCTTCACAGCTAAACTGAAGATGATGGCAGAGGATCTCCCCTTAATCATAACGAAGGCTGTGAAGAACTCGAACAATAGGCTTCAGGACGAGAACTCAGCGCTCCAGGAGGAGAACCGCCTGATGAGGGTTGAGGCGGAAAAACTGTCTTGCAACCTGATGATGGCAGAAATCGATCACTCAAGGCTGGAGGACGCCATGAGCGCTGAGCTGAGGGGCGCGCGGAAGGAGGCCTCCGATCTGGGTCAAAAACTGCACCTCCTAGCTCAAGAGAAAATCGAGCTTGAGAGTAAGCTGGTACCCTACAGGCTCAAGGTGGCCAACTTGGAGGCATCAATGAAAGCAGATGCGGCCAAGGTGGAGAACCTTGAAAAAAGGTCAGCTGATCGGGAGGTCCTCCTCGGGAAGGTCGAGAAGCAGAGGGACGACGCCATGGCTGAGCTCGCCAAAGCTCAAGAGGAAAACAAGAAGACTGCTGCAGAGCTGGCCCAGGCGCGGGACGAAGGCAAAAAGGTTGCTGAAGACCTTGCTCAAGCTCGCGGGGAAACTGAAGAGCTGAAAAAACGAACTGACGAGCTGAAGCAACAAACCGAAGAGCTCGAGCAAAGCTCCGCCCAAGTCCTTGCCGCCGGGTTCGACGCCGCTTTGGAGCAAGTCGCTTGCCAATACCCCGAACTTGATCTGACCATGGTGTCCATCTGCAACGAAGTGGTGGATGGGAAGATCGTGCTCTTTGAAGATTAATTGTCTCCCTCCATCACTTTGCTCTTTGAAAACTTGTTGCTTATTTCTGTTTGTACGAACTTTACTTGTAATTTCTCTTCTTATGCATTTGAACTGACACTGCTTTCATATAACTCCTTCTGCTTTTTGCACCTCGTCTTTCTGTTTACTTCGCATTCTTTAACCTTCATCTGCTTTCTCACTCGCGCTTTGAACTTGAGCAAACCATTAATCTCATAACAACTTATCGCACTGTTAACTCGAAGTAAAACTCGAGCAACTTATTAACCTTCAAGCGATGACATTTAACTCGGGCGTTGACTAAGTCAAGGTCAAAGTCAACACAGGGCGTCGCCTAGGTGGAGAGACGCCAAGTGCCAACATCGCCAAGAGGAAGCGTCGCCTAGGTGGAGAGACGCCAAGTGCCAGCATCGCCAAGAGGAAGCGTCGCCAAGGCAAGGCGTCGCCTAGGTGAAGGCGTCGCCCAATCAGAGCGTCGCCAAGATCAAATATCATTAAGCCAAGGCAATCACGGTGCGGCTCCCCGATACCCATGGGTAGGAAAGACCACGGAGGGAACGACGCCGTGGGAAGGCCCCAAACCCTGGATGACCAGGGAACAGTAATAAAGAGGAGAGAAAGGTGGCTTCAAGGCCATAGCAACAACACCAGTGTAGGGCAGTCTGACTCGAGAAGTACCCCTGCCGCCCCAGAGACGCCTTTGGGACAGATACGACTCAAGAGGAAGGTCACGCCCAGGGTAGCCGGGTGCAGGGTACGAGAGGAAGGCAGATACGCTCTCAAAGTAAGTGACTAGATAATTGGGGGCATGAGTTGGCACCCAAAAAGTCACCCCTAGCACAGTAGCACTCCCAGGCGGGAGGACTCAGACGTAGAAACGTCCCCAGATGGGCAGAAACGCCCCCAGACGGGGTCAAGGCGTCGTGAGGCCCTCCATGTGTACGACAGCCAGGTCAGAATAGAAACACCCTTTAGTCAGGTGCCAGGTAATCAAGTCATTCAATACAGTTTCCGTTTTGAGCGTTCAAGTACTATGATGGCTCCCAAGCATTTCAACGTCTTAAATGCGCTACGTTTTCTAATTAAACGCTTTAATGAGTGCGTTACACTTGTAACTAAAAGCGCTTTAAGGCGCTTTAAATGCTTGGGTAGTTTAAATAGCGCGGAGAATGTTGGGAACGGGGGTTGGAACCTTTGGCAAATTTACCAGAGAACTCTCTAGTTGCTTGCTCGTGCCTTGTGGTTACGTACAAGGGACTGGGGAAAAGATCTTTGCCTGAGGGAGAAAACATACACACAACACACAGTTCTTTTTACCACCTTCAGAGTGCCATACGCGGTGCTCCGATTCGGAGGTGCACAGTTTTTGGTGTTTCTTGCTGGCTGACTTGAGCGTCGGAGTGCAAACGGCCGCTAGGGCGCCCTTTTGTCCTTCTTTGCAGGGATCCACAGGTACCTAATGGGAAGGAGTCCCTAGCTGACGGTTGAGGTCTCGCACGAAGACGTCCCGGTCAACCGGACGGAACACCTACTAGGCAGCAGGTTTTAACATAAACTGGTATCACAATACAGCTTACCTGATCTGCCTGGCAAGGTTAGCCTTTACTCCTGTCATCGTCTGGAATTCTTCTGATCGCCATAGGGTTCTGGCGATGTAAGCTTTCTTTGCCTTCATATCTTGGCTATTGTTCCCTCATCTGGGGGGTAGAGGCGCCTTTCGGATCCTTCTTTACCTCCCTGAGTTTCAGAACAATAAGCCGGATAGCCAGGTGTTCCCTTTGAACCTACCTTAGCTATCTTTTAAAACTTCTTTCACCCTTCACGCCATACCTGAACTCGTTCAAGACGAGAAGGATTTTATCTGCCTTCACACCGCCTACAAGCGTGGAGGTCTTCTCTGGTCTTACTAAGTCAATATTGATGTTTCACTTAAAGGGGGAAAGGCGTTTTCCTTCCTTTCCCGCCGTTTAAGGTCACGAACACCCCTGACTTTTCAGTTCATCTCGCCCGAACTCACGCAGAGGTGAGAAGGACTTTTTCTCGCCTGAACTCGCTCGACGGCGAGAAGGACTTTATCTTGCCTGAACTCGCTCGACGGCGAGAAGGACTTTATCTGGCCTGAACTCGCTCGACGGCGAGAAGGACTTTATCTGGCCTGAACCCGCTCGACGGCGAGAAGGACTTTATCTGGTGCCTCAACTTGCCCAGGGTGTACATCTCCTCCCCCCTGGATGCACTGAGGACTTTTTCTCTTTCTCGCTTGCACCCGCTCGATGGCGAGGAAGTCTTTTACTCTTTCTCGCCTGCACTCGCTCGAGGGCGAGGAGGTCTTTTCTCTTTCTCGCCTGCACTCGCTCGAGGGCGAGGAGGTCTTTTCTCTTTCTCGCCTCCAAACGTACGAGAACGCTGAGGTCTTTAGTCGCCGCTGGTGCCTCCGATCGCCGAAAGACGATGAGGACTTTAAAACTTTAACTGATGCCGCCAGTCGCCGAAAGACGATGGGGACTTTAAAACTTTAACTGATGCCGCCAATCGTCGAAAGACGATGGGGACTTTAAAACTTGTCCTTAGAAAGCATGTAGCATAACTTTAAACTTGCCTTGAATCACGTACGAGTGATAAGGTCTTTTTTCTAAAACTTTCGAAACAACAAGCATGTAATCTTAAAACTTTAAACTCTTTTAAAACTCTTCTTTATTGGGTGGCCTCGTTAAAAACCCTCCTTAGGGAAAAAATAGTGCCCCCTTCAAACTGTTTTAACAGAAAGCTTGCAAATCTCTTCATGTTCGTTTTTACTTACAAAGCTTTAACTGTAATATAACTTGAGGTGTGTGGCGTTCCAAGTGCGAGGAATCGCCCCTCCTTCCAATGTCTCTAAGCGGTAGGCGCCGTTCCCGAGCGCCTCGGTTATTCTAAACGGTCCTGTCCACTTAGGCGATAACTTGTTTTCCATCTCGTACTGGTGGGCCTTCCTCATCACCAGGTCGTCTTCTCTAAACTGCCTTGGCATCACCTTCGAGTTATACCTTCGTTCAATCCTCCTTTTTACTGCCTCAGCCTTTACCCTTGCCTCCTCCCTGACCTCATCCAGTAAATTCAGATTCAACCTTCTTTCTTCGTTCGAGTCTTCCGCCACAAAGTTCTGGAATCTCGGCGAGCTCTCCTGGATTTCTACTGGAATCATTGCATCACATCCATAGACCAAGCTGAACGGGGTCTCATGAGTTCCTGACTGCTCGGTGGTATGGTACGCCCAAACTATGCGGGGTACCTCCTCGGCCCACGACCCCTTCTTTCTCCAGCCTTCTCTTCAAACCCCTCAGCAACACCCGATTGGCGGACTCTGTTGGGTTTAATAGTGCCAAAGTTTAAGAGGGGGGGTGAATTGAACTTTTAAAACTTTCTCGCAGAAACAATGTTTAACACAGTTTTACAGAAAATAAATCGATTTATGTGAAAATGAACAGATTTATTTCAGCACTGTTTTTGTTTGAAAAGCTTTTAATTCAGCAAGGTTAATCACAAGACTATGCAGTGAGAATTTCCAGATGCACACACACAGATATCAGATTTGAAAAACAGTGAAACACAAAACAGCAAGCTTTAATTTCAAGCAAGTGATTAAGGTTCAACTGATAGCATGCTAATTAATTGAGTGACCTTTGCAAACAAGCTGTTCCAGTGGCTTTTAACAGACTATGAGTGTTCTTCTTGATGTCAAGCAATTTTCCAGAAATTAAGAACAATGAATCACAAAACAGCAAGCTTCAACTTTAAGCAATTTGTTTAAGGTTCAATTAATAACATTGACAGTTTCTTGAGCAGTCTATCACAGTCAATCTGTTCCAATGGTTTTTAGCAGATTATATATGTTCTTATCAGATTCAAACACCTTTTTCAGAAATCAAGAACAGTATGCACAGTGCCCAGAAAGAACAGATTTATTTTCAATTGAACAGATTTATTTCTTTGCTGTTTTATCAATTATGCAGAAACGAAATTGCAGAGAGTGAGAGAGAATGAACACAAGCAATTATACTGGTTCACTCAACTGAGCTACATCCAGTCTTCACCAACAACAGGTGGAAATCACTAACACACAGTACAACCAAGTACAATTCCCACTGTTCTTGGAACCTACAAGAACTTAGGTACTCTTGCTGAAAAAACCTATTTCAGCATACACACACACCCACTCTTCAAGAACACCTATCAAGAAGAGTGTTCAACCAAACTATTACAAGATAGAGATGTGAAACGACTACACCTGATTGAGGATACACAGATCTGCCTTAAACCAGTAGGCAAGATTGCTAGAACAGTAGCTGTACCTCACACCAAGCTTTTGAACCAAACCAAGAACAAGCACTTTTTGATTTTCGAAATCTTTGAAGAACAAATGCTAATCCTTTGTAAACACTTAACTCTCTGCTGTCAAAACTTGTTTTTTGCAAATGTATGAATTGTTTTAATCTCAGAAACAAGTTTGCATTTTATAGAAAACCAACTTATAACAGATTTTTGAAAAACAGTTAAAGCTGTTATAAAATGAACAAATTGAAAATAAAATGAACAGATTTATTTTCAAAAGCAGTTAGAGATTTTGTTAAGTGAGGAGACTTAGTCAACCATTCTGGTGCTGAGATAAAACTGAAAAACGTTTAAGCTTGACATGGCACCAGAGACAAAAAGAATCTATTCATTTACAGATGAACAGATTTATTTTTCAAAACGAAAACAGAGAAAGTTTAACTATTTAAAACTCAGTCGTTTTGAAAAGAAGAAGACTTAGTCAAAATACCTGATGCACAAAATCTAACTTTTACAAGACTTAGTCAAGGCATCAGTGTAAAAATGAATCTATTTATTTAGAAAAGAACAGATTTATTTTTATGCAGTAAACGTGTTTTTTGTAAAACATGTGAAAAACAGTTTAAGAAAACTTATGCTTGTTCTTATCACATGGTCAGTGGTTATGAGGTGAGTTACTCAGCAAAAAGCCCACTCTTAGACAACCTCTAAGCACTAACTAAGACATACTTAAAGCAAAGCAAAAAACAAAAGAAATGTACATATAAGTCTTCATCAAACACTACATATAAGCCTTCATCAAACACAATCTTGAAGGGCCAGCAACCATCTTCAACAATCTCCCCCTGTTTGATGGAGACAAATCCCCATAGCTAACCTCATAGCTTTGTTGCTTTAAGTACCTGCACTGCACCAGATTTTAAACCAGAAAAAAACAGCAACATTGCATAACATGCAGAATTGGTTTAAAGGTGCAGAATTAACTCCCTGTTTCAGCTAGCTTCACCTAGCATGGTGAGCTATTTTTCTCCCCCTTTGGATTCATCAAACAGCATATAAGCACAGGGAATAAAAGGATATAAAGCAGAACCCATAATCATAATAGTTCAGAAACAGAAAACCAAATTGTTCAGCATTACAGAAACTTGAAAACTGATAAAGAAAGCAGTAAAATCAGAAAACTATTGATCCTTGTAGTAAAGCTCTGCAAGTTGTGCCTGAACCCCTTCAATCTGATCATCAAGGTGTTGGAACCTTGCATGAGTAGTCTCAAAGTGTGCCCTTTGTTCTGCAGACATGACATCAAGACGATACAGCACTTGCCTCTCAAACATAGACATTGGTTCTCCATGGTATTCTGGACCTTGATAGGCAACTATGGCATTTGCAGCAACTTCCTCATGTTTAGATTGGGTAGCAGGTGAGTCATCATCCATAGGAACAGCTTCATCCTCATCCTCATGTTTTGCTTGAGGGTCCTTCTCCTTGAGAACCACCCACTTGTTTTCAATTTTGTGAAACCCCATTTTGGTGAGAGTTGAAGTATCAATCTCACTTACAGCTTTTATAGGGTCATTTCTCTCATTTGTAACATCAACACCAAAGTAATCAATTAATTTGGAAACAAGAATAGCATAGGGAAATCTGTAATCAGCCAACCTTTTTGACTTGAGCATGTGTTCATTGACAATGAACACCCAGTTTACCTTAATCTGGTTCATGATGCAATATAGGAGAATGAGATCCTCTTCATGTAAGACAGCATGGTTTGTCCCTCTTGGAATCAGTTGCCATGCTATGATGTATGCAACTAGACGTGGAGTGAGGTTCAAATGCCCTGCATGGAACCTGTTTATACTCTCTGTAGGATTCCTCATGCAACTCTTATAATATTGCAGCTTGTTGAATTCTGAAATTCCACTGGTATTTCCCTTCTCTACTTTTAGTCCAGCATATTTTATTCCAGCCACAGAGTTTCACACCTCACTTGTGATCTTCATCTTAATTCCTTTCACATAAGAGACAACATTCTTCCCATCCAATGTGAGGTTAGTATAAAACACCTTAACCAAGTCAGGATAAACATTACCCGTTAATTCCAGCATCTTTTTCAGTTTCTGGTGCTTCAACACAGCCCTTGTTTCTACCAATTTTTCAGATTTCAGCCAGTTGAAATCCAGCACCTTGGGTATGTTGATCTGCTTCCTGCTTGTTTCATGAATGTAGGCATTGATGCCTTCTTCATTTCCAGCGAACCATCCTTCTAACACACCTTGAGAAGTGGTTTGCTTTCCCTTGCTTTTCTGTTTTTGTCTTGAAGACGAAGCCATGTTTGAACCTGAATTCTTTTCTTGATTTCAAATGGTGAGAATAGAAAGAGAATGGCCAATGTGGGTAGCAAGTATTCACACAGATTTATAGCAGAATAAATGGATTGATATGGCAGTTATGAGTGGATATGCATGAAGATATTATGCTCTGAATTTGTGCAGAGAATCTTTGAAAATATGCACCAAATATTTAGGGTCACGATGCATACACTCAAATTCTTATTGAGCACCCAAACCATCAAATCGGTTACATAACCATGACCAAAACCGTCAAAGGTACAGAGGTTAATGCCCACTAAGTCAGTCAAGCAGTCAAAGATCATAATTTCTCTTTCCTAGTCATCAATGCATATCAGTGCAGAAAATAAACACATTTAATTGCGAATAAACAGATTTAATTTTTCACTGCTAGGTACAATTGACATTTATAATACCCAATTCATTAAGCAGAAAATTAAACCTATCTTTGGCTAATGGTTTTGTGAACAAATCAGCAAGTTGTAAATCAGTACCAATGAACTTAATATCACATGTTCCATTAGATATGTGTTCCCTTAGAAAATGATGCCTTATTTCAATGTGTTTGGTTCTTGAATGCATGACAGGATTTTTGGTTAAGTTGATTGCACTTGTATTATCACATAGCAGAGGTATATGGTTAAGTAAGATACCAAAATCATTCAATTGTTGTCTTAGCCATATAGTTTGAGCACAGCAACTCCCTGCTGCAATGTATTCTGCTTCAGCAGTGGAAAGAGCTACACAAGCCTGCTTTTTGCATTGCCATGAGATCAAGCTTGATCCAAGAAAATGACAGGTTCCACTTGTGCTCTTCCTATCAATTTTGCAACCTGCAAAATCTGAATCAGAATAACCAGTTAAGCTTAATGAAATATTACCTGGATACCACAAGCCAACTTCTTTAGTTCCTTGCAAATACTTCAAAATCCTTTTGACAGCATTGTAGTGTGATTCTTTAGGAGCAGATTGAAACCTTGCACACATGCACACTACAAACATTATATCTGGTCTGCTGGCAGTAAGATAGAGTAGTGATCCTATGAGTCCTCTGTATTTGGTTTCATCAACAGAAATTCCAGCTTCATCATGATCCAAATGACAGCTTGTTGAGAAGGGTGTGATGATTGGTTTACAATTGTCCATTTCAAATTTCTTCAGCAAATCCTTGCAATACTTAGCCTGACTTAGGAAAATGCCATCCTTGAGTTGTTTGACCTGCAAACCTAGAAAATAGTTCAACTCACCCATCATTGACATTTCAAACTCACTCTTCATGACTTTCACGAAAGCTTCACACAATTCTCCATTGTTTGATCCAAATATGATGTCATCCACATATACTTGGACTAGAATTGAGTCATCTCCTTTCTTCTTAATGAACAAGGTCTTATCTGATGTGCCTCTGTCATAGCCTTGTGAGGTGAGAAAATCACTTAGCCTCTCATACCATTGCCTAGGAGCTTGCTTGAGTCCATAGAGAGCCTTTTGGAGTTTGAACACATATTCTGGATGTTGATGGTCTTCAAAACCTGGTGGTTGTGAGACAAATACCTCTTCATTTATATAGCCATTCAGAAAGGCACTCTTCACGTCCATTTGGAATAGCTTGAACCCTTTGATGCATGAAAAAGCAAGCAGCAGTCTAACAGCTTCTAACCGAGCCACTGGTGCATATGTCTCATCATAGTCTATTCCTTCTTCTTGATTGTACCCTTCAGCTACAAGCCTAGCCTTGTTTTTGGTGATCACTCCATGCTCATCCATTTTGTTTCTAAATACCCATTTTGTTCCAATAACATTCATCTCAGGTATTCTAGGAACAAGAGTCCAGACCTCATTAAGAGCAAACTGATTCAGTTCCTCTTGCATAGCTAAAATCCAGTTGTTGTCCTTGAGAGCTTCCTTCAAATTCTTGGGTTCAACTTGAGATACAAAGGCCATTGCTTCACAGAAATTGTTCAAGGATTTTCTAGTTGACACTCCTTTCTCAATGTTCCCAATGACATTATCAAGGGTTAAGTCTCTTGGGGTTTTCCACTCTTTTGGCAAACCTGCAGCTGCAGTAGATTCTTGTATAGCATGTGTATCAGCAGTATCAAAATGAATCGATTCATTTTGATTTAAAGCATAACCAATGTGCACACCTTCATCAGATTTAGCATCAAACTTACCAAGATTTTCTTTGCCATTATTCAATACAAAGCATTTACACCCAAATACTCTAAGGTGGCTTACACTAGGTTTTCTGCCCTTATACAATTCATATGGGGTTTTCTTAAGAATTGGTCTTATTAAGGTCCTATTTAAGACATAACCTGCAGTATAAACAGCATCAGCCCAAAAATACTTAGGAAGCTTAGATTCATTTAACATAGTTCTAGCAAGTTCCTCTAGTGATCTATTTTTCCTTTCAACTACACCATTTTGTTGGGGTGTCCTAGGGGCTGAAAAGGTATGTGCTATCCCATGCTTCTCACAGAACCTCTCAAACTTAGCATTTTGAAACTCTCCCCCATGATCACTTCGAATAGATTTTATGCAGCAACCATTTTCATTTTGCAGAATTTTTGCTAATCTCTTAAAGGTAGAATAAGCATCATGTTTATGTGCAAGAAATAGAGTCCATGTAAATCTAGAGAAATCATCCACAACAACTAAAGCATACAAATTTCCAGCCAAGCTAGCAACTCTAGATGGACCAAATAAGTCCATATGTAACACATCCAATGGATTTTTTGTAGAGACAATATCCTTTAACTTGAAAGAGGATTTGATTTGTTTACCTTTCACACAAGCATCACAAAGCCTGTTATAATGAAATTTAATGTTAGGTAAACCAGAAACTAAATCTTTAGATTTCAATTTATTCAAGTGATTTGTGTGTATGTGAGCTAACCTTCTGTGCCACAACCAAGACTCATCACTTCTGGACAGCAAACACTCATTTGAAGAGTTAGTTTCCATGATATTCAACAGATAAATGTTATTCACTCTCTTACCTTACTAGATGAATTACTTGAGATTGTGCAGCCATTTGACTCAAAATTCACTTTGTATCCTTTGTCACAAAGCTGACTTATGCTGAGAAGACTGTGCTTGAGTCCTTCTACATACAGCACATTCTCAATGGTTGTTGAGTTCCCTGTTCCAACAGTTCCTCTGCCCAAAATCCTCCCTCGGTTATTATCACCATAGGTTACATGTCCTTCTGCTTTGAGCTTTAAGCTGGTGAACTTTGTAAGATCTCCAGTCTTATGCTTGGAACAACCACTGTCCAAGTACCACTGGTTTTTCTTGCTTCCAATCTGCAAAACAGAATTGTTCCGTCCGGTTGACCAGGACGTCTTCGTGCGCGACCTCAACCGTCAGCTAGGGACTCCTTCCCACTGGTTGCCTGTGAACTCCTGCAAAAAAGAGGACAAAGGGGCGCCCTAGCGGCCGTGTGCACTCCGACGCTCAAGTCAGCCAGCAAGAAACACCAAAAACTGTCCACCTGCGTGTCTGAGCACCGCGTATGGCACTCTGAAGGTGGTAAAAGAACTGTGTATATGTGTGTTGTCTCTTTCAGGCAAAAATATTTCCCAGTCACTTGTACGTAACCTTGAAGCACGAGCAAGCAACTAGAGAGTTCTCTGGTAAATTTGCCCAAAAGTTCCAACCCTTTTTCCAACATTCTCTGCGCTATTTAAACTACCCAAGCATTTAAAGCGCCTTAAAGCGCTTTTAATTACAAACGTAACGCACTCATTAAGGCGCTTAATTAGAAAACGTAGCGCATTTAAGACGTTGAAACGCTCGGGAGCCATTATAGTACCTGAATGCTCGAAAGGGAAACTGTACTGAATGACCTTTAATTACCTGGCACCTGACTAAAGGGTGTTTCTATTCTGGCATGGCTGTCGTACACGTGGAGGGCCTCACGACGCCATGGCCCCATCCGGGGACGCTTCTGCCCATCTGGGGACGTTTCTACGTGTGAGTCCTCCTGCTGAGAGTGCTACTGCGCTAGGGGTGACTTTTTGGGTGCCAACTCATGCCCCTAAGTATCTAGCCACTTACTTTGAGAGCGTATCTGCCTTCCTTTTGTACTCTGCACCCAGTTGCCCTGGGCGTGACTTTCCTCTTGAGTCGTATCTGCCCCACAGGTGTCTCTGGGGCGGCAGGAGCACTTCACGAGTCAGGCTGCCCTTCACTGGTACTATTACTATGGCCTTGAAGCCACCTTTTCCTTCTCTTTACTACTGCCCCGTGCTATTGGGACCTGAGGCCTTCCCACGGCGTCGCTCCCTCCATGGTCTTTCCTACCCATGGGTATCGGGGAACCACACCGTGATTACCTTACTTTAGCACTGTTTGATCTGGCGACGCCCTGGTGGGGCGACGCCTTTACTTAGGCGAAGCCCTGCCTTGGCGACGCTTCCTCTTAGCGTCTCTCCAACGAGGCGACGCCTTCACCTAGGCGACGCCTTGCCTTGGCGACGCTTCCTCTTGGCGTCTCTCCAGCTAGGCGACGCCTCGCGTTGACTTTGACTTTGACTTAGTCAACGCCCGGATACGGGACGGTACACAAGCCCCCTAGTCTTAAGCTGAAGACTTGTCTTCAGCGTAAAGACTAAAGCCTCGCCTACGCACTCCACGTGCCCTCCTGGTGATGTGTCATTCTCTGCTGACTCAACAATTTTTCGAATTACTGACGTGACATTCTCTGAACCACAGGGGCATTCTTAATGACTGATTGGACATCCCCTGAAATGAGGATGATAATACCTTTTGGGCTACCCTTGATCGCGCGCCACGTGGCCCATCGCGCGGCCATCCTCCAAGGACCTTTGCATTTCCCTTGGGTAATTGATCCTCTGACGCATGGCACGATCCCACGGCCCTAGGTTAGCGCCTCTCGAGTTGCGAAATATAACGTTTAAGTTACTCCAAACCCCGCGCTTACCCTACTGTTACATTCATCCACTCTGCAACTCCACACTGTTCATCGCCTTCAAAATCCCTTCTGCGATCGCGATTCTCTCCTTGCTGCGCTCGTCTACTGCCTCCACTCCAACAACAAAAGGTACGATCTCGAGTATTCACGACTCTTCCCTTTCGTCGCATTATAGGATTCATTGAACTGCCTGGGACTGTTGTTATTCTCGTTATTACTGCATTTCTCCATTTCTTCTTCCTCCTCTGATTTTCTCGCGTGGGTGACGCTTCCTGGGGTTCCTTCCCCTTCTTGCCATGGCGAAACTTGCTAAACCCTTTTTCTTCTCTTCTTTCTCCAGCTATCTATTTTCACCATGACGCGCACGAACGCGGAGCCTGATCCTTCTCCCACGACCCCCGAGTCCAACTACAAAGCCTTCTACCCCTGCTTCCCAGCCTGACTTCCTTCCAGGACCTGGAAGCTCACCGGGGGGATCCTCATTTGTACAACTTTAACGCCTTCTGCCGCACCCACGACGCCCACATTTCCGTCCGTCCCGGCAGGCCTGGAAAACCTGTTTGTTTGGACGACAGACCTAGAAAGGGGAAACCTTTTTTCTTCATGTACCAGACCGTGTTCAAGAGCGTAGGAGTGCGTCTCCCGTTCACTCCCTTCGAACGAGAGCTTCTTACTGAAATCAACACTGCCCCCGCCCAGCTTCATCCCAACAGCTGGGCATTCGTGAGGGGCTTTCAAATTCTTTGTGGATACCTGGGCATCCCCCCTTCTGTAGACATCTTCCTGCATTTCTTTGAGGTGAAGAAACAGGGGAAAAGCTTCTGGATAAGCTTTTCCGGGATCGCAGGCAGGATCCTCCTATCCCTTTTCCATAATTCTTATAAAAACTGGAAAGGGAAATTCTTCAAGGTGTACAACGCTAAGCACGATCCTACAGCTTTGGATGGCTTCCCCCTTTACTGGACGGAGCGCCCTAAATTGGTCAGGGCCAAAACCCTGGAAGAGCTATCTCCCGCCGATAGGGAGGTAAGCAAAGCCTTGGCAGGGTTGGGGATCGTCTTTGATACCTTGAAGCTGGTCGCTAGCGAGTACAATGCTCACGCCCTGACCACCTATTTTGGTAAGGGGCTCTCCCCTCATCTTTCTTGCTGTGAACAGCCTGCTATCGAGTGTTTGTTTCCCCATACGGTTATGCTCGTTTTACGCTGTACAATGTTACTTGCATTTCACGTCTCTTCATGTATTGTGAATTCGCATAGCTGCTTTAGTACTAACCCTTGTTGTTTGGCCTGTCTTGATGTAGGATCGGTGATGGGCGCTTCCAAGAGAATGATACTGGCGAAGGCAATGAAGGAGGCACGCGCCGCCAGGGCGGGCGCCTCCTCCACCCCTGCTGCCGATCCTGTTCCCCCACCGACCCTGTCACCGCCACCTCCCCTCACTGCTGAAGCTCCCTCTAACCCGTCTCCATCATCTCCACCTGGCCCTGAAACGCTTCCAACTCCCAACTCTCCTCTGCCTATCGCCGCCGTTCCCCTAGCTGCAGCCTCGTCACCGGCTCCAACCCCTCTTGACAAGGGAAAAAGGGTTTTGGAGATTCTATCAGATGATGAGGACTCAGAAGGCGTGGCACCCTTCAGGAGAAGAAAATCCGCGCGGGTTCCTCTTCTGGTAGAGACGTCGCCGCAGGGAGGGAACCCCTTCATGGACAACCTCCGAGTGCAACCTCACTCCCTCCCCTGACACTCCAAGAGGAAAGGGGCGAAGGCGTCCTGTGAGAACCCTGACATCAATATTTCAAACTGCGACCCCTTGCACCATGTCGTCGACGGGAAGGTCGTGCCCATGGACGTGGATGACTGAACCGCTGCCTCTCAACCGCCACCTTCAGCTTCACGCTTAACTGCTTTATACCTTTCCTTCATTTTTGACTTTATTTGTTAAAACTTGTAATTCTTTGAGCTATCCGTACTCTTGTTACTGATTTGGGATGTTCGTATGATTGCCTTTATGTTCTTGCCACATACGATTCTGCTTATGCGACCTCATTCTCATCTTTTCCCTTCACGCGTTTCGATTATTTTATCTGTGTTCTGCCCATTTCTTTCACTTCGTTGGGCGGTTTTGCATGATCGGGAAAGGTTGCACGTCAACCCTCATGCCCACGGAGAGGCTCACTTAGTGACGCCGCATCGTCCACGGGACGTCTCTGATACCGAAAGGTCCTTTCTTTGGTCCTTAACGTTCGGCGCCCACGCCTAAGGAGAGGCCTGCTACAGCAGCACCGTATCGTCCCCGGGTGTCTAAAACGCTGAATGCTATGGGGGGGTCTGTTCCCTCCATGGTCTTTCCTTCCCATAGGTATCGGGGAACGCCCTGCCAATGATTCGCTGGCGTTTGGCGGTCTTATCTCCCTCCACAGTCTTTCCTACCTGTGGGTATCGGGGAGGCGACGCCTATGACTAACCTTGCCTTCTTTGATTTCGTCTCCCTCCGCAGTCTTTCCTACCTGTGGGTATCGGGGAGGCGACGCCAGTGACTAACTATGCTTTCTTTGATTTCGTCTCCCTCCGCAGTCTTTCCTACCTGTGGGTATCGGGGAAGCGACGCCAGTGACTAACTATGCTTTCTTTGATTTCGTCTCCCTCCGCAGTCTTTCCTACCTGGGGTATCGGGGAAACAACGCCAGTTGGTATTTGGGTTGGCGACGCCCGTGACGTCTCACGCTGGCGTCGTCCTTCACGTCCTTCTGGGCGACGCTTCGGGCGTTACCTTTACTGACTTCGACTTTGATTCTTGCCTTGGTCGATGCCTGATGGCAGCGAAGAGCTCAACGCTTTGTTTGTGCCATCCACCTGGCGCTCCTTGTATAGCTGATGGGACGTTCCGTCATTCGACTTGATCCACGTGGCGCTGCTTGTATGGTTGATGGGGCATCTAGTCATTCCATTTCTGACTCCTGCTGTACCCCTGACTCACTTTCAACGGCGCATCGTACCACTGGATATTCTGCTGATACGACGTTTTCTGATTTAAACCAGTGATGCTAGCGTCATCCTTTCATCTCCTACCACGTGTATCAATCGTGCGGTGCATCCATTCACGTCGTTTGGCGCTCTAACCGCTTTATTTAACTCTTCAAACCCTGGAACCATCTTCATCATTTTCTCACTCTTCATAACCTACCTGCGTTCTTTATTCTTGCACCCTTCCTTCTTGCACCCTTTCTTCTCTGTCGAAGGGTTGTTCTAGCCTTCGTTTCCCTCACTCAACTCTTGCGTTTCTGACAGTCCCGATAGTGTTAAAGAATGTCATCTCACGCTGCTTCCTCCAGAGTTCGCCCCAAAGACTTGTACCCTTGGGCTTCGAGTGAACTTCTTGACGAGTGTTCATGCTTACTCTCTACCAGGGCCATACGGGAGCACAAAGGAGAGTCATGTTCCTATGACCACCGGGCCTTTGCGAGGAGGCATGACGACGACATCGCTGTGCTCCCTTGCACTCTAGGGGAGCCAGTATGTGGAGACGAACGGGCCAACGACGGGGTCCCTTTCTTTTACTTTTACCAGGTGGTGTTCAAGACCATCGGGGTACGCTTACCCTTCTCCTGGTTCGAGAAGGAACTGCTGACGGAGATCAACGTTGCTCCGGCTCAGTTATACCCCAACAGCTGGGCCTTTGTCAAAGCCTTCGACATTCTCTTCGGGTTTCTGGGTTGTGCACCCTCGGTTGACCTCTTTCTTCACTTCTTTGAGGTGAAGAGGCAGAGACACAACCTCTGGGTAACTCTCAGTAATGTACCCGGGAGAGTTCTCTTCACACCCTTCCAGAGCTCGTTCACCGGGTGGAAAGGCCGGTTCTTCAAGATCTGTCGTACTGACCTTGTCCCCGACGCTCTGGATGGGTTTCCGCTGTACTGGGTGAGAGAGGAAAAGGTCCTCAAAGCCAAACCCCTCAAGAATCTAGCTCCAAGTGATCAAATAGCTTGCCGGATTCTTGCTGAGGCGGGAGGTTTTGACTCTACTACGGTGATCAGCCTGGAGTTCAACGCTGGGACTCTTGAGAAGTACATACGTAAGAACCACCGCCTTAGGAAACTCGACCTTCGTTACTTTCTAACTGTGCCTGTCTTTCTTCATGGTGCCTCTAACGCGTCTTTTCCCCTGGTGCAGGTTCGAAGCTAAACCAAGAAAAGAGGACACGACTTACTCGAGCGCTGCGGGCTGGAAAAGAGGCTTCGCCTTCCTCCAGTGATGACTCTGATGAGCGCTGAGAAATGGCTTGTTCGTGTTTTTGCATGATTTGTAGCGTTTGTACTGCTCCCATTGTATCGAACATTGCTTGTAACAACAACTTTTCAATGTCATACTTGATTTTTGTAACGCTACTTTACTTTGCATATGCTTCATGTACTGCGTGCTTTCTTTTCGTCTCGTTCTTCCAACGATGCATGCCTTCACTTCACTTAGGCGACGCCCTTATCTAGGTGACGCCTTCTTTCTGGGCGACGCCATGACCTGGGCGACGCTTCTTTCTTGGCGACGCCCTGACCTGGGCGACGCCTTCTTTCTTGGCGACGCCATGGCTTAGGCGGCGCATCACATTACTTCTAACAAGGAAAGATAAAGGCTGAAAACCAAGACACTTCTTTTTCTCAACTGGTTTTTCCTTTTATTAGGGTGACCTCGTTAAAAAACCCCGAAAGGGAAAAAGAGCGTCCCCTTCAACTAAATTGTTACATACTGCTTACATAAGTCAACTGAAATAAAATTTTAAGTTGGCTGCATTCCAACTGCGCGGGATAGGGCCCCCATCTAAGGTCTCCAGGTTGTACGAACCATTGCCCTTAGCCTCAGTAACCTTGAAGGGCCCGGTCCACTTGGGAGACAGCTTATTCTCCAACTCGTAGGGGTGGGCTTTCCTCATCACTAGGTCGCCCACCTGAAACTGACGCGGCTTTACCTTAGAGCTATATTGCCGCTCTACTCTTCTCTTCATCGCTTCAGCTTTTATTCTAGCTTCTTCCCTGGCCTCTTCTAGCAGATCGAGGTTTACCCGCCTCTCTTCATTGGACTCCTCCACCACAAAGTTTTGAAAACGTGGTGAGCTTTCATGTATTTCTACTGGAATCATTGCATCCGACCCGTACACCAAACTGAAAGGCGTTTCCATAGTAGAGGATTGGGGCGTGGTGTGATATGCCCATACAATCCTTGGCACCTCTTCCGCCCACGCCCCTTTGGCTTTCTCCAACCTTCTTTTTAACCCCCTCAGTAGAACTCTGTTTGCCGACTCTACTTGTCCATTGGTCTGGGGTGTTCAACCGACGCGAACACTTGTTTGATTCCTACTTCAGCGCACAGATTTCTCAACTGCTGACTGGCAAACTGGGTCCCGTTGTCAGATATCAGGCGCCTAGGTACGCCAAAGCGACACACAATGTTTCTCCACACGAAATGCTGTACCTTATGCGCCGTGATCTGGGCCACGGGCTCTGCCTCTATCCACTTAGTGAAGTATTCGATTGCGACGATCAGATACTTCATCTGCCTGATTGCCAGTGGGAAAGGGCCCAGGATGTCAATTCCCCATGTATGGAAAGGCCACGGGCTGTATATGGACCGCAACTCTTCTGGCGGCGCCTTGTGCCAGTTGGCGTGCTTTTGGCATTGCTTACACCGCTGGGCGTGCCGTGCGCAATCCTCTTTCACTGTTGGCCAGAAGAAACCTGCGCGTATTACCTTGGAGGCTAAGGATCTTCCTCCTACATGGCTTCCACAGATGCCTTCGTGTAGCTCCGCCATTATCCTGGTGCACTCATCGCCACTGACGCATGTTAGGATAGGGTGGGTGAAGCCGTGCCTGAACAGCACCCCATCCACCAAAGTATACCTTGCGGCATTTCTTTTGACTTTTTTACCTTCTTCAGGGTCTACTGGAAGAGCCCCATCCGCCAGGTATCGTTTATAGGGCGTCATCCAGGTGTCTCCCTTGGACAAAACACATACCTGCATCTGTTCTTCCTCAGGCACACCCGCGTACATGCTGATGCGGGGCGCCCTCTGCGTATCTTGGGTCAAAGAGGAATGACTCCTCGGCCTTCCCCTTGATGTATAAATCTGGAGGACATCCACCCTGTTGTCTTCCACGAATCGACGCGGAGCTTTGAGAGTCTCCTGGATCACTGTCCTCTGTCTACCCCCCTTGCCTGAGCTGGCCAGCTTTGCGAGCAGGTCAGCTCTGGCATTCTGCTCCCTCGGGACGTGTATCAACTCCAGAGCGTTGAACGCCCCTCTCAACAACTGGACGTATTTTAGATACGCCGCCATCTGTGGGTCCTTTGCCTGGAACTCACCCGACACCTGCCCCGTAATCAACTAAGAGTCGCTCTTCACCAGGAGGTTTTGTGCGCCCATCTCCTTGGCCAAGAGCATTCCTGCTATCAGGGCCTCATATTCTGCCTGATTGTTACTTGCCTTGAAGGCGAAACGCAAGGCCTGCTCGATCAGTATGCCGTCGGGTCCCTCCAAGACTATTCCTACACCGCTCCCTTGTTGGTTTGAAGAGCCATCAACCGAGAGCAGCCACTGCGAACCCGCTTCCACCTCTTGCTCACCTCCGGGCGAAAGTTCTGCTACAAAATCTGCGTACACCTGCCCTTTGATGGATCCTCTAGGCTCGTACTGGATGTCGAATTCTGACAGTTCCACTGCCCAGCGTACCATTCTTCCTGCCACATCAGGTTTCTACAACACTTTCTGTATAGGGAGATTGGTCATCACCACCACCGTAAAACTGTGGAAGTAATGACGGAGCCTCCTAGCAGAGAACACTACCGCCAGCGCCGCCTTCTCTAGTGCTTGGTACCTCGTCTCAGCCCCCTGTTAGGCCTTACTTACGAAGTAGATGGGCTTCTGACTCTGGTCCTGCTCTTGGACCAACACAGAACTGATGGCCCGCTCCGTTACAGTAAAATACAGCCGGAGGGGCACACCCGTTACCGGCTTGCAGAGGACCGGTGGTGTCGCCAGGTACTCCTTCAGCTTAATGAAAGCCGCCTCGCATTCATCAGTCCATGCAAAGCGACTGTTTCTCTTGAGGCACTGGAAGTACGGGTGCCCCTTTTCTCCTCCGGCGGAAACAAACCTCGAGAGCGCCGCCATCCGCCCTGTCAACTGTTGCACCTCTTTTACCGATGTCGGGCTCCGCATGGCGATAATAGCCGCACATTTGTCGGGGTTCGCCTCTATCCCCCTCTCGGTGAGCAAAAAACCCAAGAACTTACCGGCCTCTACCCCGAAGACACACTTCTCGGGGTTCAACTTGAGGTGGTATTTGGATATTGTGTGGAACAGCTCTTCCAGGTCTGCCATGTGCTGCACCCTATTTTGCGACGCCACCACCATGTCGTCTACATATGCGTACACATTCCTCCCAAGCATTGGCGCCAGGACCTTGTCCATTAGTCTCTGGTATGTGGCGCCCACATTTTTCAGCCCGAAGGGCATCACCTTATAGCAGTAACTGCATGTCTCGGTCATGAATGCAGTCTTGCTCTCGTCTCTTGGGTGCATCTTAATTTGGTTGTACCCTGAAAAGGCGTCCAAGAAACTTAGCACCTTGCTGCCGGACGCACTGTCTACTAAGGAGTCGATGCTGGGCAACGGATACGAGTCCTTTGGGCATGCCTTATTCAGGTCCGTGAAGTCAACACACATCCTCCACTTTCCGTTCGCCTTTTTCACCAAGACGACGTTGGCGAGCCACTCAGGGTACTGAATCTCCCTGATGTGGCCAGCGCTCAGCAGCTTCTGCGTTTCGTCTTTCACCACCTGCTGTCGTTCCTCATTGAACTTCCTCCTTCTTTGACGCACTGGGCGGACCGTGGCATCCATGCTGAGGTGGTGACACAGGAAATCGGGGTCGATGCCTGGCATATCCGAGGCGGACCATGCGAAGGCATCCAGGTGGCGTGAAATCACTCCTGCCACCCCCTCCTGTTCTTCTGGGCTTAGCGAACTTCCTAATTTGAAAGTTTTGCCGCCAATCTCCCTTTCTATGGCGTTAGCTGCAGGCTGTTCCCTGCTATCATCTTCGACGGGCGCCGCCTCTTCGACGGGCGCCGCCTCTTCCGCGAGCGCTGCGTCGTCAGGGCCTTCCTCCATAGGCACATCTGCTTCGGGCATCGCCCTCCCCGCTATGGCCTCTTCAGGCGTCAGCCCAGCGGGCGTCGCCTCAATCATCGTCGCGTCCCCGCTTGGCGGACGCTCATACACCATGAATACGCCTCTCTTCGTTTTCAGGCTGTTTTCATAGCATTTCCTTGCCTCCTCCTGGTCTGACCTGATGACTATCACCCGGCCACTGAGGTCCAGCAGCTTCATCTTCATGTGACGAGTGGAGGACACCGCACTCAGACGGTTTAACGCCGGTCTGCCCAGCAGAATATTGTAGGCAGAATTAGCATTCACGACGAGGTACCGGATGCTCTCGGTACGGGAGGCCTCTCCGTCTGTGAACGTAGTCCTCAACTCCAGGTACCCCCGGACTTCTACCTGGACTTCTACCTGGTTATCCCCGAACCCATACAAATATCCCGTATAGGGACTCAGCAGATCGGGGGACAACCGTAACTTATTAAAGGTCGACAGAAACATGACGTCTGCCGAGCTTCCTTAATCAACAAGCACTCTGTGGACCTTCCTTCCAGCTGTGACGACTGAGATGACAACGGGGTCGTTGTCGTGGGGTACCACATCTCGGAGGTCTCTTCTTGTGAACACAATATCTGACTCCCAAGGCTCCCCCGAGAGCCTTTCTTCGATTGAATTCACCCCCCTCGTGTATTTCTTCCGCTGGGAAGCGGTGGGTCCTCCGCCAGAAAAACCTCCAGCAATGGTGTGGACCTCGCCAAGCACAGGCATCTAGTGGGCTGGCTCCTCTGTCGGCGGCGGCAAGGTGGCGGTCGTTGTGGAATCTGTGACATAATCTTTCAAAAACCCAGTTCTCACCAGCTCATCTAGCTGGTAGCCCAACGACAGGCAATTATCAATCTGGTGCCCGAAAGCCTCGTGGAATTCGCACCAAGAGTCTTTACGGGGCCCTAACACCTTGTCGGTCTTCGCCGGTCGCCTCAGCCTCTCAGCTATGTTGGGCACGGCGATCAAATCCTTCAACTCAACCACAAAGTTGTACCTCGCCGGTCTTGCTCTTTCTCTGGCGGGGCGTTCGCCTCCTGCTGGGCCCTGGGGTTGGGGCTTTCTGGCCTCGTAGGGGCGTCTCGCCTCTGGCTTCTTTTTTCCCGTCGTGGTCTCAATATGCTCCCCTTCCGAAGCAATATGCTCTACCGCCCTGCGCCGTAATTCAGCGAAAGTTGTAGGGCGATTGCAGATAATGGATTCTCCGAAGGGGCCGGGGCACACGCCTTTCACAAATGTGTACACGATCATAGGCTCCTCTTTTGTGCCAACCTTCACGACCTGGGCCCCGAAGCGATTGATATACTCCTTCAGGGTCTCCCCCTGGTACTGTTTCACATCAAAAAGGTCGTAGGAGACCGGCGGCGGGGCCTTGTTGGCTAAGTACTGTTCTCGGAACAATCGCGACAATTGGCGGAAAGATGTGATATGACCTTCTGGGAGGCTAATGAACCAATCCATAGCCATCCCGGTCAGGGTGCTCATGAAGAGCTTGCACTTGGCAGCATCAGAACCGCCTATCAGGACCGTCTGCGTATGAAATGCAGCCAGGTGCGTCTCTGGGTCCTCCATCCCGGTGAAGATCACCTTGGGTCCCGCGAACGTGTTTGGGATCGCTGCGTCTAGGATCTCCTGTGAGAAAGGAGTGGAAAACTCCCTTGGTGGGGAATGATTCTCCATCTCGTCATGCCCAGGCCGCCTCCTATCGTTTCTCAGGCCCTGGCGCAACTCCTCATTCACCCGGTGGAGCTCTTCATTCCGCTCATGCGAGGCATCTAGATCTGCTTGCATGCGTTCTTGCTCCATTTTCGAATCCGCCATGTCCTGCTGCAGCCCCCTCATTATTTCCAGGACCTACTGCATGGATAGGTCTGCGGGGGCTGCGCGTGCTGCTCTTCGTCTGGTGGGGGCCATTGTCACTCCAACCTCCTTCAGCGCTACTGCAACCTGATAGATTTTCTCGAACTTGTGATGGGACTGATGTTTTATATCGGCCCCACGGTGGGCGCCAAATGTTTCGTCCGGTTGATCAGGACGTCTTCGTGTGCGACCTCAACCGTCAGCTAGGGACTCCTTCCCACTGGTTGCCTGTGAATTCCTGCAAAAAAGAGGACAAAGGGGCGCCCTAGCGGCCGTGTGCACTCCGACGCTCAAGTCAGCCAGCAAGAAACACCAAAAATTGTCCACCTGCGTGTCTGAGCACCGCGTATGGCACTCTGAAGGTGGTAAAAGAACTGTGTATATGTGTGTGTTGTCTCTTTCAGGCAAAAATATTTCCCAGTCACTTGTACGTAACCTTGAAGCACGAGCAAGCAACTAGAGAGTTCTCTGGTAAATTTGCCCAAAAGTTCCAACCCTTTTTCCAACATTCTCTGCGCTATTTAAACTACCCAAGCATTTAAAGCGCCTTAAAGCGCTTTTAATTACAAACGTAACGCACTCATTAAGGCGCTTAATTAGAAAACGTAGCGCATTTAAGACGTTGAAACGCTCGGGAGCCATTATAGTACCTGAATGCTCGAAAGGGAAACTGTATTGAATGACCTTTAATTACCTGGCACCTGACTAAAGGGTGTTTCTATTCTGGCATGGTTGTCGTACACGTGGAGGGCCTCACGACGCCATGGCCCCATCCGGGGACGCTTCTGCCCATCTGGGGACATTTCTACGTGTGAGTCCTCCTGCTGAGAGTGCTACTGCGCTAGGGGTGACTTTTTGGGTGCCAACTCATGCCCCCAAGTATTTAGCCACTTACTTTGAGAGCGTATCTGCCTTCCTTTTGTACTCTGCACCCGGTTGCCTTGGGCGTGACTTTCCTCTTGAGTCGTATCTGCCCCACAGGCGTCTCTGGGGCGGCAGGAGCACTTCACGAGTCAGGCTGCCCTTCACTGGTACTATTACTATGGCCTTGAAGCCACCTTTTCCTTCTCTTTACTACTGCCCCGTGCTATTGGGACCTGAGGCCTTCCCACGGCGTCGCTCCCTCCATGGTCTTTCCTACCCATGGGTATCGGGGAACCACACCGTGATTACCTTACTTTAGCACTGTTTGATCTGGCGACGCCCTGGTGGGGCGACGCCTTTACTTAGGCGACGCCCTGCCTTGGCGACGCTTCCTCTTGGCGTCTCTCCAGCTAGGCGACGCCTCGCGTTGACTTTGACTTTGACTTAGTCAACGCCCGGATACGGGACGGTACAAGAATAAAAAATATACAAATGGTATCCTTTTCAGTATAGGGTCCAGCACAGATTAACACCTTCTCTTTGGCAGCCATTTAGCTAAGTTCTTAGGAACAAGATGCTTTCTAGCAATGCAAGACCTAGATGTATGACCAGATTTCATGCAGTAAAAACAGGTTACATGAGATGCCTTTTTGCCACTTTTAAAAGCTGAAAAAACTGATTTTGCTGGAACAAAAAAACTTGAAAGCTTTTTGACATTGGTTGTATTTCTAGGGGTATAACCAAGTCCATTCTTATTGAAAACAGCATTCTGTGATCCAAGGAGAGACTCAAGGTTTTCTCTTCCCTTGGTGAAGTTGGAAAGGGTTTTCAGCAAATATTCCACTTGTTTTTCCAATCTTTTGCAGTTTTCACAGTTTTTAATAGAGGCATGCAAGCAAGTCAGTTCAAGGCTTACCAAATCTGTTTTGGCCTTATGCAATTCTTCCTCAAGTGTTTTTACTTTAGGTGCAAGCACATTATTTACCTTTTGCAGCTTATTACTTATTACAGCTAGCCTATTGGCTTCATCATGTGTTTCCTTGAAGGCAGCAAGCAAATCATCATAGTTATCAGAATCGGCAGAAAAATTACTTACTGATTCAGAGCTTGACTCCTCATCCTTCATCATGAAGCACAAATTATTCTCCTCATCTTCTATTGAAGAGCTGCTGGTTGAGGATACTTCATTTTCCTCCCATGAGATGTAGGCTCTTCTTCCTTTGTTCCTTTCAAATTTCTTGCTGGCAGATTTGTCCCTTGTTTGATTGTCTGGACAATCTGTTTTGATATGCCCTGTTTTGCCACATCCAAAGCAAGTATATTTAGAGGAATTTGAATCATTGGGTTTAGGATACCTTCTTTTCTGCTGGTTCCTATTTTTGCTTTTCTTCCTCAGGAATTTGCTGAATCTTTTTGTAAGAAGGCTGATTGTGTCATCATCTTCAGCATCTTCTTTTTCCTCCTTGATCTCATCCAATTCAGTTGCTTTTAGTGCAAGACCTTTGGGTTTTCTCTCTGTTGTTTCCTGCTCTTTAAGTCTTTTAAGCTCTAGCTCATGCTCCATCAGCTTTCCAAATAGTGCAGCAGTTCCTAATTTTGACAGATCACGGCTTTCAGAGATAGCTGTCACCTTTGGTTGCCAGCTTCTGTCGAGGCACTTCAATATCTTTATGTTGAGCTCCTCTCTGTCAAATTCTTTTCCCAAGCTAGTGAGGTGATTCACAATATGGGTGAATCTTTTCTGCACATCAGCAATGCTCTCCTCGGGTTGCATTCTGAACAGCTCATATTCTTGGATGAGTGCATGTTTCCTTGACCTTTTCACATCTTCAGTACCCTCATGAGTCACTTCTAAGACTTCCCACATCTCCTTAGCTGACTTACATTGGGATATCCTGAAGAACTCATCCATTGTCAATGCAGAGGTTATGATGTTCTTGGCCACAAGATCATGTTGAGCCTTCCTCCTTTCGGTCTCATTCCATTCTGATCTTGGCTTTTCCACTTGTTCATCCTTGACAACCTGCATTGGCACATAAGGTCCATTGACCACAGCTTCCCAAATTAATGCATCAATGGATTCCATGAAAATTCTCATTCTAACTTTCCAAAATGCATAATTCATTCCATTGAACATAGGTGGTCTATTAACAGCAGAACCCTCAGCAAAAAGCACATTAAACTCAGACATTATTACAAACAAACTTGATTAAAATACAAGTCCTAGCTCTTGATACCAATTGTTGGGTTTAATAGTGCCAAAGTTCAAGAGGGGGGGTGAATTGACCTTTTAAAACTTTCTCGCAGAAACAATGTTTAACACAGTTTTACAGAAAATAAATCGATTTATGTGAAAATGAACAGATTTATTTCAGCACTGTTTTTGTTTGAAAAGCTTTTAATTCAACAAGGTTAATCACAAGACTATGCAGTGAGAATTTCCAGATGCACACACACAGATATCAGATTTGAAAAATAGTGAAACACAAAACAGCAAGCTTTAATTTCAAGCAAGTGATTAAGGTTCAATTGATAGCATGCTAATTAATTGAGTGACCTTTGCAAACAAGCTGTTCCAGTGGCTTTTAACAGACTATGAGTGTTCTTCTTGATGTCAAGCAATTTTCCAGAAATTAAGAACAATGAATCACAGAACAGCAAGCTTCAACTTTAAGCAATTTGTTTAAGGTTCAATTAATAACATTGACAGTTTCTTGAGCAGTCTATCACAGTCAATCTGTTCCAATGGTTTTTAGCAGATTATATATGTTCTTATCAGATTCAAACACCTTTTTCAGAAATCAAGAACAGTATGCACAATGCCCAGAAAGAACAGATTTATTTTCAATTGAACAGATTTATTTCTTTGCTGTTTTATCAATTATGCAAAAACGAAATTGCAGAGAGTGAGAGAGAATGAACACAAGCAATTATACTGGTTCACTCAACTGAGCTACATCCAGTCTTCACCAACAACAGGTGGAAATCACTAACACACAGTACAACCAAGTACAATTCCCACTGTTCTTGAAACCTACAAGAACTTAGGTACTCTTGCTGAAAAAACCTATTTCAGCATACACACACACCCACTCTTCAAGAACACCTATCAAGAAGAGTGTTCAACCAAACTATTACAAGATAGAGATGTGAAATGACTACACCTGATTGAGGATACACAGATCTGCCTTAAACCAGTAGGCAAGATTGCTAGAACAGTAGCTGCACCTCACACCAAGCTTTTGAACCAAACCAAGAACAAGCACTTTTTGATTTTCGAAATCTTTGAAGAACAAATGCTAATCCTTTGTAAACACTTAACTCTCTGCTGTCAAAACTTGTTTTTTGCAAATGTATGAATTGTTTTAATCTCAGAAACAAGTTTGCATTTTATAGAAAACCAACTTATAACATATTTTTGAAAAACAGTTAAAGCTGTTATAAAATGAACAGATTGAAAATAAAATGAACAGATTTATTTTCAAAAGCAGTTAGAGATTTTGTTAAGTGAGGAGACTTAGTCAACCATTCTGGTGCTGAGATAAAACTGAAAAACGTTTAAGCTTGACATGGCACCAGAGACAAAAAGAATCTATTCATTTACAGATGAACAGATTTATTTTTCAAAACGAAAACAGAGAAAGTTTAACTATTTAAAACTCAGTCGTTTTGAAAAGAAGAAGACTTAGTCAAAATACCTGATGCACAAAATCTAATTTTTACAAGACTTAGTCAAGGCATCAGTGTAAAAATGAATCTGTTTATTTAGAAAAGAACAGATTTATTTTTATGCAGTAAACGTGTTTTTTGTAAAACATGTGAAAAACAGTTTAAGAAAACTTATGCTTGTTCTTATCACATGGTCAGTGGTTATGAGGTGAGTTACTCAGCAAAAAGCCCACTCTTAGACAACCTCTAAGCACTAACTAAGACATACTTAAAGCAAAGCAAAAAACAAAAGAAATGTACATATAAGTCTTCATCAAACACTACATATAAGCCTTCATCAAACACAATCTTGAAGGGGCAGCAACCATCTTCAACAGACTCTACTTGGCCATTTGTCTGAGGGTGCTCGACGGATGCAAACACCTGCTGAATTCCCACTTCTTCGCACAGCTTCTTCAGTAGGTGACTTGCAAACTGAGTCCCATTGTCTGACACCAGGCGCTTAGGCACACCAAACCGGCACACGATGTTCTTCCATACAAAGCTCTCAATCTTGTGTGCGGTGATCTGGGCTACTGGTTCTGCTTCGATCCACTTGGTGAAGTATTCAATCGCCACCACCAAGTACTTCATTTGCCTGATCGCCAATGGGAAAGGTCCCAGAATGTGAATCCCCCACGTATGAAATGGCCAACGGGCTGTAAATCGACTTTAACTCTTCTGGAGGCGCTTTGTGCCAATCGGCGTGCTGCTGACATTGCTTGCAACACTGTGCATACTTCTTACAGTCCTCCCTCATTGTTGGCCAGTAATAGCCTGCACGAAGAGTTCTTGCAGCCAGAGCTCGACCCCCGACATGGCTTCCACATATCCCTTCATGGAGCTCGGCCATGATTCTTGTACATTTTTCTACGTGCACACATTCCAGGAGTGGGTGTGTGAACCCAAATCTGTACAACTCGCCATCAATCATTGTGAACTTGCTGGAGTTCTTCTTTATCTTCCTAGCCTCCGTCGGATCCAGCGGGAGAAGGCCATCTGCCAGGCAGCGCTAGTACTGGGTTATCCATGTGTCTGGCTCATGCGTGGCACAGACCTGCGTCATGTTCACCCTCTCCCCCCGACATGCTCTTATTCTCGGCGACCTCAAGGTCTCCTGAGTCAAGGACCTGTGACTCCTCGCCGCTTTTTCCGTCGACTTGCTTATCTGAAGAACCAGGTGGTCTGCTACAAATGCTCTAGGCATCTTTAGAGTTTCTTGGATAACTGTCCTCTGCCTACCCCCCTTGCCCGAACTGGCGAGCATAGCTAGCAAGTCTGCTCGGGCATTCTGCTCTCTGGGCACATGCACCACTTTAAACGAGACAAAGGAACTCTTCAACTCCTGCACATACTACAAGTAAGCCGCCATTTGTGGATCCTTGGCCTGGAACTCGCCTGTTACTTGTGCCGTGACTAATAAAGAGTCACTCTTAGCCATCAGCACCCTAGCTCCCATCTCCTTGGCCATCAAGATTCCGGCGATCAACGCCTCATACTCTGCTTGATTGTTGCTGGCTTTGAAGGCAAACCTTAGGGACTGTTCTATCAGCACGCCGTTGGGCCCTTCTAGAATGACTCCAGCACCGCTACCCTGCTGGTTCGACGATCCGTCCACCGAGAGCACCCAACGAAAATCATCCCCTTCAACTCGTGTTGCTTCTGACAAGAGCTCGACCACAAAATCGGCGAAAATCTGCCCCTTGATCGGACCTCGGGGCTCATACTTGATGTCGAACTCCGACAGCTCCACAGCCCACTTCACCATCCTCCCAGCTACATCAGGCTTCTTCAGGACTTTCTGGAAGGGCAAGTCGGTCATCACCAGTACTATAAAACTGTGAAAATAGTGGCGCAACCTCCTCACCGAAAATACTACAGCCAGCGCAGCTTTCTCCAAAGCTTGATACCTTACTTCTGGGCCTTGCAACACTTTGCTGACGAAATAAATAGGCTTCTGAGCCTAGTCTTGATCTTGGGCGAGCACCGCACTCACCGCCCTCTTAGTCACAGCAAAATACAACCTGAGAGGGGTTCCTACTAAGGGTTTGCACAAAACCGGCGGGCTCGCCAAGTACTCTTTAAGCTTCTTCACACTCCTTCGACCAGACAAACTTGTTGTTCCGCCTCAAAAATTGGAAGTACGGATAGCCTTTCTCTCCGCTAGCTGAGACGAAACGAGACAGGGCGGCCATCCGACCTGTAAGTTGCTGCACTTCCTTCACGGTAGCCGGGCTCCTCATCGCCAAAATGGCAGCACACTTATCAGGATTTGCCTCTATCCCTCTTTCAGTTAAGAGGAATCCCAAGAACTTCCCTGCCTCCACGCCAAAAATGCACTTCTCGGGGTTCAGCTTTCATCTGAACTTGGCGATCGTGGTGAACAACTCCTTCAGATCTGAGACGTGCTTGCCCTTCTCTAACGAGGTCACGACCATGTCATCTACGTACGCTTGCACATTCCTTCCCAGCATCGGTGCAAGTACCTTATCCATCAATCTTTGGTACGTGGCCCCCGCGTTCTTCAGCCCAAAGGGCATCACCTTGTACCAGTAGCACGATCTCTCGGTCATGAAGGCGGTCTTCTCTTCATCCATAGGATGCATTTTTATCTGGTTGTACCCCGAGAAGGCGTCCAGGAAACTCAGCAACTTACACCCTGCAACACTGTCGACCAGGGCGTCTATGCTTGGCAAAGGATACGAATCCTTTTGACAGGCCTTGTTCAAATCTGTGAAGTCGACGCACATGCGCCACTTCCCGTTACTCTTCTTTACCAGCACGACATTAGCCAACCACTCAGGGTACTGGACCTCCCTGATGTGGCCTGCGGCGAGGAGCTTTTGTGTTTCATCCCTAATCGCCTGCCTCCTCTCCTCGTTGAACTTCCTTCTTCTCTGTCGTACTGGTCTGACTTGTGTGTCCATTGCCAAATGGTGACACAAGAAATCGGGGTCAATTCCCGGCATGTCTGAAGCAGACCATGCAAAAGCATCCAGATGCCGCTCTATCACCTTGGCGATCTGGTTTTGGAGCTCAGCCTCCAAAGATCTTCACAGCTTGAAGACCTTTTCCCCGATCTCCCTTTCGAGCCACTCCTCGACGGGTTTGGGTCTGGCTTCCCTGGCGATCACCGCCCTGGCGATTCCCGATTCCCTCGCTTCCTCTGGGCGGTTTCTCGCTTCCTCTTCCCGATCAGCGTTCTCTCCCCTTGCTTCAGCATCTACTGTGACGACATCGCGGCCGGCGGTCGCCTCCATCGCCGTCGACCTGGGCTTCACACCGGGAGGCGGCGTGGTCGTGATGTAACTTACTGACCTCTTATTCTTCAAGCTATTCTCATAGCACTTCTTTGCTTCCTTCTGGTCAGATTTGATGGTGATCACCACCCCCTCCATGGACGGCAAATTCACCTTCATGTGCCTGGTCGAGGGCACAGCTCCTATTCTGTTGAGGGTTGGTCTCCCCAACAGAATGTTATATGCTGAGGGGGCATTCACAACGAGGTACTTGATTTTCTCCGTCCTCGAGCCCGCCTCATCTGTGAATGTAGTTCTTAACTCTATGTACCCCCTGACCTCCACCTGATCATCAGCAAACCCACACAAGCATCCTCCATAGGGCCTTAGCTGGTCAAGGGGTAGTTGCAGCTGTGTGAAAGTCGGCCAGAACATTACATCCGCCGAGCTTCCTTGGTCCACCAGCACCCGGTGGACTTTCCTTCCCGCTGTGACAAGCGAGATAACTATGGGATCGTTGTCGTGAGGCACAACGTCCCTGAGATCTTCTTTCGTGAACGTGATGTCCACATCTGGCGAGTGGTCCTCGAACATGTCCACCGTCATCACAGACCTTGCATATTTCTTCCTCTGTGATGCAGTGCATCCACCACCCGAGAAACCTCCAGCGATGGTGTGGATCTCGCCATGGGTGGGCATCTCATGCTGTTGAGCCTCACCAATCGCCGGCTGGGAGCTCGACGCACCCCCGGTCCTCCTCTCCAGCAGGTAATCATTCAAGAAACCGCTCTTGACCAGAACGTCGAGCTGGTATCCCAGGGCCAAACACGAATCAACAGTATGACCAAAACTCTGGTGGAACTCACACCAGGCGTTTGGTTTTGGTCCTAGCACCTTGTCGCTCACTTTCTCAGGCGCCTTAAGCCTGGCTGCTATGTTGGGAATGGCGATCAGATCCGCCAACCCCATGACAAACTTGTGCTCTGGTGGGCGACTGTACTCCCTGGGGCGCCCTGGGCCCCTTCCCTTGTTTTTCTTTGGATCGTAAGGATGGCGAGTCCTTTGATCCCTCGTAGCCGCCGCCGTCTCCAGCACTCTCTGCGGCTGGATCCTGGTCTGGGCTCGTGGCCTAGCAGGAGCCACGCTCCCTCTTTTCTCGGCGACCTCACTTTCGTCGGCGATGTGGGCCACCGCAAGTCACCTAACTTCAGCAAACGTGGCGGGGTGAGCCCTAATCAGCGCCTCACAGAAAGGTCCCGACAGCACGCCCTTTTTGAAGGCGTATACTAGCATCTCCTCGTCTTGTTCACAATGTACTGCACGACGAAAAGCTTCAAAAACTGCTGGAAATTGGTTATGTGACCTGTAGGCAAGCTCACAAACCATTCCAGCGCTGTTCCCTGGAGCGTGCTCACAAACATCTTGCAATATACAGCATCCGAGCCCCCTGACAGCATCATCTGCGTGTGGAACATGGTGAGATGTGCTTCAGGGTCCTCCACGCCGGTGAAAGAAGCCTTCACAGGTACCACGCTCGCAGGGATAGGCGTGTCTGTGATCGCCTGAGCAAACGGCATGGGGAAAACGCGAGGTGGCGACGACGGCGCGACCTCTTCAACAACTGGGCGTCCTCTCTGCTCCTGAAGAGCTTGACGCAACTCCTCAGTCACTTTGCTGAGCTCTTCATTCCTGGCCTGAGAGGCGACCAGGTCCTCATGCATCTTCGCTTGCTCTATGCGCGAGGCCTCCACATTCGCCTGCAGCGCACGCATGATCTCCATCATCTGCGTCATGGTCATGGCGCCTTCTGCAGCAATTGGCACAACGGGACTTGAACGGTTGCTTCTCATCTTTCTCATGAAAACTCAGCAAACCAAACTCCAACGAACAAAACCTTCTCCAACAAGCGATCGATCCAGCAATCAATCGGTCAGAAACTTTCAAACTCCCACGAACTTCAAAAAACGCAGCTGCAACAGCACGCCGATAGATTCGGAAGTCGAAACCTTCACAGAAACGTGCAATCGCACTACGAACCTACCACTTCTCCAGCAAAACTCTCGATTCACCAACCAGAAACGCGAACGATCGGTAAAGCTTCGAACCAACCGATTTGAAACCGCGCAAACAGCAAGAAACTTCAAGAAGACCGATCGAAAGCTCGAACGAACGGTGGAAAACTTCAAACTACCGATTAAAACCGAAACGAACTGCAGAAAACTCGAAATCACCGAACAAAACTCGAACGAACAGTGGAAAACTCGAAATCACCGAACAAAAGCTCGAACGAACGGTGAAAAATGGTTGCACCAGCACACAACCACGCAGAAACTACAGAAACTTCAAGAACTCACGTTGTGGATGGGGATAGGTTTTACACGGCCCCACGGTGGGCGCCTGATGATCCTGCCGGTTGACCAGAACGTAAGAGCCTCGCCTCGTCAAAGGTGTTCTTCCTCTGGATCGGCTTTGCACCACGCTAGCTTCCGTCCTTCACCTCGATTCACCTCAAGAACCTGCAAAAGACACAGTGGAGCCGCTGCGGCCGATCGCGCTCCAACGCTCAAGTCAGTGATGGAACCACCAAAACTCTAAGAGAGAAAACTAAGAACTCAAGGAACCGTGCAAAAACTCTCTCAGTCACTCTAGTATTCTCCAAGCGTAAAGAAGTGTTCTAAACGCGCGTCCCTCAGAAGTTCGTTAGAATCTCTTATATACCTGTGCACTCTCTCTCTCCTGACGGTTACACATCTGAACACGTGGCTCGCATCCAGTTGTACACGTGTCACCATCTGGAGCGTCCTCTGCTTGAGCGTCACTTCTTACTCTTCAGGCTGTTCGACTAAGTTACCCAAGCAAGGAGTAACTCGGTGTATAGCTGCCTTGGAGCGCGATCTCTTCTGTGTGGCGAGTACGGGAGGTCACCATGCACACCTTCCCTGTGGTCTCGCCGGCCGCCATCATGATCTGCTTCACTTGCTTCACCGTGCATGTCCTGGTAAGCTGTTCCCTGGCCTCAACCTCTGGCTAGCTAGGGAATGATCATCTGATAACTTCATCCTTCGCACTCGTGCCCTTTGAAAGCCTCGAACAAGCTTTCCTGATCTTTCGGCGATGTCCTCCTCTCGGTGATCTCTGATCACTTGGTCGCCTGGGTTCGCATCCGGCGACTACGACACAAGCCTGGTGACCGCCAGTTTAGATATGCTAGAGATCGGAGCACGCCAACTTAACGATTGGCGACTACACGAGCTTCCCGATTTCCTTCCCTTCTGTCAGCCAGGTGTTCCGTTCAACACGCCTATATTATCACTTGTTGCCACGTCATCACTTCCGACTACCTGGGCGGTACACAACTCATATGGATGAGCTTTCCGCATGACCAAGTCAGCCACTTGGAATTGCCGAGCCTTCACCTTGGAGCTGTACTGATGCTCCACTCTTCTCTTCACGGCATCAGCCTTTATTCTCGCTTCTTCTCTGGCTTTGTCCAACAGGTCTAAATTCACCCTCCTCTCCTCGTTGGATTCTTCAGCCACAAAACTCTAGAAACGAGGTGTGCTCTCGTAGATCTCTACTTGGATCACGGCGTCCGATCCGTATACTAGGTTGAACGGCGTCTCCATGGTGGAAGTCTGGGGTGTGGTGTGATAAGCCCATACTATCCTGGGTACCTCCTCCACCCAAGTTCCTTTGGCTTTCTCGAGCCTCCTCTTCAACCCCCTCAGCAAGATTCTGTTGGTGGACTCCACCTGTCCGTTCGTCTGGGGGTGTTCGACAGATGCGAACACTTGCTTGATGCCTACCTCTGTACACAGCTTACCCAGCTGCAGGCTGGCAAACTGAGTACCATTATCCGAGACAAGGCGCCTCGGTACACCGAAGCGACACACAATGTTCTTACAGACAAAGTGTTGTACCTTGTGTGCAGTGATCTGCGCCACCGGATATGCTTCTATCCACTTGGTGAAGTACTCAATAGCAACGATCAAGTACTTCATCTACCTTATTGCTAATGGGAAGGGCCCCAGAATGTCGATTCCCCACGTGTGGAAAGGCCATGGGCTGTAAATTGACCTCAGCTCTTCTGGGGGCGCCTTGTGCCAGTCGGCATGCAGTTGGCACTGCTTGCACCGCTGGGCGTACCTTACGCAGTCCTCCCTCACCGTTGGCCAATAGAAGCCTGCACGCACCACCTTAGACGCCAAAGACCTTCCTCCTACATGGCTCCCGCAAATTCCTTCATGGAGCTCAGACATTATCCTCGTGCACTCATCTCCACTCACGCATGTCAAGATCGGGTGCGTGAACCCGTGTCTGAACAGTGCTCCATCCACGAGGGTGTACCTCATGGAATTTCTCTTTATCTTCTTGCCCTATTCGCGCTCTGCCGGGAGGATCGCATCCGCGATGTAGCCCCTATAAGGCGTCATCCACGTGTCCCCTTCTTCTAGGACGCACACCTGCATGGGGTCCTCCTCTTCTAGCGAGGCAGGGTGATGCGAATCAAATAGATGTCATCAATAGAAGAAATGGACAAGGGCCGAAGCATTTAAAGTTCTTATTAGTCTTTGCAAAAGATGAGGCCCAAGCCCAAGAAAGCCCACTCCAATCAAAGAATCACTAGGAGCATGGCTAGATCTTTGGGAAGAGATTGCCAAATAAAATCTGTCTTTGTAATATCTGTTGTATTAAATTGTGATCCTGCCGACAACTCGAGCGTAGAGGAATTGCCTTGTCGCTTGCTTGACCCGCCTCTGGCAACTGTGTTATCTGCAAGAACACTCTTAGAACCTCCTTCTTGGGAACTCCGAACGCAACCTGCAAACACACAGACGGCGCCTCTAGCGGCCGTTTGCACTCCGACGCTCAAGTTAGATCACAGAATCACTAGAAAACAATGTGTGTAAAAACAACAGTGTGTGTATTTCTGTCTGATTCTCTTTTTATCCCCCCCTGTGTCTGTGCCTAACAGAATTCTGCTACGCTGTCCTCTGCGCGTGTCAGAATTCTGTTATGCTTTTGTACGAAAACGTACCACAGTCAGGGTCGTGGGTGTCTGGGTTTTCTGTCTGTACCTTTCACGACACGGAGCGCCCCTCTCAGACAGTGACACGTGGAGGCATGCAACTCGCATCTAACCGTTCACGTGCCACCACCTGAAGGGCTCTAGCGCATCTCTTTGTGTGCCTAAGTTATTCCCTTGCGGAGTAACTTAGCGCGTTTCTTCCATCTGGGTGAAATCGCACATTCCCAGGAGAACGCCAGGTGTGGCTGGACTAGGCACACTCACCAAGCATTGCTCTCTGCATACACGATTTCCCCTTCACGATGCCATGCACGTAATGGGTTGAGAGAGTAACCAATGACTGACCGGTTTACTGACTCTCTCAGGCCACTCTCGTGCACGACTATACCGACGAGGAGCTCTTCTTTCTCTGAGGTATGATCATGTGAGGTCCATGTGTAACGCTCTCGCTGGGAATCTCAGTCCCAGTTTAACTGTGTGTAACACGAAACCCCGATGACCATGCACCAGATGACTGATCGGTGCTCTGTTGCTTCTCGCGTTCTCCCCCGGGTGTTTATCTTGGAACTGATCTGTCGGTGGCCACTCGGTTACTGACCACCGATAACCATACCGGGTGATCTCCTCCCCGATTTCTCTGCCACCTGATCCACGTGTCACCGTGCGAATGGTCCACGTAGTTATCTGCTGCTGACGTCATCGACTAACGATGACCGACCGGATCACAAGCCCCCTAGTCTGGAGCTGTGAACTCGTTCTCAGCGAAGAGACTAAGTGGTCGCGCGCTCTGTCCACATGGCAAGTGGGGCCGCATCACGTGCCACCTCACGTGTGGCCCTTTAACGTTACAACTTCCTTTCTTAATCCTGCGACACGTGGCCGCATCAACGGCCAGCGTGGAGTGCCGCTAGCGCTTCCCTTATTCAAATAGGCGCGCGTTTTCACTGTTCCATCATCCTCTTCAACACTCTGAGGCTCACTTCGAATTCCCTCTCTGCGCGCCCATCTCCCTTCAAGCTTTCTACCTCCCAACCTTTCGTGATCACTCAAAGGTATGGTTTTTCTTCTTCCTTGGTCGATTTAGGCTCTTTTCACCGATTGCATTCGTCTCTTTCATTACCATGCATTCATCTTCTCTGTTTTTCCTCTTCTCGACCCGCGCTAGGGTTTTCGCGCCCCTCACTCTGCTTTCTGCTTCTCCCTCTTCCTCTTTTTTGCCTGGACATCTCTTTTTTCTTCCCTTCCTCTGTTTTTCACCGAACCATTCATCATTTCTTCTTCTTCCATTCCTCTGACCCTTCATTTTTCTCCATTGCATTTATCTCGCAATGGCTCGCTTAAAACAAACCGCTCGAATCGTCGCTTCGTCTTCTGGTGCACAGCCTTCAGCAAGTGCACCGGCGCCGCCACCACCCGATGCAACCTCCTACCATGACAACGCCAGGGTCTACGACTGGGCTCCCTTGGCGTTGCTGCCGAAACCTCCAGCCTACTACCGCAGGGTCACCTCCAATCCTTTCTGAGCAACGACCCAGATGAGCCTTCTTGCACCGTCGACAGGGAAAACAACTTTAACATCCGTATACGCATTCCTCCTCGAGGGATGCCCATCTGTGCAGATGACAGTGCCACCAATGGGGTGCCCTTCACCTTCATCTACTCCGCCATCTTCAAGAGGTTGAAGTTGCGCCTGCCCTTCACCTTTTTCGAGAAGGAGCTGATGATGGAGCTGAACGTCGCACCCTGCCAACTCCATCCAAATGCCTGGGCTTTCATCCGGGCATTTGAGATTCTCTGCAATTACTTCGGGCTTAACGCCTCCGTGGATGTGTTTCTCTACTTCTTCGAGGCGAAGAACCCTGGGGACAGGTCCTGGGTTAGTCTGAATGGGGTTGCTGGACGGGTGCTCTTGGGCCTGTATCAGCAATCCTTCAAAGATTGGAAAGGCAGGTTCTACATGATATCTGCCACCCCACAAAGTCCAACATTGCTCGAGGGGTACCCCCTCTACTGGGTTCCTAGGGTCGAGTTCAAGAAACCCCGGGATCTCGAAGCCATGGCCCCCCACGAGTGCGAGCTATGTGGGCTGTTCCTGGGGGCCAAGTACAACTCTGCTCTTCTCATCAAACATGAGTTTGATGTGTTGGCTTTGAAAAAATACATAGGTAGGCTCTTCTTCTTTCACCTCTTAGGATACTTGCACATTCTCATGCATGCTTGCATACATTTTGACTCACTTGCATAACTATGCCATCTAACTCTTCTTTTTCCCTTCGATGTAGATACGATGTCAGGGAAGGAAAGGAGGAAAGCTTTGCTGGAGCTTGCCAGGCTCTCTCGGTCGCGCCAGCTGAAGGCCCCGAGCCAGGAAGGAAGAGAAAAAAGTTGGTGAAGGCCTTTCCTTCATCTGCTGCTACTGCTACTGCTGCTGCTCCTGCTCCCTCAACCGAAGAGGAGTGCTCTGGCTCTCCTCTCGTACACCGCAAGAGGAAACTTCCAGCGGTTGGGGGGGCTTCATCTCTTCAGCCTGGAGAGATTGAGGTAGTGGAGATAGAGGAAGGTTCGCCCTTGCCTCCTTCTATTCAACCTGCCCAGTGCCAACAACTGCCATCCGCAGCTCCTCGATCACCATCTCCTTCCCCAGCAGGCCAACCACTTGGTCAATCCGCTCCACCTGCTGGGGGCGATTCTGCTCGCCCGGGGGGATCTCCCGGGACCTCTCGTGATGCCACCACCACCGCCAGCCTCCGCCGCTACCGCTGAAGGCGGTGGGGCCAACTCTCGACCAAGCGGCTCTGGAGCAAGCAATGAGAACTTCAGCCGAGTCATTGCCTTGGTCCGACAGCTCATTCGCAGCCGGGAGCTTGTCGAGTGGAACGAGGAGGAGGTGGACATGCACCTGGCGAAGCAGATAGTGCTTTCCCTAGAGTTTTCCACCCAGCACCGCAAGCAAATAGCCCTGGAGAAAAGGATCAAGGAGCTTGAGCATGACAAGGAGTGACTGCAAAGTGACTTTGAGGCTGCCCAAGGGTCCGTAGATCTGATGAGGGGCATGGTGGAAAAAGCCAGGGGAGAGTACCTAGCGCAGGTCCAAGAGACCATCAAGACTGAGATCTTGATGGGGCAAGCCATCAATGTCTTGGACTGCGAGGTGGTGGAGTTGCGGGGCAAGGTGACCCACCTGGAGGCCGAGACTTCCTCCCTACGCCAACTGAACTCACAACTGGCGGGGGATCTCGAGTCTGCCAGAGAAACGACCACCACTGGGGAGAAGAAGCTTGAGGAGGCGGTGAGCAAGCTGTCTGAGGCGAAGGGCCAATTGGAAGAAGCTGCTTCTTCCATTGCTTCCCTTCCCACCGAGAAGAATGCTGCGGAGGCCTCCAAGCAAAAGCTCGAAGTGGAGAATGCTGACCTTATGGGCGTGGGCGCTGAAGCCCTTGCTCATGGGTTCGAGCTGGCACTCGAGCAGATCAAATGCATTCTCCCGGATTTGGACCTCTCCCAGTTCAGCATTTATCACGAGGTGGTAGATGGAAAACTCATCCCTCCTCCTTGAGCTCTTTCTCTCTCTTTTTTTCTTTGTAATTTTACACTTCTGCACAATTTGTTGTACTTGAACTTGTATAAACTTTGTCGCTTAATATATACTAGTTTCAGACACATATCCTTCTCTTCGCATTTTCTTAAGCTTTGTCTTTCTCTTTGCACACGACTAACTGTTAACCAGCTTAGGCTTAGCGCGATCTGCCTTCTTTGATCTTGGCCTCTACTTTGATCACGACTAACAACTCCCTTAGCTTCGTCCTTACCAGTTCTTGTGCACTGCTTTGTACTGGATGACTGACAAGGCATAGCCTGTCTGCTAGCTTGTTGAGTAGGAATTTGTTTGGAAAAGTTTCCTCCGACAAGGCAAGACTGATCAGTCATCGTTCCTCAAGAAGCGTACCCACCGACAACTCATCAGTCATCGTTCTTCGCGCTTCACATTGCTTCTCTATCGCTCTAGCGCTAAGTGCATAGAGGACATCGATCGTCAGAGGTGATACCTTGTTTGGCGAAACTTGCTCAACTGCGTGAACTGAGCAATACTTGAACTTGACCCTCCATGTACTGCTTTTAACTCGAGCAAGTTGTTTAACCTTATAACAAACTTGGCAAACTGTTAACTCAAAGTAAACTTGAGCAACTATCAATTCTTCGGCGATGACGTTCAATAAAACTTGTGAACTTAAGGCAGCAAACCTTAACATAAAATCACTTACTAAGCAGCAGGTTTTGACTCAAACTAGTATTAAAACACAGTTTACCTGATCTGCCAAGTGAAATCCCCCCTACTTCTGTCATCGCCCGGAACTCTTCTGATCTGGTACTCGCCGCACAACCCCTTCACTGTCTCAACTTTCACGCCATAAGGTTCTGGCGATGTTACCTTTCTTCCTTTCCTGACCTGATCATTGTTCCCTCATCTGGGGACAAAGGCGCCTTTCGGATCCTTCTCTACCTCCCTGAGTTTCAGAACAATGATCTGGTCTTACTGGGTCAACATTGATGTTTCACTTAAAGGGGGAAAGGCATTTTCCTTCCCTTCCCACCATTTAAGGTCACAAACACCCCTGACCTTTCAGCTCATTTCGCCTGGACTCACTCGGTGAGAAAGGCTTTTTCTTGCCTGAACTCACTCTAAGGTGAGAAGGACTTTATCTTGCCTGAACTCACTCTAAGGTGAGAAGGACTTTATCTTGCCTGAACTCACTCTAAGGTGAGAAGGACTTTATCTTGCCTGAACTCACTCTAAGGTGAGAAGGACTTTATCATGCCTGAACTCACTATAAGGTGAGAAGGACTTTATCTTGCCTGAACTCACTCTAAGGTGAGAAGGACTTTATCTGGTGCCTCAACTTGCCCAGGGCGTACATCTCCACCCCCCCTGGATGCACTGAGGACTTTTAATCTTGCCTCTATCTGCTGGTGCAGAGAGGTCTTTTAACCTGTTCTCGTCTGCACTCGCACAAAGACGAGGAGGACTTTATCTCTTTCTCGCCTCAAGACGCGCGAGGGCGTTGAGGTCTTTAATCATTGTTGGTGCCTCCGATCGCCGAAGGACGACGAGGTCTTTAAAACTTTTAACTGATGCCGCCGATCGCCAAAGAACGATGGGGACTTTAAAAATTTTAACTGATGCCGCCGATCGTCGAAAAACGATGGGGACTTTAAAACTTTTAACTGCGAGCATGCAATACGATTTTACTGTTGCCCTAGATCACATACGAGTAATAAGGCCTTTTTCCTAAAACTCTCGAAGCCATAAGTATGCAAACACAGAAGCTTTAAACTTTGAAAAACTCTTCTTTATTGGGTGGCCTCATTAAAAACCCTCCTTAGGGAAAAAAGAATGCCCCCTTGAAATTGTTTTAACAAAAACTATTCAAATCTCTTCATGTTCGTCTTTACTTACAAGGCTTTAACTGTAATACGACTTGAGATGTGTGGCGTTCCAAGTGCGAGGAATCGCCCCTCCTTCTAACGTCTCCAAGCGGTAGGCGCCATTCCCGAGCGCCTCGGTTACTCTGAACGGTCCCGTCCACTTGGGCGATAACTTGTTCTGCATCTCATACTGATGGGCCTTCCTCATCACCAGATCGCCGCCTCTAAACTGCCTTGACGTTACCTTAGAGTTGTACCTTCGCTCAACTCTTCTCTTTACCGCTTCGGCTTTCACTCTCGCCTCCTCCCTGACCTCATCCAGCAAATCCAGATTCATTCTTCTTTCTTCGTTCGAGTCTTCTGCCACGAAGTTCTGGAATCTCGGCAAGCTTTCCTGGATTTCAACTGGAATCATCGCATCACATCCATAAACCAAACTAAAGGGGGTCTCGTGGGTTCCTGACTGCTCAGTGGTATGGTATGCCCAAACTATGCGGGGTACCTCTTCAGCCCACGATCCCTTAACTTTCTCTAATCTTCTCTTTAAACCTCTCAGCAACACCCGAATGGCAGACTCCACTTGGCCATTCGTCTGTGGGTGCTCGACAGATGCAAACACCTGTTGTATCCCCACCTCTTCGCACAGCTTTTTCAATAGGTGACTTGCAAACTGAGTCCCATTGTCTGACACCAGGCGTTTAGGCACACCAAACCGGCACACTATGTTTTTCCATACAAAGCTCTCGATCCTGTGTGCGGTGATCTTGGCCACTGGCTTCGCTTCGATCCACTTGGTGAAGTATTCAATCGCCACCACCAAGTACTTCATCTGCCTGATCGCCAATGGGAAGGGTACCAGAATGTCAATTCCCCAAGTATGGAACGGCCAGGGGCTGTAAATCGACTTCAGCTCTTCTGGGGGTGCCTTGCGCCAATCGGCGTGCTGCTGGCATTGCTTGCAACGCTGGGCGTATCTCTTGCAATCTTCTCTCATCGTGGGCCAGTAATAGCCTGCACGGATAGTCCTTGTCACCAGCGATCGACCTCCAATGTGGCTCCCGCAAATTCCCTCATGGAGCTCAGCCATAATCCTCGTGCTCTTCTCTCCGTGTATGCATACAAGAAGGGGGTGCGTGAATCCAAACCTGTACAGCTCGCCGTCAATAAGGGTAAACTTGCTAGAGCTCTTCTTTATTTTTCTTGCCTCCGTTGAGTCCACTGGAAGCACACCATCCGCCAAATAACGTTGGTAAGGCGTTATCCACGTGTCTGGCTCGTGGACACCGCAAATCTGCATCGATCTTGCCCCTTCTTCTGTTGGGCGCGCTCTGACCCTTGGCGCCCTCAGAGTTTCCTACGTTAGGGACCTATGACTTCTCGCCGGTCTTCCCATTGATCTACGAACATGGAGAACTTGGTGGTCTGCCACGAATGCTCGAGGCGCTTTCAAAGTTTCTTGAATGACAGTCCTCTGCCTACCCCCCTTGCCCGAACTGGCGAGCTTGGCTAGCAAGTCAGCTCGGGCATTCTGTTCTCTTGGCACGTGCACCACTTCAAACGAAGCGAAGGATCTTCTTAGCTCCTGCACGTACTCCAAGTAGGCTGCCATCTGCGGGTCCTTGGCTTGGAACTCGCCAGTTACTTATCCCATGACCAACATCGAGTCGCTCTTGGCCATCAGCACTCTCGCCCCCCATTTCCTTAGCCAGCAAGATTCCGGCGATCAAAGCCTCATACTCTGCTTGGTTGTTGCTTGCTTTGAAAGCGAACCTCAATGACTACTCTATCAACACTCCGTTGGGCCCTTCCAAGATGACCCCAGCCCCGCTGCCCAGCTGGTTGGACGACCCATCAATAGAGAGTACCCAGCGAAAGTCACCCTCGGCATTTTGTGCCACCTCGGAGGACAACTCGACCACGAAATCGGCGAAGACTTGCCCTTTGATCGATCCCCGGGGTTCATACTTGATGTCGAACTCCGAAAGCTCGACCGCCCACTTCACCATCCTTCCAGCCACAACGGGCTTCTTCAAAACCTTCTGGATCGGCAGATCAGTCATCACCAGCACCGTGAAGCTCTGGAAGTAATGGCGCAATCTCCTCGCCGAGAATACAACCGCTAATGCTGCCTTTTCTAGGGCCTGGTACCTTACCTCCGGGCCTTGCAGCACCTTACTAACGAAATATATAGGCCTTTGGGTCTGGTCCTGATCCTGCACTAGCACTGCGCTGATCGCCCTCTCAGTTATGGCAAAGTACAGTCTGAGGGGTGTTATTTCTTGGGGCTTGCACAGAACTGGAGGGCTCGCCAAATATTCCTTGAGCTTTACGAAGGCCTCCTCACACTCCTTTGTCCAAACAAATCTGTTGTTTCTCTTCAAACATTGGAAGTATGGGTGGCCCTTCTCTCCGCTCGCCGATACGAATCGAGACAGGGCGACCATCCGCCCCATGAGTTGCTGCACCTCCTTCACATTGGCGGGGCTCCTCATTGCCAAAATGGCGGCGCACTACTCGGGGTTAGCCTGAATTCCCCTCTCTGACAGAAGAAAGCCCAGAAATTTCCCTGCTTCTACACCAAAAACGCACTTTTCAGGATTCAGTTTTAGCTTGTACCTGGCTATTGTGGTGAACAACTCTTCCAAGTCTGCGACGTGCTTGTCTTTCTCCAGGGACGTCACGACCATGTCGTCGACGTATGCCTGCACATTCCTTCCGAGCATGGGCGCGAGCACCTTGTCCATCAGCCTTTGGTACGTGGCCCCTGCATTCTTCAACCCGAAGGGCATCACCTTGTAGCAATAACATGACCTTTCCGTCATGAAGGCGGTCTTTTCTTCGTCCATGGGGTGCATTTTGATTTGGTTGTACCCCGAGAAGGCATCCAGGAAACTGAGCAGCTTGCACCCTGATGCACTGTCTACTAGGGCGTCAATGCTTGGCAAAGGGTAAGAGTCCTTCGGGCAGGCCTTGTTCAAGTCTGTAAAGTCAACGCACATCCGCCATTTTCCGCTGCTCTTCTTGACCAGGACGACGTTAGCGAGCCATTCTGGATATTGGATTTCCCTGATGTGGCCCGCTGCAAGTAGTTTCCGTGTCTCTTCTTCGATCGCATGTCTCTTCTCCTCATTGAATTTCCTTCTTCTTTGGCGGATAGGCCTGACTTGGGGGTCCATTGCCAAACGATGGCACAAGAAATCAGGGTCGATCCCCGGCATATCTTGTGCAGCCCACGCAAACGCATCCAAGTGTCTACTTATTACCTCGGCGATCTGGTCTTGCCTCTTGCCATCCAGGGTTCTTCCCAGCTTAAACACCTTACCACTGATCTCCTTCTCGAGCCATTCCTCTACTGGCTGAGGTTTCCTCTCGCTGGCGATCAGCGCCCTCGCGATACCGGTTTCTCTAGCGGTCTCCAAGCAGTTTCTCTCCGACCTTGCCTCTACATTCCCCATCGGCACATCGCCCTCGGCGACCACCTCTAACGCCGCATCCGAAGCTCGTCGGGGTTCGCGCTCCGGCTCCACGACAGGGGGAGGCGTTGTGGTTACGTGGCACACAGACCTCTTGTTCTTAAGGCTGTTTTCGTAACACTTCTTTGCCTCCTTCTGGTCGGAGCAAATAGTGATGATCATACCCTCCATAGGCGGCAGCTTGACCTTCATGTGCCTTGTCGAAGGCACAGCTCCTGTTTTGTTGAGCGTTGGCCTCCCCAGCAGTATGTTGTATGCTGGTGGGGCGTTTACAACAAGGTACCTGACCTTCTCCGTTCGTGAGGCCAAGCCATCGGTGAAGGTCGTCCTCAGCTCGATATACCCCCTCACCTCCACTTGGTCGCCGGCAAAACCGTACAAGCAGCCCCCATATGGTCTTAGCTGATCAGGGGACAGTTGCAACTTCTCAAAGGTTGGCCAAAACATCACATCTGCTGAGCTTCCTTGGTCGACCAGCAACCGGTGGACGGTCCTTCTCGCCATGACAAGCGAGATCACAATGGGGTCGTTGTCGTGAGGCACCACGTCCCTGCGGTCCTCCTTGGTGAACGTGATGTCCACGTCGGGTGAGTGATCCTCAAAGACTTCCACTGACATTACCGACCTCGCGTACCTCTTTCGTTGCGACGCTGTGCACCCCCCGCCGGAGAATCCGCCAGCTATGGTGTGGATCTCGCCGTGAATAGGCACCTCGTGCTGTTGCCCTCCGCTGCTCGCCGGTTGAGACCCTGATGCTTGGTCCACTTGCTTTTTTAGCAAGTAATCCTTCAGGAAACCACATTTGACCAGCTCGGCGAGCTGGTGCCCAGAGCCAAACACGAATTGATAGAGTGGCCAAAACTCTTGTGGAACTCGCACCATGCGTCTGGTTTCGGCCCCAAAATCTTCTCCGCCGTTTTCTCAGGCACTTTGAGCCTGGCAGCTATGTTTGGGATGGCGATCAAATCAGCCAAACCAATCACAAACTCATACCTCGGGGGGCGATTACTCTCCCTGGGGCGCACTGGTCCTTTGCTCTTCTTTTTCTTAGGATCGTAAGGATGACGCGTACCCTCTGAGGCTGTACCCTTGCTTGGGTGCGCGGTTTAGCTGGGGCCACATTTCCTCTCTTCTCGGTGACCTCGCTCTCGGCGGCGATGTGAGCCACAGCATGTCGCCGGATTTCGGCGAACGTGGCGGGGTGGCTCCTGATGAGCGACTCACTAAAAGGCCCAGGCAACACGCCCTTTTTGAAGGCGTGCACGAACATCTCTTCGTCCTTTCCTGGCAAACGGACTATCCGTGCTCCGAATCTGTTCAGGAAATCCTTCAAGGACTCCCCTTGGTACTGCCTTATATCAAACAAGTCGTAAGACACCAAAGGTGGCGCCTTGTTCACTATGTACTGCTCAACAAACATCTTGGAAAACTGTTGGAACGTGGTAATGTGGCCAGTGGGTATACTGATGAACCAGTCCAACGCCGTTCCGCTCAAAGTGCTCATGAACACCTTACAATACACCGCGTCTGAGCCCCCTGAGAGCATCATCTGAGTATGAAACGCCGTGAGATGGGCTTCAGGGTCCTCCACCCCAATGAAAGACGCTTTCACCACCACAGTGTTAGCCGGGACTACGGAGTCCATGATCGCTTGGGAAAATGGCATAGGAAAGCTGCGTGGTGGGGATGGGGGCGCAGATCTGTCCCCTGCCGCACGCTCCTCCCGCTCCTGAAGGGCTTTGCGCAGCTCTTCGTTGATCCTGTTGAGCTCTTCGTTCCTTGCTTGCGAGGCCACCAGCGCCTCGTGCATCCTTTCCTGCTCAGAATGCGATGCAGCCACGTTCTCCTGCAGCGTCCACATCATGTCCATCACTTGCGTCATGGACACAGCATCTTCGTCGGTTGAAGGCGCAACTGAACTGGAGCGCGTTGTCCTCATCCTTCCTCAGCAACTCAGCAGCTCAACGAACTCCAAACAAATGGTGAAAACTCCAGGAGTCGACTGCGATAGCGAGCAGTCGAACAGAAAACGCTCGAAGCACCACCAACACAAACTATGGGTGGGAATTACCTTTTATACGTGCCCCACGGTGGGCGCCAAATGATCCTGCCGACAACTCGAGCGTAGAGGAATTGCCTTGTCGCTTGCTTGACCCGCCTCTGGCAACTGTGTTATCTGCAAGAACACTCTTAGAACCTCCTTCTTAGGAACTCCGAACGCAACCTGCAAACACACAGACGGCGCCTCTAGCGGCCGTTTGCACTCTGACGCTCAAGTTAGATCACAGAATCACTAGAAAACAATGTGTGTAAAAACAACAGTGTGTGTATTTCTCTCTGATTCTCTTTTTATCCCCCTCTGTGTATGTGCCTAACAGAATTCTGCTACGCTGTCCTCTGCGCGTGTCAGAATTCTGTTATGCTTTTGTACGAAAACGTACCACAGTCAAGGTCGTGGGTGTCTGGATTTTCTCTCTGTACCTTTCACGACACGAAGTGCACTTTTATCTGGGCCGCGCCCCTCTCAGACAGTGACACGTGGAGGCATGCAACTCGCATCTAACCGTTCACGTGCCACCACCTAAAGGGCTCTAGCGCATCTCTTTGTGTGCCTAAGTTATTCCCTTGCGGAGTAACTTAGCGCGTTTCTTCCATCTGGGTGAAATCGCACATTCCCAGGAGAACGCCAGGTATGGCTGGACTAGGCACACTCACCAGGCATTGCTCTCTGCATACACGATTTCCCCTTCACGATGCCATGCACGTAATGGGTTGAGAGAGTAACAAATGACTGACCGGTTTACTGACTCCCTCAGGCCACTCTCGTGCACGACTATTGTACCGTCCCGTATCCGGGCGTTGACTAAGTCAAGGTCAAAGTCAACGACTGGAGAGTCAAAGTCAACGCCAGGCGTCGCCTAGGTGGAGAGACGCCAAGTGCCAGCATCGCCAAGAGGAAGTGTCGCCAGGACAAGGCGTCGCCTAGGTGATGGCGTCTCCCAACCAGGGCGTCGCCAGATCAAACAGTGCTAAAGCAAGGCAATCACGGTGTGGTTCCCCGATACCCATGGGTAGGAAAGATCATGGAGGGAGCAACGCCGTGGGGAGGCCTCAGGTCCCGATAACCCGGGGCAGTGATAAAGAGAAGGAAAAGGTGGCTTCAAGGCCATAGTAATAGTACCAGAGTAGGGCAGCCTGACTCGTGAAGTACTCCTGCCGCCCCAGAGACGCCTGTGGGACAGATACGACTCAAGAGGAAGGTCACGCCCAGGGTAGCCGGGTGCAGAGTACAAGAGGAAGGCAGATACGCTCTCAAAGTAAGTGACTAGATAATTGGGGGCATGAGTTGGCACCCAAAAAGTCACCCCTAGCGCAGTAGCACTCCCAAGCAGGAGGACTCACACGTAGAAACGTCCCCAGATGGGCAGAAACGCCCCCAGATGGGGTCACGGCGTCGTGAGGACCTCCACGTGTACGACAGCCAGGCCAGAATAGAAACACCCTTTAGTCAGGTGCCAGGTAATTAAAGTCATTCAATACAGTTTCCCTTTCGAGCATTTAGGTGTTATAATGGCTCCCAAGCGTTTCAACGTCTTAAATGCGCTACGTTTTCTAATTAAATACGCTGATTGAGTGCGTTACATTTGTAATTAAAGGCGCTTTAAGGCGCTTTAAATGCTTGGGTAGTTTAAATAGCGCGGGGAATGTTGGAAAGAGGGTTGGAACTTTTGGCAAATTTACCAGAACTCTCTAAGTTGCTTGCTCGTGCGTCAAGGTTACGAACAAGGGACTGGGGAATATTTTTGCCTGAGAGAGAGAACACAAACACTAGACACAGTTATTTTTACCACCTTCAGAGTGCCATACGCGGTGCTCAGAGACGGAGGTGAACAGTTTTGGTGTTTCTTGCTGGCTGACTTGAGCGTCGGAGTGCAAACGGCCGCTAGGGCGCCTCTTTGTCCTCTTTTTTGCAGGAACCCATAGGTAATCAGTGGGAAGGAGTCCCTCGCTGACGGTTGAGGTCACGCACGAAGACGTCCCGGTCAACCGGACGGAACATTTGGCGCCCACCGTGGGGCCGATATAAAACATCAGTCCCATCACAAGTTCAAAGAAATCTACTAAGTCGCAGTAACGTTGGAGGAGGTTGGAGTGACAATGGCTCCCACCAGACGAAGTACAGCACGCGCAGCCCCAGCAGAGTTATTCATGCAACAGGTCCTGGAGATAATGAGGGGGCTGCAGCAGGACATGGCGGAGTCGAAAATGGAACAGGAACGCATGCAGGCAAATCTCGATGCCACGCATGAGCGAAATGAAGAGCTCCACCGTGTAAATGAGGAGTTGCGCCAGGGCCTGAGAAATGATCGGAGGCAGCCTGGACATGACAACACGTTCGCGGGGCCCAAGGTGATCTTCACCGGGATGGAGGACCCAGAGACGCACCTTGCCGCATTTCACACACAGATGGTCCTGGTAGGCGGTTCTGACGCTGCCAAGTGCAAGCTCTTTATGAGCACCCTGACCCTGATCGTGTACGCATTTGTGAAAGGCGTATGCCCCGATCCTTTTGGAGAATCCATCATCCGCAACCGCCCTAGGACTTTCGCTGAACTACGGCGTAGGGCGGTAGAACATATTGCTTCTGAAGGGGAGGTGTGTGTGAAGCGCACCAGTGCCGTGCCCTCACGCCCGAGGGGACCGGCGCGAGCTCAACCCGTCAGGGTCAATGAGACCACGACGGGAAGAAAGAAGCCAGAGGCGAGACGCCCCTATGAGGCTAGAAAACCCCAGCCCCGGGGTCCAGCAGGAGGCGATCGCCCGGCCAGAGAAAGAGCGAGACCGGCGAGGTACAACTTCGTGGTCGAGTTGAAGGATTTGATCGCCGTGCCTAACATAGCTGAGAGGCTGAGGCGACCGGCGAAGACCGACAAGGTGTTGGGGCCTCGTAAAGACTCTTGGTGCGAATTCCACGAGGCTTTCGGGCACCACATTGATAATTGCCTGTCATTGGGCTACCAGCTAGATGAGCTGGTGAGGACTGGGTTTTTGAAGGACTATGTCGCAGATCCCACAACGACCGCCACCTTGCCGCCGCTGGCGGAAGAACCAGCACACAAAATGCCTGTGCTTGGTGAGGTCCACACCATTGCTGGAGGTTTTTCTGGCGGGGGACCCACCGCCTCCCAGCGGAAGAAATACGCGAGGGGGGTAAATTCAATCGAAGAGAGGCTCTCGGGGGAGCCGTGGGAGTCGGATATCGTGTTCACGAGGAGAGACCTCCGGGATGTGGTACCCCACGACAACGACCCCGTTGTCATCTCAGTCGTCACAGCCGGAAGGAAGGTGCATAGAGTGCTTGTCGACCAAGGAAGTTCGGCAGACGTCATGTTTCTGTCGACCTTTAATAAGTTACGGCTGTCCCCCGATCTGTTGAGTCCCTATACGGGGTGCCTATATGGGTTCGGGGATAACCAGGTGGAAGTCCGGGGGTACCTGGAATTGAGGACTACGTTCACAGATGGAGAGGCCTCCCGTACCGAAAGCATCTGGTACCTGGTCGTGAACGCCAACTCCGCCTACAATATTTTGTTGGGCAGGCCGGCGTTAAACCGTCTGAACGCGGTGTCCTCCACACGCCACATGAAGATGAAGCTGCCGGACCTCAATGGCCAGGTGATAGTCATCAGGTCAGACCAGGAGGAGGCAAGGAAATGCTATGAGAACAGCCTGAAAACGAAGAGAGGCGTCTTCATGGTGTATGAACGTCCGCCGAACGCGGACACGACAATGATCGAGGCGACGCCCGTTGGGTTGACGCCTAAAGAGGCCATAGCGGAGAGGGCGATGCCCGAAGCAGATGCGCCTATGGAGGAAGGCCCTGACAACGCGACGCTCGTGGAAGAGGCGGCGCCCGTCGAAGATGATAGCAGGGAACAGCCCGCGGCTAACGCCGTAGAAAGGGAGATTGGCGGCAGGACTTTCAAGTTAGGAAGTTCGCTGAGCCCGGAAGAATTGGAAGGGGTGGCGGAAGTGATTTCACGCCACCTGGATGCCTTCGCATGGTCCGCCTCGGATATGCCAGGCATCGACCCCGATTTCCTGTGTCACCACCTCAGCATGGACGCCACGGTCCGCCCCGTGCGTCAGAGGAGGAGAAAATTCAATGAGGAACGACAGCAGGTGGTGAAAGACGAAACGCAGAAGCTGCTGAGTGCTGGCCACATCAGGGAGATTCAATACCCTGAGTGGCTCGCCAACGTCGTCTTGGTGAAAAAGGCGAACGGAAAGTGGAGGATGTGTGTTGACTTCACGGACCTGAACAAGGCATGCCCAAAGGACTCGTATCCGCTGCCCAGCATCGACGCCTTGGTAGATAGTGCGTCCGGCAGCAAGGTGTTGAGTTTCCTGGACGCCTTTTCAGGGTACAACCAAATCAAGATGCACCCAAGAGACGAGAGCAAGACTGCATTCATGACTGAGACATGCAGTTACTGCTATAAGGTGATGCCCTTTGGGCTGAAAAACGCGGGCGCCACGTACCAGAGGCTAATGGACAAGATCCTGGCGCCAATGCTTGGGAGAAATGTGTACGCCTATGTAGACGACATGGTGGTGGCGTCGCATAATAGGGCGCAGCACATGGCGGACCTGGAGGAGTTGTTCGCCACAATATCCAAGTACCGCCTCAAGTTAAACCCTGAGAAGTGGGTTTTCGGGGTAGAGGCCGGTAAGTTCTTGGGTTTTATGCTCACCGAGAGGGGGATAGAGGCGAACCACGACAAATGCGCGGCGATTATCGCCATGCGGAGCCCAACGTCGGTAAAGGAGGTGCAACAGTTGACAGGGCGGATGGCGGCGCTCTCGAGGTTTGTTTCCGCCGGAGGAGAGAAGGGGCACCCATATTTCCAGTGCCTCAAGAGAAACAGTCGCTTTGCATGGACTGATGAATGCGAAGCGGCTTTCATTAAGTTGAAGGAGTACCTGGCGACGCCACCGGTCCTCTGCAAGCCGGTAGCGGGCGTGCCCCTCCGGCTATATTTTACTGTAACGGAGCGGGCCATCAGTTCCGTGTTAGTCCAAGAGCAGGACCAGAGTCAGAAGCCCATCTATTTCGTAAGCAAGGCCTTACAGGGAGCTGAGACGAGGTACCAAGCGCTAGAGAAGGCGGCGCTGGCGGTAGTATTTTCTGCCAGGAGGCTCCGTCATTACTTCCACAGCTTTACGGTGGTGGTGATGACCAACCTCCCTATACAGAAAGTGCTGCAGAAGCCGGATGTGGCGGGAAGAATGGTGCGCTGGGCGGTAGAACTGTCAGAATTCGACATCCAGTATGAGCCTAGAGGATCCATCAAAGGGCAGGTGTACGCAGATTTTTTAGCAGAACTTTCGCCCGGAGGTGAGCAAGAGGTGGAAGTGAGTTCGCAGTGGCTGCTCTGAGTTGATGGCTCTTCCAACCAACAAGGGAGCGGTGCGGGAATAGTCTTGGAGGGACCCGACGGCATACTGATCGAACAGGCCCTGCGCTTCGCCTTCAAGGCAAGTAACAATCAGGCAGAATATGAAGCCCTGATAGCAGGAATGCTCCGGGCCAAGGAGATGGGCGCACAGAACCTCCTGGTGAAGAGCGACTCCAGCTGATTACGGGGCAGGTGTCGGGTGAGTTCCAGGCGAAGGACCCACAGATGGCGGCGTATCTGAAATACGTCCCGTTGTTGAAGGGAGCATTCAACGCTCTTGAGCTGATACATGTCCCGAGGGAGCAGAATGCCAGAGCTGACCTGCTTGCAAAGCTGGCCAGCTCAGGCAAGGGGGGTAGACAGAGGACAGTGATCCAGGAGACTCTCAAAGCTCCGCGTAGATTCGTGGAAGACAACAGGGTGGATGTCCTCCAGATTTATACATCAAGGGGAAGGCCGAGGAGTCATTGCTCTTTGACCCAAGATACGCAGAGGGCGCCCCGTATCAGCATGTACGCTAGTGTGCCTGAGGAAGAGCAGATGCAGGTATGCGTTTTGGCCAGGGGAGACACCTGGATGACGCTCTACAAGCGATACCTGGCGGATGGGGCTCTCCCAGTGGAGCCTGAAGAAGGTAAAAAAGTCAAAAGAAATGTCGCAAGATATACTTTGGTGGATGGGGTGCTGTTCAGGCACGGTTTCACTCACCCTATCCTAACATGCGTCAGTGGCGATGAGTGCACCAGGATAATGGCGGAACTACACGAAGGCATCTGCGGGAGCCACGTAGGGGGAAGATCCTTAGCCTCCAAGGTAATACGCGACGAAGAGAAGAGTAGAGCAGCAATATAGCTCTAAGGTAAAGCCGCGACAGTTTCAGGTCGGCGACCTAGTGATGAGGAAAGCTCACCCATACGAGTTGGAGAATAAGCTGTCTCCCAAGTGGACCGGACCCTTCAGAGTTACTGAGGCTAAGGGCAACGATTCGTACAACCTGGAGACTTTAGATGGAGGTCCTATCCTGCGCAGTTGGAATGCAGCCAACCTAAAATTTTATTTCAGTTGACTTATGTAAGTAGTTATGTAACAATTTAGTTAAAGGGGACGCTCTTTTTCCCTCTTGGGGGTTTTTTAATGAGGTCACCCTAATAAAAGGTAAAACCAATTTGAGAAAAAGAAGTGCCTTGGTTTTTAGCCTGTATTTTTCTCCGTTTGAAGTAAGGTAAGGCATCGCCAAGAAAGAAGGCGTCGCCCAGAAAGAAGGCGTCGCCAAGAAAGAAGGCGTCGCCTAGGTCAAGGCGTCGTCAAGAAAGAAGGCGTCGCCTGGAGGGAGGCGGGCGCCGTTGATGAACATGGCGAAGGAAAGCGCACAATATGCGAAATGTATGCAGAGTAAAGTGACGTCGCAAAAATCAATTGATATAGAAAAAGTTGGTGTTACAAGCAATGTTCAATACAATGGAAGTAGCCCAAATGGGGCGAATATTACAACTCATGCAAGTCACAAAAGAGCCACTTTTCAGTGGTCATCAGAATCAGCACTGGAGGAAGGCGAAGCCCCTTTCCCAGCCCGCAGAGCTCGAGTAAGTCGTGTCCTCCTTTCTTGGTTTATTTTCGAACCTGCACCAAGGGAGATAAATGTGTCAGAGATACCATGAGGCAAGACATGCACGTACAGAAAACAACAAAGGCCGGAGTTTCTAGGGTAGCGACTCTTACATATGTACTTTTCGAGAGCCCCAGCGTTGAACTCCAGGCTGATCAAAGTGACAGAGTCAAAACCTCCCGCCTCAGCAAGAATCCGGCAAGCTATTTGATCACTTGGAGCCAGCTTCTTGAAGGGTTTGGTTTTGAGGGCCCTCGTCTCTCTCACCCAGTACAGCGGAAACCCATCCAGAGCGTCGGGAACAAGGTCAGTACGGCAGATCTTGAAGAACCGGTCTTTCCACCCGGAGAACGAGCTTTGGAAGGGTGTGAAGAGAACTCTCCCGGGTACATTACTGAGAGTTACCCAGAGGTTGTGTCTCTGCCTCTTCACCTCAAAGAAGTGAAGAAAGAGGTCAACCGAGGGTGCACAACCCAGAAACCCGAAGAGAATGTCGAAGGCTTTGACAAAGGCCTAGCTGTTGGGGTATAACTGGGCCGGAGCAACGTTGATCTCCGACAGCAGTTCCTTCTCGAACCAGGAGAAGGGTAGGCGCACTCCGATGGTCTTGAACACCACCCTGGTAAAAGTAAAAGAAAGGGACCCATTCGTTGGCCCGTTCGTCTCCACATACTGGCTCCCATAGAGTGCAAGGGAGCACAACGATGTCGTCGTCATGCCTCCTCGCGAAGGCCCGGTGGTCATAAGAACACGAATCCCCTTTGTGCTCCCTTATGGCCCTGGTAGCAAGTAAGCATGAACACTCATCAAGAAGTTCACTCGAAGCCCAGGGGTACAAGTCCTTGGGACTGACCCTGGAGGAAGCAGCATGAGAAGACATTCTTTAACAAGATCAGGGAGTGTCAAGGGTGTAGGGACTGCCGGAAATGCAAGAGTCGAGCGAGGGGAGCGAATGCTGGAACAACCCTTCGTGAGAAAAGAAAGGGTGCAAGAAGAGAGAACGTAAGTAGGTTATGAAGAGTGGGAAAATGATGAGGATAGTTTCAGAGTTTGAAGAGTTAAATAAAGCGGTTAGAGCGCCAAACGACGCGAATGGATGCACCGCACGATCGAGCCACGTGGCAACAGATGGAAGGGTGGCCCTGGCACCCCTGGTTAAGCTCAGAACACGTCGTATCAATGGAATACCTGATGGTACGATGCGCCGTCGAAAGGGGATCAGGGGCACAGTAGGAGTCAGGATCAAATCGAATGACTGGATGTCCCATCAGCCATACAGAAAGCGCCACGTGGATCAAGTTGAATGACTGAACGTCCCATCAGCTATACAGGGAGCGCCTCGTGGAAGATACGGGAAGGGCCTTGAGCTCTTCGCTGCCCCCAGGCATCGACCAAGCACAAGGTCAAAGTCAATGTCAAGTTAGGGACGACGCCCAAGGTGACACTAGCATGAGACGCCCGAGGCGTCGCCTGGAATGACATAAAGGACGACGCCAGCATGAGACGTCGCGGGCGTCGCCAACCCAAATATCAGCAGGGTCGCCTCCCCGATACCCACGGGTAGGAAAGACTGTGGAGGGAGACGAAATTGAAGGGGGCAGAGTTAGTTGCTGGCGTCATCTCCCCGATACCCACGGGTAGGAAAAACTGTGGAGGGAAATAAGACCGCCAAACGCCAGCGAATTGCTGGCAGGGTGTTCCCCGATACCTATGGGAAGGAAAGACCATAGAGGGAACGACCCCCCCCAAAGCACTCGACGTTTTAGACACCCGGGGACGATACGGCGCTGCTGTAGCAGGCCTCTCCTTAGGCATGGGCGCCGGGGGCTAAGGATCAAGGAGAGAACCGTTTCGGTGTTAGAGGCACCCCGTGGACGATACGGCGTCACTAGGTGAGCCTCTCCATGGGCGTGAGGGTTGGCACGCGACCTTTCCCGGTCATACAAGGCCGCCCAACGAAGCGAAAGAAGCGAGTATAATACAAACAAAACAACCGAAGCACGCGAAGGCAAAGAACGATGATAAGATCACATAAGCAGAATTTATACCGTGAAGGCACAAAAGCAATCATACGAACACCCAAATTTGTAGCAAGAGTACGAATGGTTCAAAGAATTACAAGTTTAACAGAGAAAGTCAAAAGTAAAGGTAAAGTATAAAGGAATTAAGCTTAAAGGTGAAGGTGGCGGGTGAGAGACAGCGGTTCAGTCATCCAAGTCCATGGGCACGACCTTCCCGTCGACGACATGGTGTGTGGGGTCGCAGTTCGAAATATTGATGCCAGGGTTCTCGCAGGACGCCTGGGTCAGAGCCTCTTGGAACCCCTCCTCAAAAGTACCCGCCATCTCCTGGATGAGGGCCTTTTTATCCTTCTCTTGCTCCTCAACGGCGGCATCCCCAGAGGTCACCTGCTTCTCCAGAGCTTCCTTCTCCACGCGAAGCCGACTGACCTCGACCTGTAGTTTGTCGTAGTCAGCTTGGAGAAGGTCCATAGCTTTGGCCTGGGTGGCCATTTCCCCCTCCATCCGCTCCATCTTGTCACGGCAACGGTCCTTCAGGTCCTTTTGAACTTCTGCATCAGTTTTGACCAATTCCTGAAGGCCCGTTACCTGGACTTGGAGGGCGACTTCCCGAGTATAAAAGCCAGCCTGGAGCTCCAATGCCTCTGCCAGTTGCCTCTCAGTTTCTGCTTTGGACTCTTGCGCTTGCTTCAGAGAGGTTTGGTAGGTTTCGTTCTGGCGTCCCAGGGTTCTCATTTCCTCCTCCAGAGTAGTCGCCTTTGTTTCCAAGGCCTGGAGGGTTTGAGCTTGCAGGACCGCGTTTCTGGCCTGGGCGCGCCATTCAAGGGCCACCGCCAAGAAGGCCCCCAAGTAGAAAGGCATGCCTTCTGTTCCGTCCGGTTGACCGGGACGTCTTCGTGCGCGACCTCAACCGTCAGCTAGGGACACCTTCCCATTGGTTGCCTGTGGATTCCTGCAAAAAAGGAAAAGAGGACAAAGAGGCGCCCTAGCGGCCGGGTGCACTCCGACGCTCAAGTCAGCCAGCAAGAAACACCAAAAACTGTCCACCTCTGTGTCTGAGCACCGCGTGTGGCACTCTGAAGGTGGTGAATTAACTGTGTATATGTGTGTGTTGTCTCCTTCAGGCAAAAATATTCCCCAGTCACTTGTACGCAACCTTGAAGCACGAGCAAGCAACTAGAGAGTTCTCTGGTAAATTTGCCGAAGGTTCCAACCCTTTTTCCAACATTCCCTGCACTATTTAAACTACCCAAGCATTTAAAGCGCCTTAAAGCGCTTTTACTCACAAACGTAACGCACTCATTAAAGCGCTTAATTAGAAAACGTAGCGCATTTAAGACGTTTGAAACGCTCGGGAGCCATTATAGTACCTGAATGCTCGAAAGGGAAACTGTATTGAATAACTTTTAATTACCTGGCACCTGACTAAAGGGTGTTTCTATTCTGGCATGGCTGTCGTACACGTGGAGGGCCTCACGACGCCATGACCCCATCTGGGGGCGCTTCGGCCCACCTGGGGACGTTTCTACGTGTGAGTCCTCCTGCTGGGAGTGCTACTGCGCTAGGGGTGACTTTTTGGGGTGCCAACTCATGCCCCCAAGTATCTAGTCACTTACTTTGAGAGCGTATCTGCCTTCCTTTTGTACTCTGCACCCGGTTGCCCTGAGCGTGACTTTCCTCTTGAGTCGTATCTGCCCTACGGGCGTCTCTGGGGCGGCAGGAGCACGTCACGAGTCAGGCTGCCCTTCACTGGTACTGTTACTATGGCCTTGAAGCCACCTTTTCTTTCTCTTTACTGCTGCCCCGTGCTATTGGGACCTGAGGCCTTCTCACGGCGTCGCTCCCTCCATGGTCTTTCCTACCCATGGGTATCGGGGAACCACACCGTGATTGCCTTACTTTAGCACTGTTTGATCTGGCGACGCCCTAGCGAGGCGATGCCTCCATCTGGGCTACGCTTTGCCTTGGCGACGCCTTCCCCCGGCGACGCCTTGCCTTGGCGACGCCTGGCCTTGGCGACGCCTGGCCTTGGCGACGCTTTGCGTTGACTTTGACCTTCCAGTCGTTGACTTTGACCTTGACTTAGTCAGCGCCCGGATACGGGACGGTACACAAGCCCCCCAGTCTTAAGCCGAAGACTTGTCTTCAGCGTAAAGACTAAAGCCTCGCCCACGCCGTCCACGTGCCTTCCTGATGACGTGTCATTCTCTGCTGACTCAGCAATTTTTTCGAATTACTGACGTGACAATTTCTGAACCAGAGGTATTCTTAATGGCTGATTGGACATCTCTGGAATGGGAAAAATGATGTCTTTTGAAGTTGCGCTTAATCGCGTGCCACGTGGTTCATCGTGCGGTCGTCTTCAAGAACCCCTCGCGCTTCCCTTGAGCGCTTAATCTTGCAACACGTGGCGTCATCACACGGTTACCCCTTCGCGCTTCTCGTAACGTTTAAGTTACCAAACCCCGCGATTGCCACTACTGTTACATTCACTTTCTCTGCCCTCAGTCACTGTTCATCTTCTCTAAATCCCTTCTCTTGCGACCCCTGTTCGTTCGTGTTTCCGCTCTCCACACCCTTCAGCCCCCAAAGGTACGGTTTTTCCCTCCTTGATGATTCTCTTTACTGTATGAACTGCCTGGGACTGTCCATATTACCGCATTTCTCTGGATATCGTTTGTATGTTTCTTTGTTCCTCTCGTTTCCCTTCGTTCTCTTGTGGGTAGGGCGCTCCTAGGGTTCTTCCATTTTTCCCTTTTCTTCTCCCAAACCCCTTTTCTCTGAACCCTTTCTTTCTCTTTTGATCTTCAGCATTGGCATTGATGGCGAAAACTAAAACCACTGCGCCTCCCCCGCTCCCCAAGTCTCATTATAAGGGCGAATACGACTGGGCCCCCGACGAACTTCTGGATGAATGTTCCCTCCTGAACTCTGTTGAGGACGTGGAGGCTCATAGGGGGGACCCTGCTCTCTATAACTTCAATGCGTTCCACAAAAATCACGACTCCCAAGTCCTGGTAAGCCGGGTGCGACCTGGGATGCCCGTTTGTGCGGACTCACGGGATACTGGGGGATGCCCTTTCTTCTTCCTCTATCAGATGGTGCTCAAGAGGGTGGGCCTGCGTCTACCCCTCACTCCCTTCAAAAAAGAGCTACTGACAGAGATAAACACTGCTCCCGCCCAACTCCATCCCAACAGTTGGGCTTTCGTGAGGGGGTTTCAAATTCTCTGCGGCTATCTAGGCGTTCCCTCCTCTGTGGACGTTTTTCTTCACTTCTTCGAGGTAAAGAAGCAAGGGAAGAGTCTTTGGATGAGCTTTTCTGGCATCGCCGGGCGCATCATCCTTACGCTCTTCCAGAATTCGTTCAAAGGATGGAAGGGGAAATTCTTCAAGGTACGCGCGACCAAGCGCGATCCTACTATCCTAGAGGGCTTTCCCCTGTACTGGACAGACAAACCCATAACCACGAAGCCCTTGGCTCTAGACGAGCTCGCCCCGCCTGACCGGGATGTATGCAAAGCCTTGGCGGGATTGGAAATAGTCTTCGATACCGCCAAACTCATCGCGAACGAATTCAATGCCCATGGGCTTTCTACCTACTTCGGTATCTGCTCTTGGTGATTTATGATGCATTAGTTGTTGTGGTTATCTGCATGTATTTGGCCATAGAATCTTCCTTCTGATTCATCTGAGTCAAACTTATGCTACCAATTTTCGCTGTACAATGTTACTTGCATTTCACGCCTCTTCATGTATTGTGAATTCGCAGAACTGTTCTAGTGCTAATCTTTGTTGATTGGCCTGTCTTGATGTAGGATCAGTGATGGGCGTTTCCAAAAGAATAATGTTGGCGAAAGCACTGAAGGAGGCTCGTGCCGCCAAGGCAGGCGTCTCCTCCAGCCCTGTTGCCAATCCGGTTCTCCTACCGGCTCTGTCACCGCCACCTCCAGTCATTGCAGAAGCTGCTTCTAGCCCATCTCCGACGTCTCCACCTGGCTCCGCCATGCTTCCAACTCCCAATTCTCCTCCGCCTATCGCCGCCGTTCCCCTAGCTGCGGCCTCGTCACCGGCTCCAACCCCCCTTGACAAAGGGAAAACGGTTTTGGAGATTCTGTCAGATGATGAGGATTCGGAAGGGGTGGCACCCTTCAGAAGGAGAAAATCCGCGCGGGTTCCTCTTCTGGTAGAGACGTCGCCGCAGGGAGGGAACCCCTTTATGGACAACCCTCCAAGCGCAACCTCACTCCCTCCTATGATACTCCAAGAGGAAAAGGGGCGAAGGCGCCGAATCTGCCCCGCCTCCGCCGCTGCCAGAAACCACTGCTTCCCCGACTCCCGACGCTGCTGCCCCCGACTTCATCGCCATCCCTCCTCCAATCATGCATCTGATAAGGGGTTTCAGTGGCGGGACTATGCCAGAGGGTACCGACAGGAGGGAAGGCATGCCTTTCTACTTGGGGGCCTTCTTGGCGGTGGCCCTTGAATGGCGCTCCCAGGCCAGAAATGCGGTCCTGCAAGCTCATACCCTCCAAGCCTTGGAAACAAAAGCATCTACTCTGGAAGAGGAAATGAGGACCCTGGGACGCCACAACGAAGCCTATCAAACTTCTATGAGACAAATACAAGAGTCCAAAGCGGAAACAGAGAGGTGACTGGCGGAGGCATTGGAGCTCCAGGCAGGCTTCTACACTCGGGAAGTTGCTCTTCAAGTGCAGGTAGCGGGTCTTCAGGAAGTGGTCAAAGCGGATGCAGAAACTCAAAAGGACCTGAAGGACCGTTGCTGCGAACAGGCTGCCAAGGTGGAGCGGATGGGGGAGGAAATGGCCGCCCAGGCCAAAGCTATGGACCTTCTCTGAGTTGACTACGACAAACTGCAGGTCGAGGTTAGCCGGCTTCGCGTGGAGAAAGAGGCTCTGGAGAAGCAGGTGACCTCTGGAGACGCCGCCATTGAGGAACTGGAGAAGGAGAAAAAGTCCCTTATCCAGGAGATGGCGGGTACCTTCGAGGAGGGGTTCCAAGAGGCCCTGACCCAGGCGTCCTGCGAGAATCCGGGCGTCAACCTTTCGAGTTGCGATCCCACACACCACGTCGTTGACGGGAAGGTCGTGCCCATGGATCTGGATGACTAAACCGCTGCCTCTCATCCGCCGCCTTCCTCTTCAAGCTCCACTCTTTTATTCTTTACCTTCGTTTCTTGATTTTATCTGTCAAAACTTGTAATTCTTTGAACTATCCGCACTCTTGTTACTGATTTGGGACGTTCGTATGGTTTCCTTTATTTCTTTGTCACATACGATTCTGCCTATGCGATCTCATTCTCTTTTCCCTCCACACGCTTTAATTATTTTATCTGTGTTCTGCCCATTTCTTTCACTTCGTTGGGCGGTTTGGTATGATCGGGAAAGGTTGCGCGCCAACCCTCACGCCCATGGAGAGGCTCACTTAGTGACGCCGTATCGTTCACGGGACGTCTCTGATACCGAAAGGCCCTTTTTCTGATCCTTAACGCCCGGCACCCACGCCTAAGGAGAGGCCTGCTAACAGCAGCACCGTTTCGTCCCCGGGTGTCTAAAACGCTGAGCGCTCTGGAGAGGGTCTGTTCCCTCCATGGTCTTTCCTTCCCATAGGTATCGGGGAACGCCCTGCCAGCGATTCGCTGGCGTTTGGCGATCTCATCTCCCTCCACAGTCTTTCCTACCTGTGGGTATCGGGGAGGTGACGCCTGTGACTAACTTTGCCTTTCTTTGATTTCTTCTCCCTCCACAGTCTTTCCTACCTGTGGGTATCGGGGAGGTGACGCCAGTCAGTATTTGGGTTGGCGACGCCCGCGACATCTCGCGCTGTCGTCGCCCTTTACGTCCTTCCTGGCAACGCCTCGGGCGTTACCTTTACTTCGACATTGGCCTTAATTCTTGCCTTGGTCAACGCCTGAGGACAGCGAAGAGCCCAAGGCTTTGTCTGTGCCATCCACGTGGCGCTCCTGGTATAGCTGATGGGACCTTCTGTCATTCGACTTGATCCACGTGGCGCTGCTTGTATGGTTGATGGGGTATCTAGTCATTCCATTTTCTGACTCCTGCTGTACCCCTGGCTCACTTTCGACGGCGCATCGTACCACTGGATATTTTTCTGATACGACGTTTTCTGATTTAAACCAGTGGTGCCAGCGTTATCCTTTCATCTTCTGCCACGTGTATCAATCGTGCGGTGCATCCATTCACGTCGTTTGGCGCTCTAACCGCTTTATTTAACTCTTCAAGCTCTGGAACTGTCTTCATCATTTACTCACTCTTCATAACCTACTTGCGTTCTTTCTTCTTGCATCCTTCCTTCTTGCACCCTTCCTTCTTGCACCCTTTCTTCTCTGTCGAAGGGTTGTTCTAGCCTTCGCTCGCCTCACTCAACTCTTGTGTTTCTGGCAGTCCTGAGCTTGTTAAAGAATGTCCTCTCACGCTGCTTCCTCCAGAGTTCGTCCCAAAGACTTATACCCTTGGGCTTCGAATGAACTTCTTGACGAGTGTTCATGCTTACTCTCTACCAGGGCCATACGGGAGCACAAAGGAGAGTCATGTTCCTACGACCACCGGGCCTTTGCGAGGAGGCATGACGACGACATCGCTGTGCTCCCTTGCACTCTAGGGGAGCCAGTATGTGGAGACGAACGGGCCAACGAAGGGGTCCCTTTCTTTTACTTTTACCAGGTGGTGTTCAAGACCATCGGAGTGCGCTTACCCTTTTCTTGGTTCGAGAAGGAACTGCTGACAGAGATCAACGTGGCTCCGGCCCAGTTGTATCCCAACAGCTGGGCCTTTGTCAAGGCCTTCGATGTCCTCTTCGGGTCTCTGGGTTGTGCACCCTCGGTTGACCTCTTTCTTCACTTTTTTGAGGTGAAGAGACAGAGACACAACCTCTGGGTAACTCTCAGTAATGTGCCCGGGAGGGTTCTCTTCACACCCTTCCAGAGCTCGTTCACCGGGTGGAAAGGCCGGTTCTTCAAGATCTGTCGTACTGACCTTGTCCCCGACGCTCTGGATGGGTTTCCGCTGTACTGGGTGAGAGAGGAAAAGGTCCTCAAAGCCAAACCCCTCAAGAATCTAGCTCCAAGTGATCAAATAGCTTGCCGGATTCTTGCTGAGGCGGGAGGTTTTGACTCTGCCACGGTGATCAGCCTGGAGTCTAATGCTGGGACTCTTGAGAAGTACATATGTAAGAACCGCTGCCTTGGCAACTCCGGCCTTTGTTGCTTTTTGTACGTGCATGACTTGCCTTGGTATCTCTAACACGTCTCTTTCCCTGGTGCAGGTTCGAAAATAAACCAAGAAAAGAGGGCACGACTTATCCGAGCTCTGCGGGCCGGAAAAGAGGTTTCGTCTTCCTCTAGCGATGACTCTGATGACCACTGAGGAATAGCTTGCTAGCCTTTTTGTATGATTTGTAGCGTTTGCTTTGTTTGTACCACTCCCATTGTATTGAACATTGCTTGTAACAACAACTTTCAATATCATACTTGATTTTTTGCAACGCCACTTTACTTTGCATGTGCCTCATATACCACGCGCTTTCCTTTCGTCTCGTTCCGCCCACGATGCATGCCTTCACTTCGGGCGACGCCCTCTTTCGGGGCGACGCCACGACCTAGGCGACGCCTTCTTCCTTGGCGACACCATGGCCTAGGCGGCGCATCACATTACTTCTAACAAGGGAAGATAAAGGCTGAAAACCAAGGCACTTCTTTTTCTCAACTGGTTTATCCGTTTATTAGGGTGACCTCATTAAAAAACCCCCGAAAGGGAAAAAGAGCGTCCCCTTCGACTAAATTGTTACATACTGCTTACATAAGTCAACTGAAATAAAATTTTAAGTTGGCTGCATTCCAACTGCGCGGGATAGGGCCTCCATCTAAAGTCTCCAGGTTGTACGAACCATTGCCCTTAGCCTCAGTAACTCTGAAGGGCCCGGTCCACTTGGGAGACAGTTTATTCTCCAACTCGTATGGGTGGGCTTTCCTCATCACCAGGTCGCCCACCTGAAACTGTCGCGGCTTTTCACTAGGAGAGGATTTTATTAATGAAGGAAGAGGATTTTCACCTACACATTTGAAGTTCTTCCTTCTAGTCTTCTCACAAATTAAAAGAAGTCAAAGAGAAGATCAAGCCTAAAGATAAAGAAGTCTACAAACTCTCAAATAATAGGCTTCATATTAAATATCTCTCTTTATAGTTTCTTTTAAATTGTAAATAATATAGAATAATGTTTAGAAAGGTGCTTAGAGGGAAACATGAGACACCTCTTTTGTAAAAGCATCTTTAGGCTTTAGCTTAGCAAATTCTAGAAGCTTGGGGAGTGAGCTTAGTAAGGGGGGTGTGATCTTAGGAGTTTTTTGGGTAGCTTAGGGAATAAGCTATGTAAATGACCAGCCCTTACTCCTATAAAAGGAGGGCTTAGGTCCTTCACAATTCAGATTGGAATTTTATAGTAGAGAGACTATACTCAATTTTGGAGAGAATTTGTGAGTTTTGAGTCTTCCTCTTCTTTGCCTTATCTTGTGAGCTATGGTGAGCTTCAAGTGGTGGCACTCCATCACTTATCTTGGTTCAAGGTTCCAAGTGGCGTGAATGGCTTCTTCCAATTCTCAAAATCCAGCAAGCATCTTCTTCTATAAGTGTTCTTCTTCCCTTTTCTTCAATTTTCCATTCGGTAGTTTTGATTCCTAGAGTTTACTCCTTTTTCTACCGTTTAATTTTGTGTTTCCAGCATTGTGTTCTTAATTCTGTTTTGGTTCAGTAGCTAGCTTTTAAATTCTGTCCAGTTTTAATTCTTGTTCTTCTTTCCTTTTGTTTTGATTCAATTTGACAATACATGGACTTCCATATGAGTCTTGGTTGGTGCTTAGTTTTGGTGAGTTCTTGAATTTAGAACATTGATCCAATTCTAAAGTAAAGTGCCTTTCAAATCCAGCTCAAGTTGTTCCTAAGAATGTCAAGAATCATGTGTTCTTGTAGTTACATTCACATCATGTGGTATCTAGAGTCTAGGCTTGTTTTTGCTTAATTCTTGAGTTGTATTGCACTTCACTTTCAAGAACTCTTTAATTCAAGTTGTTTACCATTCTGTTTTAGGATTTATTTTGAGTTTTCTTGCTGTTTTCTTTTGTTACACCATGTGTTTGTGAAAAGGACTTTAGCACTCATTGTTCATATGAGTATGGCTGCTCTTTTGGAATGGCATTCTCCTTCCTAGAGCTGACCTTAAGCTTCCTTTCACTTGTGGTTATATCTTGTTATATGTCTTTTAATTTTGTAATCATGTCAAGTTTTGTCTTAGTCATGTTATTCCATAATTGTCATTACTTCTAGTAGTACTTTTATTGCTTTAATTGTTTCTTGCTTTGGTTTACTTTCTGTTTTTTGAGTTTATTGCTTGATCCTTTGTGCATTTTCCTTTTTAGATTTGAGTTCATGCTTGTATTTTCATTCTATACAAGTTCCTTTACACAATTTCCATTATGTCTTTGCTAGTTCATCATACTGTTTTTCATTCCTAAATAGGCTCCTCTGTTTTCTTACAAACGTGCTACTGTTTTCAATTTACTGCACTTAATTGGCTCATAGGAAATTTCTGAAAATTTGGATTTACATACTTCAAAGTGTTACAAAAGCATAGAAAAAAGAATCACTCAAAAATTCCAAGTACACAAAAAATGATAAATAAAATACGAAAAGTGTACAATACTGCCGAAAAGAATACGGTAATTGGGCAGCAATTTTGAAAAATTTATTTCTCTCAATTGGCTTACTGTTTTTACCTCATTCCAGTGCCATTTTTGAGTTAAGACATTGAGGTTTCTGTGGTTAATTTTTCACATTCCAGTTCGCTTTCAATCGGTACAGTTAAATCTGTAAACATAGCACAGTTTGCTTTTAAAAAAAAAAAATTCCAGTAGCTGTTTTCTGTTTTCTTTAATCTACTCTAGCACTTTTCTTTAGGACTCTTTTTGTGTGCCTTCTTTATTCATTGAGTTCCTTATTTTTCTTGATTGTCTTTCATTCATATTCTTTCTAGTTTGTCATACATTACTCTCTGTTTTTGGTTTAGCTTTTATTGTTTACACCTTTTTCTTGCTTGTCTTTTTGTTCTTCTTAAAGTTGTGTGGAGACTTGTTCTTAAGTAAGTTGGTTTGCTGTAACATATTTCACTTGAAGCTACTCCATTTCACAAGCAAGGCTTGGTTGAGGACAAAATATTTTCTTGGAGTGGTTTGAGTGCTTTCTTGGGCATTTTCCAGCAACCTATATCTCACTGTTTTTAATTGTTTAACAAGTTTCTTTCACTGTTTTTGTTTGCTGTTTTTGTGTATTTTCTGCTCATGGCTCATTTCTCTAGTGGAGAGTCCTCCAAACCGTGCTCACCACAAAAGGCAGCCCTTTATGAAGACTTAAAGAATGCCAAGCAATCCAATGCTCACTATCTTGAGGTGATAAGGAAGATGGAAGCACGGCTCCAAAGTTTGGAGTTAAACCGAGAAGAAATGCATCAAAACCGTGAGAGAAGAACTCCTCCTCCTAGTCGGCATTCTTCAAGGCACTCCCATGGTTATTATGAAGATAATCCAAGGCCAAGACATCATCACCATGAAGAGAGGCGCCAACATGTGGCTGGCCCTTGTTCTCCAAATGTAAAACTTCCTAGTTTTAGTGGTGATAGTGATCCCAATGTATACTTAGGATGGGAGGCTAAGGTTGACCAAATTTTTGATGTAAATGGGGTTAGGGATGAGCATAGGGTTAAGTTAGCTTCTTTAGAATTTTTGGACTATGCCATGCAATGGTGGCATCAATACCTCATGGACATTGACCTACACAAGAGGCCGCCCGTGGTCTCTTGGAACGATTTGAAAGCATGTTTACGCGCTAGATTCGTACCCCCACACTTTAGGAAAGACCTAATGTTGAAACTCCAACGGTTTCATCAAGGCACGCTAAGTGTGGATGATTACTTTAAACAACTAGACACGCTTTTAATTCGACTTAATATGGATGAGAGTGAGGAAGCTAAGATAGCTAGGTTTGTGAGTGGCCTTCGAAGGGACATTCAAGACGTGGTAGAGTTACAAGAATATTCTTCTTTGGAAAATGTGGTGCACCTTGCTAGCAAAATTGAAAATCAACTTGCAAGGAAAAATGCTTTCAAAAATTCTTCTAAGGATAACTACTACCACTCTTCTTGGAAAAATAAAAATAACTCTTTTTCAAATATCCCTTCTAAGGACTCTACTTTCAAACCTAGAGAGTCTAAGCCTTCCACTTCTAGGCCTAAATCACCACCTAAATCGTCTAGTAAGAAGTGTTTTAAATGCTTAAGCTATGGACATATTGCTTCTAATTGCCCTTCTAAACGAGCTATGTATATGCATGATGGGGTAGATAGTAGTGAGCATGGGTCCGAATCTTCTAGACATTCCTCACCTTCTAGATCCCCAAGTGAGAGTGAAAGTGAAAGCCCACATGAGGGTGACCTATTAGTAATAAGACGCATGCTTGGACAAGTTTTAAAACCTTTTGATGAAACTCAAAGAGAAAATATTTTTCATTCAAGGTGTCTTATTAGTGATAGAGTATGCTCTTTGATTGTGGATGGGGGGAGTTGTGCGAATGTGGCAAGCACAAGAGTGGTAGACAAACTTGGATTGCCTACCATCTCTCATGCCAAGCCCTACAAGTTACAATGGTTGAGTGAGGTGGGTGAGATAGTTGTTAACAAGCAAGTCCTCATTACATTTTCTATTGGTAAATATAAAGATGAGGTCTTGTGTGATGTTGTCCCAATGGAAGCCACACATATTCTTTTAGGTAGGCCATGGCAATTTGATAGAAAAGTTTTTCATGATGGCTTTACCAACAAAATGTCTTTTCACTTCCATGGACACAAAGTCACTCTTAAGTCTCTCTCTCCAAAGGAAGTACATGAGGACCAAGTTAAAATGAGAGAAAAAAGAGAGAAAGAAAATGATATAAAAAATTCCAAGAGAAGCCTTCTCATGTCCACACAACAAGTTAAAAGGGTAATAGTTACTCAAAAGCCTATTTTTTTAGCTATTCCTAGGACTATTGACTGTGAGTCGGCTAAGGATAGTCCCACATGTTTGGACAATTTGGTAAAGGACTGTGAAGATGTGATTCAAGATCCTCCTAAAGGCTTACCACCTTTAAGAGGGATTGAACACCAAATAGACTTAATGCCCAGGGTTTCTTTACCACATCGTTTAGCATATAGGACCAATCCCAAAGAAACTCAAAAAGAAAATGAAAAGGAAATTGAAGTACATGATAAACCGAGTCTTAATACCTTCTCAACTCAATCACTTTTGTTGACTCGTGCTACGCCTACAAGGTCTTCTTCTTCTTTGTCATTTTCATTACCTAAGGTTCCTACTTCCACACCATATTGGATAAAGAATGTTAAGGATGATTTTTTCATATTTCCTATTTTACCAAATAATATCATTCCTAAACAATCTTTTCCAACATGGTCTGTGTATAGACCATCTTTTTCTGAACTCCCAACATTTCAAAGTGATAAGTCATGTTTGCCCATTTCTTCTTGTCTTCTCTTATATAATAGCAAACTGACTTTGTTTTATGCAGGAGTACTGAATTCGTGGACGAATTCTCTCCAACTCGGGGAGTATGATGGATATCCACTAGGAGAGGATTTTATTAATGAAGGAAGAGGATTTTCACCTACACATTTGAAGTTCTTCCTTCTAGTCTTCTCACAAATTAAAAGAAGTCAAAGAGAAGATCAAGCCTAAAGATAAAGAAGTCTACAAACTCTCAAATAATAGGCTTCATATTAAATATCTCTCTTTATAGTTTCTTTTAAATTGTAAATAATATAGAATAATGTTTAGAAAGGTGCTTAGAGGGAAACATGAGACACCTCTTTTGTAAAAGCATCTTTAGGCTTTAGCTTAGCAAATTCTAGAAGCTTGGGGAGTGAGCTTAGTAAGGGGGGTGTGATCTTAGGAGTTTTTTGGGTAGCTTAGGGAATAAGCTATGTAAATGACCAGCCCTTACTCCTATAAAAGGAGGGCTTAGGTCCTTCACAATTCAGATTGGAATTTTATAGTAGAGAGACTATACTCAATTTTGGAGAGAATTTGTGAGTTTTGAGTCTTCCTCTTCTTTGCCTTATCTTGTGAGCTATGGTGAGCTTCAAGTGGTGGCACTCCATCACTTATCTTGGTTCAAGGTTCCAAGTGGCGTGAATGGCTTCTTCCAATTCTCAAAATCCAGCAAGCATCTTCTTCTATAAGTGTTCTTCTTCCCTTTTCTTCAATTTTCCATTCGGTAGTTTTGATTCCTAGAGTTTACTCCTTTTTCTACCGTTTAATTTTGTGTTTCCAGCATTGTGTTCTTAATTCTGTTTTGGTTCAGTAGCTAGCTTTTAAATTCTGTCCAGTTTTAATTCTTGTTCTTCTTTCCTTTTGTTTTGATTCAATTTGACAATACATGGACTTCCATATGAGTCTTGGTTGGTGCTTAGTTTTGGTGAGTTCTTGAATTTAGAACATTGATCCAATTCTAAAGTAAAGTGCCTTTCAAATCCAGCTCAAGTTGTTCCTAAGAATGTCAAGAATCATGTGTTCTTGTAGTTACATTCACATCACACAGGCTCCGCCTCTATCCACTTAGTGAAGTATTCTATGGCGACGATCAGACACTTCATCTGCCTGATAGCTAGTGGGAAAGGGCCCAGGATGTCAATTCCCCATGTGTGGAAAGGCCACGGGCTGTATATAGACCTTAACTCTTGTGGCGGCGCCTTGTGCCAGTCGGCGTGCTTTTTGCATTGCATACACCGCTGGGCGTGCCGTGCGCAGTCCTCTTTCACTGTTGGCCAGAAAAAACCTGCGCGTATTACCTTGGAGGCTAAGGATCTTCCCCCTACATGGCTTCCGCAGATGCCTTCGTGTAGCTCCGCCATTATCCTGGTGCACTCATCGCCACTGACGCATGTTAGGATAGGGTGAGTGAAGCCGTGCCTGAACAACACCCCATCCACCAAAGTATATCTGGCGGCATTTCTTTTGACTTTTTTGCCCTCTTCAGGGTCCACTGGAAGAGCCCCATCCGCCAGGTACCGTTTATAGGGCGTCATCCAGGTGTCTCCCCTGGACAAAACACAGACCTGCCTCTGCTCTTCCTCAGGCCCACCCGCGTATATGCTGATGCGGGGCGCCTTCTGCGTATCTTGGGTTAAAGAGGAATGGCTCCTCGGCCTTCCCCTTGATGTATAAGCCTGGAGGACATCCACCCTGTTGTCTTCCACGAATCGACGCGGAGCTTTGAGAGTCTCCTGGATCACTGTCCTCTGTCTACCCCCCTTGCCTGAGCTGGCCAGCTTTGCAAGCAGGTCAGCTCTGGCATTCTGCTCCCTCGGGACATGTATCAGCTCAAGAGCGTTGAACGCCCCCTTCAATAACTGGACGTATCTAAGATACGCTGCCATCTGTGGGTCCTTCGCCTGAAATTCACCCGATACCTGCCCCGTAATCAACTGAGAGTCGCTCTTCACCAGGAGGTGCTGCGCGCCCATCTCCTTCGCCAAGAGCATTCCTGCTATCAGGGCTTCATACTCTGCTTGATTGTTACTTGCCTTGAAGGCAAAACGCAAGGCCTGCTCGATGAGTATGCCGTCGGGTCCCTCCAACACTATTCCCGCGCCGCTCCCTTGTTGGTTTGAAGAGCCATCAACCGAGAGTAGCCACTGCGAACTAGGTTCCACCTCTTGCTCACCTCCGGGCGAAAGTTCTGCTACAAAATCCGTGTACACCTGCCCATTGATGGACCCTCTAGGCTCGTACTGGATGTCGAATTCTGACAGCTCCACTGCCCAGCGCACCATTCTTCCTGCCACATCGGGTTTCTGCAGCACTTTCTGTATGGGGAGATTGGTCATCACTACCACCGTAAAACTGTGGAAGTAATGACGGAGCCTCCTTGCAGAAAACACTACTGCCAGCGCCGCCTTTTCTAGTGCTTGGTACCTCGTCTCAGCCCCCTGTAAGGCCTTGCTCACGAAGTAGATGGGCTTCTGACTCTGGTCCTGCTCTTTGACCAACACAGAACTGATGGCCCGCTCCGTTACAGTAAAATACAAAACGGAGGGGCACGCCCGTTACCGGCTTGCAGAGGACCGGTGGCGTCGCCAGGTACTCCTTCAGCTTAATGAAAGCCACTTCGCACTCATCAGTCCAGGCAAAGCGACTGTTTCTCTTGAGGCACTGGAAGTACGGGTGCCCCTTTTCTCCTCCGGCGGAAACAAACCTCGAGAGCGCCGCCATCCGCCCTGTCAACTGTTGCACCTCCTTTACCGATGTCGGACTCCGCATGGCGATAATAGCCGCACATTTGTCGGGGTTCGCCTCTATCCCCCTCTCGGTGAGCAAAAAACCCAAGAACTTACCGGCCTCTACACCGAAAACACACTTTTCGGGGTTCAACTTGAGGCGGTATTTGGATATTGTGTTGAACAACTCCTCGAGGTCTGCCATGTGCTGCACCCTACTCTGCGACGCCACCACCATGTCGTCGACATAAGCGTACACATTCCTCCCAAGCATTGGCGCCAGGATCTTATCCATTAGCCTCTGGTACGTGGCGCCCGCATTTTTCAGCCCGAAGGGCATCACCTTATAACAGTAACTGCATGTCTCCGTCATGAATGCAGTTTTGCTCTCGTCTCTTGGGTGCATCTTGATTTGGTTGTACCCTGAGAAGGCGTCCAGGAAACTCAACACCTTGCTGCCAGACGCGCTGTCTACCAAGGCGTCGATGCTGGGCAGCGGATAGGAATCCTTTGGGCACGCCTTGTTCAGGTCCGTGAAGTCAACGCACATTCTCCACTTTCCGTTCGCCTTTTTCACCAAGACGACATTGGCGAGCCACTCAGGGTACTGAATCTCCCTAATGTAGCCAGCACTCAGCAGCTTCTGCGTTTCGTCTCTCACCACCTGTTGTCGTTCCTCATTGAACTTCCTCCTTCTCTGACGCACGGGGCGGACCGTGGCGTCCATGCTGAGGTGGTGACACAGGAAATTAGGGTTGATGCCTGGCATATCCGAGGCAGACCATGCGAAGGCATCCAGGTGGCGCGAAATCACTTCTACCACCCCTTCCTGTTATTCTGGGCTTAGCGAACTTCCTAACTTGAAAGCTTTGCCGCCAATCTCCCTTTCTACGGCGTTAGCTGCAGGCTGCTCCCTGCTATCATCTTCGACGGACGCCGCCACTTCGACAGGCGCCGCCTCTTCTACGGGCGCCGCATCGTCAGGGCCTTCCTCCATTGGCACATCTGCTTCGGGCCTCGCCCTCTCTGCTATGGCCGCTTCAGGCGTCAGCCCAACGGGCGTCGCCTCAACCATCGTCGTGTCCGCTCTTGGCAGACGTTCATACACCATAAATACGCCTCTCTTCGTCTTCAGACTGTTTTCATAGCATTTCCTCGCCTCCTCCTGGTCTGACCTGATGACTATCACCCGGCCACTAAGGTCCGGTAGCTTCATCTTCTTGTGACGGGTGGAGGACACTGCACTCAGACGGTTTAACGCCGGTCTGCCCAGCAGAATATTGTAGGCAGAATTGGCGTTCACGACGAGGTACCGGATGCTCTCTGTGCGGGAGGCCTCTCCGTCTGTGAACGTAGTCCTCAACTCCAGGTACCCCCGGACCTCTACCTGGTTATCCCCGAACCCATACAAACATCCCGTATAGGGACTCAACAGATCGGGGGACAACCGTAACTTATTAAAGGTCGACAGAAACATGACGTCTGCCGAGCTTCCTTGATGAACAAGCACTCTGTGGACCTTCCTTCCAGCTGTGACGACTGAGATGACAACGGGATCGTTGTCGTGGGGCACCACATCTCGGAGGTCTCTTCTTGTGAACACAATATCTGACTCCCAGGGCTCCCCCGAGAGCCTCTCTTCGATTGAATTCACCCCCCTCGCGTATTTCTTCCGCTGGGAGGCGGTGGGTCCTCCGCCGGAAAAACCTCCAGCAATGGTGTGGACCTCGCCAAGCACAGGCATCTCGTGTGCTGGCTCATCTGCCGGCGGCGGCAAGGTGGCGGTCGTGGTGGAATCTGCGACATAATCTTTCAAAAACCCAGTCCTCACCAGCTCATCTAGCTGGTAGCCCAACGACAGGCAATTATCAATTTGGTGCCCAAAAGCCTCGTGAAATTCACACCAAGAGTCTTTGCGGGGCCCTAACACCTTGTCGGTCTTCGCCAGTCGCCTCAGCCTCTCGGCTATGTTGGGTACGGCGATCAAATCCTTCAACTCAACTACGAAGTTGTACCTCGCCGGTCTTGCTCTTTCTCTGGCGGGGCGTTCGCCTCCTGTTGGCCCCGGGGCTGGGGCTTTCTGGCCTCGTAGGGGCGTCTCGCCTCTGGCTTCTTTCTCCCCGTCGTGGTCTCATTGACTCTGACGGGTTGAACTCGCACCGGTCCCCTCGAGCGTGAGGGCACGGCGCTGGTGCGCTTCATACATACCTCCCCTTCTGAAGCAATATGCTCTACTGCCCTGCGCCGTAATTCAGCGAAAGTCCTAGGGCGATTACGGATAATGGATTCTCCGAAGGGGCCGGGTCATACGCCTTTCACAAATGCGTACACGATCATAGGCTCTTCTGTTGTGCCAACCTTCACGACCTGGGCCCCGAAGCGATTGATATACTCCTTCAGGGTCTCCCCCTAATATTGCTTCAAGTCGAACAGGTCGTAGGAGACCGGCGGCGGGGCCTTGTTGGCTAAGTACTGTTCTCGGAATAACCGCGACAATTGGCGGAAGGATGTGATATGAGCTTCTGGGAGGCTAATGAACCAGTCCATAGCCATCCCGGTCAGGGTGCTCATGAAGAGCTTGCACTTGGCAGCATCAGAACCGCCTATCAGGACCATCTGCGTGTGAAATGCCGCCAGGTGCGTCTCTGGGTCCTCCATCCCGGTGAAGATCACCTTGGGTCCCGCGAACGTGTTCGGGATTGCTGCGTCTAGGATCTCCTGTGAGAAAGGAGTGGAAAACTCCCTCGGTGGGGAATGGTTCTCCGTCTCGTCATGCCCAGGCCGCCTCCTATCGTTTCTCAGGCCCTGGCGCAACTCCTCATTCACACGGTGGAGCTCTTTGTTTCGCTCATGCGAGGCGTCAAGGTCTGCCTGCATGCGTTCCTACTCCATTTTCGAATCCGCCATGTCCTGCTGCAGCCCCCTCATTATTTCCAGGACCTGCTGCATGGATAGGTCTGCTGGGGCTGCGCGCGCTGCTCTTCGTCTGGTGGGGGCCATTGTCGCTCCAAACTCCTTCAACGTTACTGTAACTTGATAAACCTTCTCGAACTTGTGATGGGACTGATGTTTTATATCGGCCCCACGGTGAGCGCCAAATGTTCCGTCCGGTTGACCGGGACGTCTTCGTGCGCGACCTCAACCGTCAGCTAGGGACACCTTCCCACTGGTTGCTTGTGGATTCCTGCAAAAAAGGAAAAGAGGACAAAGAGGCACCCTAGCGGCCGTGTGCACTCCGACGCTCAAGTCAGCCAGCAAGAAACACCAAAAACTGTCCACCTCCGTGTCTGAGCACCGCGTGTGGCACTCTGAAGGTGGTGAATTAACTGTGTATATGTCTGTGTTGTCTCCTTCAGGCAAAAATATTCCCCAGTCACTTGTACGCAACCTTGAAGCACGAGCAAGCAACTAGAGAGTTCTCTGGTACGAGCAAGCAACTAGAGAGTTCTCTGGTAAATTTGCCGAAGGTTCCAACCCTTTTTCCAACATTCCCTGCACTATTTAAACTACCCAAGCATTTAAAGCGCTTAATTAGAAAACGTAGCGCATTTAAGACGTTTGAAACGCTCGGGAGCCATTATAGTACCTGAATGCTCGAAAGGGAAACTGTATTGAATAACTTTTAATTACCTGGCACCTGACTAAAGGGTGTTTCTATTCTGGCATGGCTGTCGTACACGTGGAGGGCCTCACGACGCCATGACCCCATCTGGGGGCGCTTCGGCCCACCTGGGGACGTTTCTACGTGTGAGTCCTCCTGCTGGGAGTGCTACTGCGCTAGGGGTGACTTTTTGGGGTGCCAACTCATGCCCCCAAGTATCTAGTCACTTTCTTTGAGAGCGTATCTGCCTTCCTTTTGTACTCTGCACCCGGTTGCCCTGGGCGTGACTTTCCTCTTGAGTCGTATCTGCCCTACGGGCGTCTCTGGGGCGACAGGAGCACGTCACGAGTCAGGCTGCCCTTCACTGGTACTGTTACCATGGCCTTGAAGCCACCTTTTCTTTCTCTTTACTACTGCCCCGTGCTATTGGGACCTGAGGCCTTCTCACGGCGTCGCTCCCTCCATGGTCTTTCCTACCCATGGGTATCGGGGAACCACACCGTGATTGCCTTACTTTAGCACTGTTTGATCTGGCGACGCCCTAGCGAGGCGATGCCTCCATCTGGGCTACGCTTTGCCTTGGCGACCCCTTCCCCTGGCGACGCCTGGCCTTGGCGACGCTTTGCGTTGACTTTGACCTTCCAGTCGTTGACTTTGACCTTGACTTAGTCAGCACCCGGATACGGGACGGTACACCTTCCTTCCTGTCGGTGCCCTCTGGCAGAGTCCCGCCACTGAAGCCCCTCATTAGATGCATAATCGGAGGAGGGATGGCGATGAAATCGGGGGCGGCAGCGACGGGAGCAGGGGAAGCAATGGCTTCTGCCGGCGGCGGAGGCGGGGCAGATTCGGCGCCTTCGCCCCTCTCCTCTTGGAGTGTCATGGGAGGAAGTGAGGTCGCACTTGGGGGGTTGTCCATGAAGGGGTTCCCTCCCTGGGGCGACGCCTCTACCAAAAGAGGAACCCGCGCAGATTTTCTTCTCCTGAAGGGTGCCACGCCTTCTGAGTCCTCATCATCTGATAAAATCTCCAAGACCCGTTTCCCTTTGTCAATGGGGGTTGGAGCCGGTGACGAAGCCGCGGCTAGGGGAACAGCGGGGATGGGTAGAGGAGAGCTGGGAGTCTGAAGTGCTGTGAGGCTATGTGGAGATGACGGAGGAGAACTAAGGGGAGCTTCGGCGGTGATCGGAGGAGGCGCCGACAGAGTTGGTGGGGGAACCGGATCGGCAGCAGGGGTGGAGGAGGCGCCCGCCTTGGCGGCACGTGCCTCCTTCATCGCTTTCGCCAGCATCATTCTCTTAGAAGCGCCCATCACCGATCCTACATCAAAACAGACCAAACAGCAAAACTTAGGACCAAAACAGCTATGCAAAATTACAATACACATGGAGGCGTGAGATGCAAGTAACATGGCACAATATACAACGAGTAGAATAGTCTGGGGAAACAAACGTCCGGTGGCAGGCTGTTCACAACAAGAAGGATGAGGGAAGAGTCCCCTTACCAAAGTAGGTGGTCAGGGCGTGAGCATTGTACTCGCTAGCAACAAGCTTCAAGGTATCAAAAACGATCCCCAACCCGGCTAAGGCTTTGCTTACCTCCCTATCGGCGGGAGATAGCTCTTCCAGGGTTTTGGCCCTGAGCAGTTTAGGGCGCTCCGTCCAGTAAAGGGGGAAGCCATCCAAAGCTGTGGGATCGTGCTTGGTGCTGCACACCCTGAAGAACTTCCCTTTCCAGTTCTTGTAAGAATTTTGGAAGAGGGAGAGGAGGATCCTGCCCGCGATCCCGGAAAAGCTTACCCAGAAGCTTTTCCCCTGCTTTTTCACCTCAAAGAAATGCAGGAAGACATCTACAGAAGGGGGGATACCCAGGTGTCCGCAAAGAATTTGAAAACCCCTCACGAATGCCCAGCTGTTGGGATGGAGCTGGGCGGGGGCAGTATTAATTTCAGTGAGGAGTTCCCGTTCAAAGGGGGTGAACGGGAGACGTACTCTTACGCGTTTGAACACGGTCTGGTACATGAAGAAGAAGGGTTTCCCCTTTCTAGGTCTGTCGTCCAAACAAACAGGTTCTCCAGGCCTGCCGGGATGGACGGATATGTGGGCGTCGTGTGTGCGGCAGAAGGCGTTAAAGTTGTACAAATGGGGATCCCCACGATGAGCTTCCATGTCCTGGAAGGAAGTCAGGCTGGTGCATTCGCTCAGGAGCTCGTCGGGGGCCCATGGGTAGAAGGCTTTGTAGTTGGACTTGGGGGTCGTGGGGGAGGAATCAGGCTCCGCGTTCGCGCGCGTCATGGTGTAAATAAATAGCTGGAGAAAGAAGAGAGGAAAAAGGGTTTAGCAAGTGTAGCCATGGCAGGAAGGGGAGAGAGCCCTAGGAAACACCACCCACGCGAGAAAACCCAGAGGAGGAAGGAGAAGTGGAGAAACGCAGTAATGCATGAATAACAACAGTCCCAGGCAATTCAATAAATCATATAATGCGGCGAAAGGGAAGGGTCGTGAGTACTCGAAATCGTACCTTTGCTATCGGAGTGAAGGCAGTAGAAGAGCACAGGGAGGAGAGAATCGCAATTGCAGAGAAAAAGGGTTTGAAGGCGATGAACAGTGCGGAGATGCAGAGAGAATGAATGTAACAGTAGGGTGAGCGCGGGGTTTGGAGTAACTTAAACGTTACATTTCGCAACTCAAGAGGCGCTAACTAAGAGCCGTGGGATCGTGCCACGCGTCAAAGGATCAATTGCCCAAGGGAAACGCAAGGGTCTCTGGAGGATGGCCGCGCGATGGGCCACGTGGCGCGCGATCAAGGGTAGCCCCAAAAGGTGTCATTATCATCATTTCAGAGGAGGTCCAATCAGTCAGTAAGAGCGCTCCTAGGGTTCAGAGAGCGTCACGTCAACAATTCGAGAATTGTTGAGTCAGCAGGGAATGACACGTCATCAGGATGGCACGTGGACGACGTGGGCGAGGCTTTAGTCTTTGCGCTGAAGACAAGTCTTCGGCTTAAGACTGGGGGACTTGTGTACCGTCCCGTATCCGGGCGTTGACTAAGTCAAGGTCAAAGTCAACGACTGGAGAGTCAAAGTCAACGCCAGGCGTCGCCTAGGTGGAGAGACGCCAAGTGCCAGCATCGCCAAGAGGAAGCGTCGCCAGGACAAGGCGTCGCCTAGGTGATGGCGTCGCCCAACCAGGGCGTCGCCAGATCAAACAGTGCTAAAGCAAGGCAATCACGGTGTGGTTCCCCGATACCCATGGGTAGGAAAGACCATGGAGGGAGCAACACCGTGGGGAGGCCTCAGGTCCCGATAACCCGGGGCAGTGATAAAGAGAAGGAAAATGTGGCTTCAAGGCCATAGTAATAGTACGAGAGTAGGGCAGCCTGACTCGTGAAGTACTCCTGCCGCCCCAGAGACGCCTGTGGGACAGATACGACTCAAGAGGAAGGTCACGCCCAGGGTAGCCGGGTGCAGGGTACAAGAGGAAGGCAGATACGCTCTCAAAGTAAGTGACTAGATAATTGGGGGCATGAGTTGGCACCCAAAAAGTCACCCCTAGCGCAGTAGCACTCCCAAGCAGGAGGACTCACACGTAGAAACGTCCCCAGATGGGCAGAAACGCCCCCAGATGGGGTCACGGCGTCGTGAGGACCTCCACGTGTACGACAGCCAGGCCAGAATAGAAACACCCTTTAGTCAGGTGCCAGGTAATTAAAGTCATTCAATACAGTTTCCCTTTCGAGCATTTAGGTGTTATAATGGCTCCCAAGCGTTTCAACGTCTTAAATGCGCTACGTTTTCTAATTAAATATGTTGATTGAGTGTGTTACATTTGTAATTAAAGGCGCTTTAAGGCGCTTTAAATGCTTGGGTAGTTTAAATAGCGCGAGGAATGTTGGAAAGAGGGTTGGAACTTTTGGCAAATTTACCAGAACTCTCTAAGTTGCTTGCTCGTGCGTCAAGGTTACGAACAAGGGACTGGGGAATATTTTTGCCTGAGAGAGAGAACACAGACACTAGACACAGTTATTTTTACCACCTTCAGAGTGCCATACGCGGTGCTGAGAGACGGAGGTGAACAGTTTTGGTGTTTCTTGCTGGCTGACTTGAGCGTCGGAGTGCAAACGGCTGCTAGGGCGCCTCATTGTCCTCTTTTTTGCAGGAACCCACAGGTAATCAGTGGGAAGGAGTCCCTAGCTGACGGTTGAGGTCGCACACGAAGACGTCCCGGTCAACCGGACGGAACAGCTATACCGACGAGGAGCTCTTCTTTCTCTGAGGTATGATCATGCGAGGTCCATGCGTAACGCTCTCGCTGGGAATCTCAGTCCCAGTTTAACTACGTGTAACATGAAACCCCGATGACCATGCACCCGATGACTGATCGGTGCTCTATTGCTTCTCGCGTTCTCCCCCGGGTGTTTATCTTGGAACTGATTTGTCGGTGGCCACTCGGTTACTGACCACCGATAACCATACCGGGTGATCTCCTCCCCGATTTCTCTGCCACCTGATCCACGTGTCACTGTGCGAATGGTCCACGTGGTTATCTGCTGCTGACGTCATCGACTACCGATGACCGACCGGATCAAATTGTAAATAAGATAGGATAGCCTTAGGGAAGTGCCTAAAAAGGAAAATAAAAGAAACTATGCATGTAAAGGCACTTTTAGTCACTAGTTACTTAGAAATGGCTAGGAAGGTCACCTTTTGGCCTAGTTAGGTACCTTTTGTTCATAGAAGGAACTTGAAGGAGCCTTTCCTTCCTTCCTTACCTAGAGGGCCGGTCATCCCCCATGCTATAAAATGAGAGCCTTGCCTCATTGTAAAAGAGATTTGATAATTGGAAGTAATGAAACTCTAGTGAAGTTTAGAGAAAGTTGTGAGTGTTGACTCTTCTTCTCTCTTTAGTCTCATCTGGTGAGCTCTTGGGACTGTCAAGTGGCGGCACCACCACTCATCTTGGAAGCAACAACCCTCCAAGTGGCGTGAATATCATCCCTTGATCAACAACCACATAAGTCTTTCTTTCCATCTCCTTTTTCTTCCGTTTTGTGTTCTTTGTTGGTTTCCCTATTCCTTGTTCGCTGCAATCTGTCCTTGGTGTGTTTCTATCTTTTTCTGCACGTTATTCCCCTTATAATCAGTGCATATTTGTTGTACTCTTGTTGTTCTTGGTTCGTTTTGGTATCATTTTACATGCGAAATCTTGTTGTTTTCAAGTTCTTCTACATGGGTTTTGTTCTTTTGCTCATTTCATTCGGTAGATCCTTGTATGCTGCGTTAACTTGCTGTTCGTGGCACTGTTCTTGTGATTCCTGAACTGTTCTTGAGTAGTTCTTGGGGTTTACTTGCTGTTTTAGAGTTACCCATTCATTCTATATCCATATCATGTTATTGGAATCACATCATTTGGTATCGTGAGTCTTAGGTGTGTTCTTGTGTATGTTTGAGTTGTGTTCCTGCCGGTTGACCTGGGTACGTCTTTGTGCGCGACCTTGCCCGTCAGATAGGGACACCGTCCTTATGACAATATATGAGCATCTGCAAAGAAATGGACAAATGGGCGCCCTAGCGGCCGTTTGCACTCCGACGCTCAAGTCAGCTAACAAGAAACACCAAAAACTCTACACCTCCGTATCGGAGCACCGTGGATGGAACTCTGAAGGTGAGAAAGGAACTGTGTATTGTGTATCGTTTTCTGGTTCTGGCAAACAATCCTTCTCTAGTCCCTTGTGCGTAACCTCAAGGCTCCAGCAAACAACTAGAGTATGTTCTGGGGAAAATTTGCCAAAAATCCGATCCTTGCTTCAAACGCTCAAAAACCCTTTTAACGCCACCCTGCATTAAACACGTCTTAAAGTGCATTTAAGGCGCTTTAAGGCGCATTTAACACATTTTCTCAAAACCTTTAATAGAGGCATTTAAAGCACTTTAAAGCATTTAAAGCATTAACTGAAATAAAACATACCTGACGAGGAAACATTTAATGTTTCCCCATTTACCATATTTGCTAACTTCTTGCTGACTCACTAATCCTTCGCTGACTTGATTAATATCACACGTGGAGGGCCTCACGACGCCGCATCCCAATCTTAGGGACATTCTGTTGCGTGAGTTCCTCCCTTTCTTGGAGTGCATCTGGCGCAAGGGGTGACTTTTTGGGTGCCAACTCATGCGCCCCCACCTCTAGTCACTTGCTCTGAAAGCGCATCTACCTTCCTCTCGCACCCTGCACCTGGTTACCCCTGGGCATGACCCTCTCATGAGTCGTATCTATCCCAAGGGTCTCCCTGAGGTGGCATGGGCACTTCACGAGTCGGATTGCTCCCCACTGGCGCTAGTACTATGGCCTTGAAGCCACTTTTCTCTTCTCTTTATTAGCGTTTCTGAGCTAGACGGGCCCGAAGCCCCCCGTGGCGTCACTCCCTCCATGGTCTTTCCTACCCATGGGTATTGGGGAGTAACACTGCTGATGGCTTGTTTGGCGACGCCTTATCTTGGTGACGCCTTGTTTAGGCGACGCCTTATCTTGGCGACGCCTTGTTTAGGCGACGCCTTATCTTGGCGACGCCTTGTTTAGGCGACGCCCCTTTCTTGGCGACGCCTTGTTTAGGCAACGCCCCTTTCTTGGCGACGCCTTGTCTTGGCGACGCCTTATGTAGTCACTCTGTCGACTTCCTTTCTTTGACCCCTTCGCATGGTCCCACCATATGTTGACCTTGGCCCCGACGTTGACTTTGACTTTGGTCAACGCCCGGGGATGGGACGGTACACAAGCCCCCCAGTCTGGAGCTGATGACTTGTCTTCAGCGAAAAGACTATGGCCTCGCGCACGCCATCCACGTGGCATCCTGGTGACGTGTCATTCTTGCTGACGCGACACTCCCCGAACCATTGACGTGACATTATTTGAGCAGTTTGAAATGTTCTTAATGGCTGATGGGACATCCTCTGAATCGGGGAAAGCGAACGCTTTTTGGGTCACTCTTAATCGCTCGCCACGTGGCTCATCACGCGGTCATCATCCAAAGCCTCTTGCGCTCCCAGCGAGCGCCTAATCCTGCGACACGTGGCATCATCAAACGGTCACCATTTGTTGCCTCTTGCGCTCCTCGTAACGTTTAAGTTACCCAAAACCCCGTGCTCGAAGCCACTGTTTCATCCACTCTCTTCGCATTCTCGCACTGTTCATCTTCTTCGAGTTCTCTCTCTGCGATCTCTGTTCTCTCCTTCGCACTTACACTTCTCACCTACTCCGATACTTGAAGGTACGATTTTTTCCACCCTTGCTGACTCTCCCTCTTTACTGCATTACTGTGATGTATGGATGAACTGCCTGGGACTGTTTACTTTCTTGTATTCTCGTGTTGTTCTTGTGTTTCTCTGTGTTCCCCTCGTTCTTCTTTTTCTCGCGTGGGTTGGGTTTGCCTAGGGTTTCTCTTTTTCCCCCTTTTTCTTCCTCAAACCCCCTTTCGCTAAACCCTTTCTTTTTCTTCATTCTTCAGCTCTTGATCCGATGCGCGAAACAAGGCCACCGCCGATCCTCCGCCCCCCAAGTCCCACTACAAGGAGGAATACCGCTGGACCTCCTATGAGCTTCTCGCGGAGTGCTCCACCTTGACCTCCGTGGAAGACGTTGAAGCCCACAGGGGGGACCCCACTCTCTATAACTTCAACGCCTTCCACAAGACCCATGATTCCCGCATCTTCGTTTGCCGTGCAAAGCCGGGGGAGCCCGTTAGTGTAGATGAAAGGGCCACCGGGGGAAGCCCCTTCTTCTTCGTCTACCAAATGGTATTCAAACGAGTGGGTTTACGACTTCCTCTCACTCCCTTCGAAAGGGAGTTGCTTACTGAAATCAACACTCCCCCTGCCCAGCTTCACCCCAACAGCTGGTCCTTCGTGAGGGGTTTCCAGATTCTCTGTGGGTATCTGGGCATCCATTCCTCTGTGGACGTCTTTCTTCATTTTTTCGAGGTGAAGAAACAGGGCAAGAGCCTCTAGATGAGCTTCTCTAGCGTCGTTGGCCGCATCATCCTCACTCTTTTCCAAAACTCGTTCAAGGGGTGGAAGGGAAAGTTCTTCAAAGTGCGTGCCTCTAAACACGACCTCACCACGCTGGAGGGCTTTCCCCTGTATTGGTCGGAGAAGCCCGTATCGACTAAGCCCAAGGCTTTGGATGAGCTTGCCTCCGCTGATAGGGAGGTATGCAAGGCCTTGGCTGGGCTCGGGGTGGTCTTCGACACCGCCAAGCTCATCGCAAACGAGTTCAACGCTCACGGCCTCTCCACCTATTTTGGTACTTGCCTTTGATTTCATCCGCTAGAACTTGTTTGTACTTTGCTTGGTCTCATTTGAATGTACTTGTATTGTATGAACCGTTGTGGTTATATGAACTTACTTACATTGCTTGACCCACTGTGGTTGCCTGTATGTGCTTGTCTGCTGCTCCCATTCTGCCTCATCTGAATTAGTCTTTGCTTGGTTATTCTGACTGTTGCAGGTTCGGTAATGGCTTCTTCAAGGCGCCTCGCACTCGCCAAGTTCTTGAAGCAAGCAAAGTCCACCAAAACAGGTGGGGACTCCGTCGCCCTCGACGTGCCGACCACTACTCCCCAAGCTCCCGTCACCTCCCTACAGACTCCACCATCTTCTCCCCAAACTTGCCAAACACCTGCCTCTCCTCCTCCCATTGCTGCAGTCCCACTGGCCGCGCCATCAACACATGCTCCAGCACGCCCAGACAAAGGGAAAAGGGTGCTGGAGATAAACTCTGATAGTGAAGATTCAGGTGGCGCCCTGGTCTTCAAAAAGAGGAGACCTACAAGGGTCCCTATCCTGGCAACCGCGTCTCCCGGCGGCGGGAACTCTCTAAGGGACGACCCTTCAAGTGCTACGTCGCCTTCGCCTCAAGCAGTCCAAGAAGAACAAGATGAAGGGGCCGAGTCGGTTCCTCCGCCCTACCCCTGCCTGAAGCGGCTGCGGCTTCGGGCTCAACCCCTCCCGCGCCGGCTCCTGCTCCTTCTCCCCGCGAAATACTGATTCCCCGCCCCATCTACAGGCAGTTGGCGCAGGGATTCACTGAAGGGATGTCGCCAGAAAACCCCAATAGGGGAGGAAGCATGCCTTACTATATGGGGGCGTTCCTGGCGGTAGCACTCGATTGGCGCTCCCAGGCCCAGAGTGTTGCCAAGGGGAAGGAGGCTCTCCGAAAACTGAAGCAAGAAGTGGGTGCGCTGAAAGAGAAGAAGCAAGCTTGGGGGCTTAGGGAGGAAGCCCACCAAGCTTCACTGAAGCTGGCCCAAAAGGGTAAGGAGGGGGCTGAAGCATACGCGCATGAGGTTGAACAAGCGTATGCCGACCTGCTAGCCCACCTCACCTCCCACCAAATCCAAAATATTGGCCTCCAAGAGGTGGCTCGTGCCTCCGAAGTGCAGCAGAAAAAACTTGAAGAACTGTATGCTGCTCGGGGGCAGAAGCTGGCTGAGACTGAGGGCGCCCTGGCGGCAAAGTTTGAGGCCTTCGACCTTCTCCCAGCTGAATATAATAAACTCCATACTGAAGCCAACAAGCTCCAGGTGGGGAAGGAGTTCTTGGACAAACAGCTGGCGTCCAAGGATTCCAGGACCGACGAGCTGGAGAAGGAAAACCAGGAGCTCACCGGCGAGTGTGTTCGACGAAGGCTTCAAGGAGGCTCTGGTTCAAGCATCTTGTGAGAACCCAGGGATCAATGTCTCGAACTGCGACCCTACCCACCACGTCGTCGATGGGAAAGTTGTGCCTCTTGAACTGGGCGATTGAACCGCAAACCCTCAGTCTCCATCTTTGCTCTTTACGTTTTTTTCTTTGTTCTTGATAACTTCGTAAATACTTGGAACTATTTGTATTTTGTTGGAACAATGGGTATTAATTAACATTATCCTTGTCCTTAATCTTCACTTTAACACTTGCATGTTTCTGAGGAATTAAGTGTTGTTTGACTGCTATCTTTACCTTTGTTCTTCATTCTTGTATGCTTCAACCGCTTCGCCTGTACTTCTATCTGTTTCTTTCGCTATACTGGGCGAACTTGTATCTACGACGCTTAGGTAGTACGTAACCTTCTCTTCTCTTTCTTTTACCCATCACTTCTAACTTTCACCTCGAAACCTGTTCCGCCTTCGTATCTGCAAGGGTTCTACCTCGTGAGGGCGCTGGCTGCTCCGCCCTTGCTCAAATGCAAAAGTTGAACTTGTTCTCTTCCGGCTTCGTCATCGCTCGAGGGTGTGGAGGCTCATCTGTCTTCTGTACTGAGTGTCCACGCTCGAGAAGAGACCTGCTCTGGGCCTAAACACTTGGGACAAAGTCGCACTTCGGTGCCCACGTCCATGGAGAGGCCTGTCTAACAGCGTCGTATCGTCCATGGAGTGTCTCAAACACCAAGGCAATCTGTCCCTTAACTCTTGGTGCTTGGCGCCCACGCCTGAGGAGAGGCCTATTACAGCAGCGTCGTATCGTCCTCAGGGTGTCTAGAAACGCCAAGCACTAGGCAGGCTTGAAGCCCCCCATGGGGTCGCTCCCTCCATGGTCTTTCCTTCCCATAGGTATCGGGGAGGCGACGCCGCTGATGACTTGCTTGGCTTCTGGCGATTTCGCCCCCCTCCACAGTCTTTCCTACCTGTGGGTATCGGGGAGGCGACGCCATCAGTGCCTTATTCCCGGCGTCGCCTTCAGTGTCTTATACTGGCGACGCCATCAGCGTCTTATACAGGCGATGCTATCAGCGTCTTATATTGGCGACGCCATTAGCGTCTTATACTGGCGACGCTATCAGCGTCTTATACTGGCGACGCCCTACCTTGGCGATGCCATGTCTTGGCGATGCTTGGTGCGGTCAATCTGTTGACTTTGGCCTTGGCGTTGACTCTGATTTTGGTTAACGCCCGAGGATGGGACGGTTGCTTCAGCGAAAAGCCTAAGGTTTCGCCCGCGCCATCCACTTGGCATTTCCCATATTGCTGATGGGACGTTCCCCTGCTCGATTTGATCTTGACATTTTCTGAGCTTTTGACAAGATGTTCTCTTCCTCGCTGGCGCGTCATACCCTCGGGGGCTCTGTCGACACGACGTTCTCTAAATGAGAACAAGTGACGCTAAAGGTCGTGCTCCCATCTCCTGACACGTGGGTCGATCGCACGGTGCTCCTTTTCGTGTCCTTTGGCGCCTCAACTGTAATATCTGGGTCTTTGAAATCCTGTACTTGCACCCATCATCTCTGCGTTTCGCATCTTCTTCACACTGTTCCTCTTCCTTCCAAAGAGTTCTTCCCGCATTCTCTCTTGTTGGCATTTCCCTCCCGCATTTCTACCGCATCTTTCTCCTTTGATCTTCTAGTTCCTTCGCTGACAACCTGTGCCAACATGTCTACCAATCCTCCTACCTCTAGAGTCAACCCTAAGGATCTTTACGTTTGGGCTTCGCGCGAACTCCTCGATGAGTGCTCTGGCTTACTTTCCGCCAGGGCCTTAAGGGAACATGTAGGGGACCCGTGTTCCTATGATCATCGTGCCTTCGCGAAGAGGCATGACGACGACATCGCCGTGCTCCCTTGCACCTTAGGGGAGCCGGTGTGTGGGGATGAGCGGGCCAACAATGGAGTCCCCTTTTTCTACTTTTACCAGGTGGTCTTCAAAAGCGTGGGCGTGCGCCTGCCCTTTTCTAGGTTCGAGAGGGAACTGCTGACAGACATTAATGCTGCCCCGGCCTAGCTGTACCCTAACAGCTGGGCTTTCGTCAAAGCCTTCGACATACTATTTGGTTTCCTTGGGTGTGCACCCTCTGTGGACATTTTCTTTCACTTCTTTGAGGTGAAGAGGCAAAGGAACAACCTTTGGGTGACCTTCAGCAATGTTCCCGGCAGGGTCCTCCTGACCCCCTTCCAGCACTCCTTCACAGGGTGGAAGGGTAAATTCTTTAAGATTTGCTGTTCTGATCTCGTGCCTTCCGCCCTGGACGGCTTTCCACTGTACTGGGTGAGGGAGACAAAAGCCTTGAAGTCCAGGCCTCTTAAGAGGCTTACCAGGAAGCTTGTCGGATCCTGGCTGGGGCGGGGGATTTTGACGCTGCCGCTTTGATAAGTTTGGAGTACAACGTTGAGGCCTTGGAGAAATATATATGTACGAGGGATTACCTTAAAACCTCTCATCCTTCGCCTTTACTGGATTTTTGCATGACTGATCTTGCGGTGTCTTCACCATGTTTGTCTCCTTTGGTGCAGGTTCGAAGATAAACCGACAACAAAGGTCGCAGCTTGCCCAGGCGTTGAGGGCCGAGAACGGGGCTTCATCATCCTCCCGCTCAGACTTCGGAGGCCACTGAAAGGTGGCCTGATTTCGCTTTTCATATGAGCATAGGGCGTGTACATGATTGCCCCATTTGTCTAATCTGTCTTTATTACGAACTTTATCTGTAACCCTAACTCTTGAGCCATACTTTAGTTTCGTCTAAGCGCTGCTCATTTTATTTTTGCATACTCTCGTCTACTTCTTCTGTTTCCTCTGCCATGCTGCGTGCGTTACCTTCGGCGCTCCTTCCATTGTGTTTAGGAGGGTTTATTTTACCTGTACCGAGTGTCCACGCTTGGAGGGAGACCTGCTCTGGGTGCCCTTTGCGTGTCTAACACTAGGGACAAAATCGCGCTTTGGTGCCCGTGTCCATGGAGAGGCCTGTATAACAGCGTCGTATCGTCCATGGAGCGTCTCAAACGCCAAGGAACCTGGTCCCTTATCTCTTCGGTGCTTGGTGCCCACGCCTGAGGAGAGGCCTATTACAGCAGCGCCGGATCGTCCTCAGGGTGTCTGAAAACACCAAGACCGGGGCTAGTTATACTCCCTTTTGGCGATGCCCACATTTTGGCGATGCCTCACCTTGGCGGCGTTTCCTTTGTTGACATGTCACTTGGCGACCCCCTTCTTGGCGACGCCGGATCTCTGCGACACTCAATCTTGGCGACGCCTTGTCTTGGCGATGCCTTATCTTGGCGACGCCTTGTCTTGGTGATGCCTTATCTTGGCGACGCCTGACGCTGCTTTGAGTCTTTGTCTTTTATCTACTTACCCTTTGATCTTACACTTCGAGTGTGAAGAGAAAAAGCTGAGACAAAGTTTTTCTCGAACTTCTATTTTACTTGGGTGACCTCATTGAAAAACCCCCGAGAGGAAAAAAGAGTGTCCCCTTTACAAATCTTGTTATATTACTGTTCTCTAACATAATTCAACTAAAATAAAATTTCAAATTGGCCGCATTCCAGCTGCGCGGAATGGGGCCTCCTTCCAAAGTCTCTAGATTGTATGAACCATTCCCCTTGGCTTCGGTGATTCTGAAGGGTCCGATCCATTTGGGAGACAATTTGTTCTCTAGCTCATAAGGGTGAGCCTTCCTCATGACTAAGTGACCAACCTGAAATTGTCGGGGCTTCACCTTGGAGCTATATTGTCGCTCCACTCTTCTCTTCACTGCCTCAGCCTTTATTCTTGCTTCTTCCCTGGCTTCGTCCAATAAGTCCAGATTCACTCGCCTCTCTTCATTGGATTCTTCAGCCACAAAATTCTGGTAACGTGGCGAGCTCTCGTGAATCTCTACGGGGATCATCGCGTCTGACCCATATACTAGGCTGAAAGGCGTCTCCATGGTGGAGGATTGGGGCGTGGTGTGGTATGCCCATACAATCCTTGGCACTTCTTCTGCCCACGCCCCTTTAGCTTTTTCTAGCCTTCTCTTTAGTCCTCTCAGCAAAACTCTATTCGCTGACTCTACTTGTCCACTCGTCTGAGGGTGTTCGACTGATGCGAACACCTGCTTGATGCCTACCTCTGCGCACAGGTTTCTCAGCTGTTGGCTTGCAAACTGGGTGCCATTGTCGGACACCAATCGCCTGGGCACACTGAAATGACATACGATGTTCTTCCAGACAAAGTGCTATACTTTGTGAGCAGTAATTTGGGCCACGGGCTCCGCCTCTATCCATTTGGTGAAGTATTCAATAGCGACGATCAGATACTTCATCTGTCTTATCGCTAGTGGGAACGGGCCTAGGATGTCGATTCCCCACGTATGAAAAGGCCATGGGTTGTATATGGATCTCAACTCCTCCGGCGGCGCCTTGTGCCAGTCAGCGTGCCTCTAACACTGCTTGCAGCGCTGGGCGTGCCGCACACAGTCCTCTTTCATTGTCGGCCAGTAGAAACTGGCGTGTATCACTTTGGAAGCCAATGATCTTCCTCCCACGTGACTCCCGCAGATACCCTCGTGGAGTTCCGCCATTATCCTGGTGCACTCATCGCCGCTTACGCACGTCAGGATGGGGTGGGTGAACCCGTGTCTGAACAACATCCCATCTACCAGGGTATATCTTGCAGCATTCCTTTTAATCTTCTTGCCTTCTTCTGGTTCTACTGGGAGAACCCCATCCGCCAGGTATCTTCTGTATGGCGTCATCCAAGTGTCTCCCTCGGCTAAGGCATATATCTGCGTATGCTTTCCTCCTTCGGGTGCGTCCACGTATGTGCTGATGTGGGGTGTCTTTATCGTATCCTGAGTCAAAGAACGATGACTCCTTAGTCTTCCTCTCGTTGTACAAATATGGAGGACATCCACCCTGTTATCTTCCACGAATTTTCGCGGAGCTTTGAGCGTCTTTTGGATTACTGTCCTCTGTATGCCCCCCTTGCCTGAGCTGGCCAGTTTGGCAAGTAGGTCAGCTCTGGCATTCTGCTCTCTTGGGACATGTACTAGCTCAAGAGTGCTAAATGCTCCCTTCAGCAGCTGGACATACCTTAAATACGCCGCCATTTGTGGGTCCTTAGCTTGAAATTCTCCCGAGACTTATCCCGTGATCAGTTGTGAATCACTCTTCACCAAGAGGTTCTGCGCACCCATCTCCTTGGCTAGGAGCATCCCTGCGATCAGTGCCTCGTACTCAGCCTCGTTATTGCTCGCTTTAAAAGCGAAACGCAAGGCTTGCTCGATTAGCACACCATTAGGTCCCTCCAAGACTATTCCGGCTCCACTTCCCTGCTGATTGGAGGAGCCATCTACCGAGAGCAACCACTGCGATCCCGACTCCTCCTCTTGGTCGCCTCCGGGTGAGAGCTCTGCAACGAAATCCGCGTATACATGTCCTTTGATAGATCCTCTAGGCTCGTACTGGATGTCAAACTCTGACAGCTCCACCGCCCAGCGAACCATCCTTCCAGCAACATCGGGCTTCTGCAGTACCTTCTGGATGGGGAGGTTCGTCATCACCACTACTGTAAAACTGTGAAAGTAGTGGCGAAGCCTCCTAGCCGAGAATACCACGGCCAATGCTGCCTTTTCCAACGACTGATACCTCGTCTATGGGCCTTGTAAAGCCTTACTCACGAAATAGATGGGCTTCTGTACTTGGTCCTGCTCCTGGACTAGCACAGAACTGATGGCCCGTTCTGTTACCGCAAAGTATAGTCGGAGGGGCACGCCTGCCACTGGTTTGCAAAGGACGGGTGGCGTCGCCAAGTACTCTTTCAACTTGATGAAAGCTGTTTCACACTCGTCGGTCCACGCAAAGCGACTATTTCTTTTGAGGCACTGGAAATAGGGGTGTCCCTTCTCTCCTCCTGCAGAAACGAACCTTGATAATTGTACCGCCCTGGTAGTCGGAAGTGATGACGTGGCATCCAGCTACAGTATAGGCGTGTTGACAAGGCGCCAGGTTGGCAGAAGGGAAGGAAGTCGGGGGGCTCGTGAAGTCGCCAGTTATTAAGTTGGCGTGCTCCGATCTCCAGCATACCAGAGCCGGCGATCACCGTGTTAAAGATGAAGTCGCCAGATGTAAGCTCAGGCGACCTAGTGATTGGAGATCGCCAGAGAAAGCACATCGCCAGAGATGAAGTTGGTGCAGATTATGAAGGCGGCCGGCGAGACCACAGGGAAGGTGTACGAAGGCACCCTAACTCGCCAGTTCCAGTAGAGATCGCGCTCCAAAGTTAGCTATGTACTGGGCAGTACCATGCATAGGTAACTTAGCAAAACGAGAGTAGAAGCAGCGCCCAAGTCAAGGAGGCTCCAGATGAAGGCACGTGTACGACTAGATGCGAGCCACGTGTCCAAGTCTGTAACTGCCAGGAGAGAGAAAGTAACCAGGTATATAAGAGTTCTCAACGAACTTTCTGAGGTACGCACGTTCAGATCATACTCTTTACGCTTGCGAGTTCTAGAGCACACTGTGAGAGAGAATTTGCACGGTTCTTGTTCTCTTAGTATTTGGTGGTTCGGCTACTGACTTGGGCGTTGGAGTGCGATCGGCCGCAGCGATGCCGCTCTGTTCTTTTGCAGGTTCTTGAGGTGGATCTTGGAGAGGGACGGACGTTTGAAGCGGTGCGCAAGTCGATCCTGTGACGAGGCAAGCTCCTACGCTCCGGTCAACAGGCAGGATCAATAATGCTGCCATTCGCCCTGTCAATTGTTGTGTTGGGTTTAATAGTGCCAAAGTTCAAGAGGGGGGGGGGGTGAATTGACCTTTCAAAACTTTCTCGCAGAAACAGTGTTTAACACAGTTTTACAGAAAATAAATCGATTTATGTGAAAATAAACAGATTTATTTCAGCACTGTTTTTGTTTGAAAATCGTTTATACAGCAAGGTTAATCACAAGATTATGCAGATAGATTTTCCAGATGCACACACACAGATATCAGATTAAAAAACCAGTGAAACAAAAAACAATAAACTTCAATTTCAAGCAAGTGATTAAGGTTCAATTGATAGCATGCCAATTAACTAAGTAACCTTTACAATCAACCTGTTCCAGTGGTTTTTAACAAACTGTGAATGTTCTTCTTGATATCAAACAGTTTTCCAGAAATTAAGAACAATGAATCACAGAACAGCAAGCATCAATTTTTAAGTAATTGTTTAAGGTTCAATTAATAGCTTTGACAATTTCTTGAGCAACCTATCACAGTCAATCTGTTCCAGTGGCTTTTAGCAGATTTTATATGTTCTTATCAGAATCAAACAACTTTTTCAGAAATTAAGAACAGTATGCACAGTGCCCAGAAAGAACAGATTTATTTTCAATTGAACAGATTTATTTCTTTCCTGTTTTATCAATTATGCAGAAACGAAATTGCAGAGAGTGAGAGAGAATGAACACAAGCAGTTATACTGGTTCACTCAACTGAGCTACATCCAGTCTTCACCAAAACCAAGTGGAAATAACTAAAACACAGTACAACCAAGTACAATTCCCACTGTTCTTGAAACCTACAAGAACTTAGGTACTCTTGCTGAAAAAACCTATTTCAGCACACACACACACTCTCCAAGAAAACCTATCAAGAAGAGTGTTCAACCAAACTATTACAAGCAATGAGAGTGAAACGACTACACCTGATTGAGGATACAAAGATCTGCCTTAAACCAGTAGGCAAGATTGCTAGAACAGTAGCTGCACCTCACACCAAGCTTTTGGAACCAAACCAAGAACAAGCACTTTGTGATTTTTGAAATCTTTGAAGAACAAATGCTAATCCTTTGTAAACACTTAATTCTCTGCTGTCAAAACTTGTTTTTGCAAATGTATGAATTCGTATTAAAACTCAGAAACAAATTTTCATTTTATAGAAAGCCAACTTATAACAGATTTTTGAAAAACAGTTAAAGCTGTTATAAAATGAACAGATTGAAAATAAAATGAACATATTTATTTTCAAAAGCAGTTAGAGAATTTGTTAAGTGAGGAGACTTAGTCAACCATTCTGGTGCTGAGATAAAACTGAAAAACGTTTAAGCTTGACATGGCACCAGAGGCAAAAAGAATCTATTCATTTACAGATGAACAGATTTATTTTTTCAAAACGAAAACAGAGAAAGTTTAACTATTTAAAACTCAGTCGTTTTGAAAAGAAGAAGACTTAGTCAAAATACCTGATGCACAAAATCTAATTTTTACAAGACTTTAGCCAAGGCATCAGTGTAAAAATGAATCTGTTTATTTAGAAAAGAACAGATTTATTTTTATGCAGTAAACGTGTTTTTTGTAAAACATGTGAAAAACAGTTTAAGAAAACTTATGCTTGTTCTTATCACATGGCCAGTGGTTATGAGGTGAGATACTCAGCAAAAAGCCCACTCTTAGACAACCTCTAAGCACTACCTAAGACACACTTAAAGCAAAGCAAAATACAAATGAAATGTACATATAAGTCTTCATCAAACACAATCTTGAAGGGGCAGCAACCATCTTCAACAATCTCCCCCTGTTTGATGGAGACAAATCCCCATAGCTAACCTCATAGCTTTGTTGCTTTAAGCACCTGCACTGCACCAGATTTTAAACCAGAAAAAAACAGCAGTATTGCATAGCATAAGACATGGTTTTAAGGTGCAAAATTAACTCCCTGTTTCAGTTTTCAGCAGCTATTTTTCTCCCCCTTTGGATTCATCAAACAGCATATAAGCATAGGGAAAGCAAATATGAAACAGAAACCATAACCATAATAGTCCAGAAAAATAAAACCATATTGTTCAGCATTACAGACATTTGAAAGATGATAAAAACAACATTAAAAACAGAAGACTACTGATCCTTGTAGTAAAGCTCTGCAAGTTGTGCCTGAACCCCTTCAATCTGATCATCAAGGTGTTGAAACCTTGCATGAGTAGTCTCAAAGTATGCCCTTTGTTCTGCAGACATGACATCAAGACGATACAGCACTTGCCTTTCAAACATAGACATTGGTTCTCCTCGGTATTCTGGACCTTGATAGGCAACTATGGCATTTGCAGTAACTTCCTCATGTTCAGATTGGGTAGCAGGTGAGTCATCATCCATAGGAACAGCTTCATCCTCATCCTCATGTTCTGCTTGAGGGTCCTTCTCCTTGAGAACCACCCACTTGTCTTCAATTTTGTGAAAACCCATTTTGGTGAGAGTTGAAGTATCAATCTCACTTACAGCTTTGATAGGGTCATTTCTCTCATTTGTAACATCAACACCAAAGTAATCAATTAATTTGGAAACAAGAATAGCATAGGGAAAACGGTAATCGGCCAACCTTTTTGACTTGAGCATGTGTTCATTGACAATGAACACCCAGTTTACCTTAATCTGGTTCATGATGCAATATAGGAGAATGAGATCCTCTTCATGTAAGACAGCATGGTTTGTCCCTATTGGAATCAGTTGCCATGCTATGATGTATGCAACTAGGCGTGGAGTGAGGTTCAAATGCCCTGCATGGAACCTGTTTATACTCTCTGTAGGATTTCTCATGCAACTCTTATAATATTGCAGCTTGTTAAATTCTTGGATTCCACTGGTGTTTCCCTTTCCTACTTTCAATCCAGCATATTTTATTCCAGCCACAGAATTCCACACCTCACTTGTGATCTTCATCTTGGTCCCTTTCACATAAGAGACAACATTCTTCCCATCCAATGTGAGGTTAGTATAAAACACCTTAACCAAGTCAGGATAAACATTACCCGTTAATTCCAGCAGCTTTTTCAGTTTCTGGTGCTTCAACACAGCCCTTGTTTCTATCAGTTTTTCAGATTTCAGCCAGTTGAAATCCAGCACCTTGGGTATGTTGATCTGTTTTCCGCTTGACTCGTGAATGTAGGCATTGATGCCTTCTTCATTTCCAGCGAACCAACCTTCTAGCACACCTTGAAAGGTGGTTTGCTTCCCCTTACTTTTCTGTTTCTTGGAAGAAGAAGGCATGGTTGAACCTAAATTATTTTCTTGGTTTCAAATGGTGAGAACAGAAAGAGAATGGCCAATGTGGGTAGCAAGTATTCACACAGATTTATAGCAGAATAAATGGATTGATATGGCAGTTATGAGTGGATATGCATGAAGATTTTATGCTCTGAATTTGTGCAGAGAATCTTTGAAAATATGCACCAAATATTTAGGGTCACGATGCATACACTCAAACTCTTATTGAGCACCCAAACCATCAAATCGGTTACATAACCATGACCAAAACCGTCAAAGGTACAGAGGTTAATGCCCACTAAGTCAGTCAAGCAGTCAAAGATCAGAAATTCTCTTTCCTAGTCATTAATGCATATCAGTGCAAAAAATAAACACATTCAATTACGAATAAACAGATTTAATTTTTTACTGCTAGGCACAATTGACATTTATAATACCCAATTCATTAAGCAGAAAATTAAACCTATCTTTGGCTAATGGTTTTGTGAACAAATCAGCAAGTTGTAAATCAGTACCAATGAACTTAATATCACATGTTCCATTAGATATGTGTTCCCTTAGAAAATGATGCCTAATTTCAATGTGTTTGGTTCTTGAATGCATTACAGGATTTTTGGTTAAGTTGATTGCACTTGTATTATCACACAACAGAGGTATATTGATGTGATTCCAATAGCCACATAGAACAAGATTCTTGACATCCTTAGGAATCACCTTGAGCTGGAAAATATAGAGGCACTTTTCTTAGAGTTGGATCATTGTTCTAAGACAATAACTCACCAATAACTAGTACCAAATCCCAAACTCATTTGGATGAACCAAATATTGTCAAATTGAATCAACAAAGGGAATAAAAGCTGGAATGACCGAACAGAATTAAACAACTAAACATATGAACCGAACAAAATTAAAAAAACAAAACAGAACATAGTGTTGGAAAATAGAAAAATCGAAACTGAAAAACTCAAGAACACAAAGCAACATGAACAATTGAAGAAGAAGAAAGGAAGGAGAAGAGAATGCTCATGAAGATGGAAGGAGGATGGATGATCTCGCCACTAGAAGTGTGGAATGCTCCTAGATGAGAGTGATGCCGCCACTTGAGGACTCCATTGATCCATCAAGATAAGACTAGAGAAGAAGGCTCCAAAAGCTCTCCAAAGGTCACTCAAAATTTGAGTAGAGATTTCTTAGATTAATTCCAATCTGAATTTCACAAAGAGAGCACCTCTATATATAGCCTAAGGTGCTGAAAAACTAAGCTAAAACATTTCAAAATTCCCTCCTAAACTATTCTAGAAACCGGCGCCTAAAACAAACATCCTATGGCACCTCCCATTCTTACTCCTACACCTATCTACTAATACACCCCCCTAAAGCTCCTAATTAAAACCTACAAGATGCTAAAACAAAAGAGGTTTCTAATGTTTCCCTCTAAGCACCTTCAACTAAAGAAATTACAAAAAGAGAAAATAAATGTCCTCTAGCTCCCAAAGCTTTGAACATGCTTCTTGTAATCCTTTGAGGTGGACTTTGACCATCATGGGCGTCCTCCATTTGTGCCTCCACCTCTTCTTGAGCTTGATGATTGGCCTCCATGTCCTCTTGAGCTTGATCTCCATCATACTCCCCGAGTTGGAGAGAATTCGACCACGAATTTTGGAGACCTACAGAAAAAGGAGTTAGATCGCTGACATTAAAAGTATGACTACCTAAGAATGTATCAGGCTTATCTAACTCATAAGCATTGTCATTAATCCTCTTGAGGACTTGGAAAGGTCCATCCCCTCGAGGCATTAGTTTGGACTTCCTTTGAGTAGGAAAACGATCCTTCCTCAAGTGAAGCCAAACCCAATCGCCCTCATCAAACAACAATGCTTTTCTCCTTTTATTGGCAAGTTCAGCATACTTGCCAACCTTCTTCTCAATTCTCTTCTTGATGTCTTTATGCAAAGTTTTCACAAAAGAAGCCTTTTCATCTCCATCTTTGCACAAGACATCTTCAAGAAGGGGAATAGGAAGAAGATCAAGAGGTGTTAGGGGATTAAACCCATAGACCACCTCAAAAGGAGAATGGGAGGTGGTTGAATTTACTACTCGGTTATATGCAAACTCAACATGGGGTAGTAAATTCTCCCACACTCTAGGATTCCCCGAAATAAAGCATCTCAATAGTTGTCCCAAAGTTCTATTCACCACCTCGGTTTGACCATCAGTTTGTGGGTGGCAAGTGGTAGAAAATAAAAGCTTAGTTCCAAGCTTGCCCCACAAGGTCTTCCAAAAGTGACTCAAGAATTTAGGATCTCTATCGGACACTATAGACCTAGGAATCCCATGCAAGCGAACCACTTCTTGGAAGAAGAGGTTTGCAATGTGGCATGCATCATCCACTTTGTGGCAAGGAATAAAGTGAGCCATCTTTGAAAAACGATCCACTACCACAAAAATGGAGTCCTTTCCCTTTGATGTCTTGGGTAAGCCTAAGATGAAATCCATAGATATATCTACCCAAGGCATTGAAGGGATAGGAAGAGGAGTATATAGACCATGGGGATGCATTTTAGACTTAGCTTTGCGGCAAGCTATGCATTTATCACACAAACTATGAACATGTTTATGCATATGAGGCCAAAAGAAATGTTCATGCAACACATCCAAAGTTTTAGCAACCCCAAAATATCCCATTAAACCCCCTTCATGAGCTTCTCTAACAAGAGATAATCTAATAGAGCATTGGGGAACACAAAGACGTTTTCCTTTAAAAAGAAAGCCATCTTGAATAAAAAAGTCTTTGTGTCCTCCTTTAAGACACTCTTGATAGATGGGAGAAAAAGCAAGGTCACCATGATAAAGTTCCTTAATGTGATCAAAACCAAGATATTGAGAGGTTAAAAGATTTAGCAAGGTGTATCTTCTAGAAAGAGCATCCGCCACAATATTTATTTTGCCTTGCTTGTGTTTGATCACATAAGGAAATTGCTCAATGAATTCCACCCACTTAGCATGCCTCTTGTTAAGTTTGTTTTGGCTTTTCAAATATTTAAGAGATTCATGATCACTATGTATCACAAACTCTTTGGGAAAAAGATAGTGTTGCCAAGTAAACAAAGCCCTAACAAGTTGATGTGAATGTAACTACAAGAACACATGATTCTTGACATTCTTAGGAACAACTTGAGCTGGATTTGAAAGGCACTTTACTTTAGAATTGGATCAATGTTCTAAATTCAAGAACTCACCAAAACTAAGCACCAACCAAGACTCATATTGAAGTCCATGTATTGTCAAATTGAATCAAAACAAAAGGAAAGAAGAACAAGAATTAAAACTGGACAGAATTTAAATGATAGCTACTGAACCAAAACAGAATTAAGAACACAATGCTGGAAACACAAAATAAATGGTAGAAAAAGAAGTAAACTCTAGGAATCAAAACTACCGAATGGAAAATTGAAGAAAAGGGAAGAAGAACACTTATAGAATAAGATGCTTGCTGGATTTTGAGAATTGGAAGAAGCCATTCACGCCACTTGGAACCTTGAACCAAGATAAGTGATGGAGTGCCACCACTTGAAGCTCACCATAGCTCACAAGATAAGGCAAAGAAGAGGAAGACTCAAAACTCACAAATTCTCTCCAAAATTGAGTATAGTCTCTCTACTATAAAATTCCAATCTGAATTGTGAAGGACCTAAGCCCTCCTTTTATAGGAGTAAGGGCTGGTCATTTACATAGCTTATTCCCTAAGCTACCCAAAAAACTCCTAAGATCACACCCCCCTTACTAAGCTCACTCCCCAAGCTTCTAGAATTTGCTAAGCTAAAGCCTAAAGATGCTTTTACAAAAGAGGTGTCTCATGTTTCCCTCTAAGCACCTTTCTAAACATTATTCTATATTATTTACAATTTAAAAGAAACTATAAAGAGAGATATTTAATATGAAGCCTATTATTTGAGAGTTTGTAGACTTCTTTATCTTTAGGCTTGATCTTCTCTTTGACTTCTTTTAATTTGTGAGAAGACTAGAAGGAAGAACTTCAAATGTGTAGGTGAAAATCCTCTTCCTTCATTAATAAAATCCTCTCCTAGTGGATATCCATCATACTCCCCGAGTTGGAGAGAATTCGTCCACGAATTCAGTACTCCTGCATAAAACAAAGTCAGTTTGCTATTATATAAGAGAAGACAAGAAGAAATGGGCAAACATGACTTATCACTTTGAAATGTTGGGAGTTCAGAAAAAGATGGTCTATACACAGACCATGTTGGAAAAGATTGTTTAGGAATGATATTATTTGGTAAAATAGGAAATATGAAAAAATCATCCTTAACATTCTTTATCCAATATGGTGTGGAAGTAGGAACCTTAGGTAATGAAAATGACAAAGAAGAAGAAGACCTTGTAGGCGTAGCACGAGTCAACAAAAGTGATTGAGTTGAGAAGGTATTAAGACTCGGTTTATCATGTACTTCAATTTCCTTTTCATTTTCTTTTTGAGTTTCTTTGGGATTGGTCCTATATGCTAAACGATGTGGTAAAGAAACCCTGGGCATTAAGTCTATTTGGTGTTCAATCCCTCTTAAAGGTGGTAAGCCTTTAGGAGGATCTTGAATCACATCTTCACAGTCCTTTACCAAATTGTCCAAACATGTGGGACTATCCTTAGCCGACTCACAGTCAATAGTCCTAGGAATAGCTAAAAAAATAGGCTTTTGAGTAACTATTACCCTTTTAACTTGTTGTGTGGACATGAGAAGGCTTCTCTTGGAATTTTTTATATCATTTTCTTTCTCTCTTTTTTCTCTCATTTTAACTTGGTCCTCATGTACTTCCTTTGGAGAGAGAGACTTAAGAGTGACTTTGTGTCCATGGAAGTGAAAAGACATTTTGTTGGTAAAGCCATCATGAAAAACTTTTCTATCAAATTGCCATGGCCTACCTAAAAGAATATGTGTGGCTTCCATTGGGACAACATCACACAAGACCTCATCTTTATATTTACCAATAGAAAATGTAATGAGGACTTGCTTGTTAACAACTATCTCACCCACCTCACTCAACCATTGTAACTTGTAGGGCTTGGCATGAGAGATGGTAGGCAATCCAAGTTTGTCTACCACTCTTGTGCTTGCCACATTCGCACAACTCCCCCCATCCACAATCAAAGAGCATACTCTATCACTAATAAGACACCTTGAATGAAAAATATTTTCTCTTTGAGTTTCATCAAAAGGTTTTAAAACTTGTCCAAGCATGCGTCTTATTACTAATAGGTCACCCTCATGTGGGCTTTCACTTTCACTCTCACTTGGGGATCTAGAAGGTGAGGAATGTCTAGAAGATTCGGACCCATGCTCACTACTATCTACCCCATCATGCATATACATAGCTCGTTTAGAAGGGCAATTAGAAGCAATATGTCCATAGCTTAAGCATTTAAAACACTTCTTACTAGACGATTTAGGTGGTGATTTAGGCCTAGAAGTGGAAGGCTTAGACTCTCTAGGTTTGAAAGTAGAGTCCTTAGAAGGGATATTTGAAAAAGAGTTATTTTTATTTTTCCAAGAAGAGTGGTAGTAGTTATCCTTAGAAGAATTTTTGAAAGCATTTTTCCTTGCAAGTTGATTTTCAATTTTGCTAGCAAGGTGCACCACATTTTCCAAAGAAGAATATTCTTGTAACTCTACCACGTCTTGAATGTCCCTTCGAAGGCCACTCACAAACCTAGCTATCTTAGCTTCCTCACTCTCATCCATATTAAGTCGAATTAAAAGCGTGTCTAGTTGTTTAAAGTAATCATCCACACTTAGCGTGCCTTGATGAAACCGTTGGAGTTTCAACATTAGGTCTTTCCTAAAGTGTGGGGGTACGAATCTAGCGCGTAAACATGCTTTCAAATCGTTCCAAGAGACCACGGGCGGCCTCTTGTGTAGGTCAATGTCCATGAGGTATTGATGCCACCATTGCATGGCATAGTCCAAAAATTCTAAAGAAGCTAACTTAACCCTATGCTCATCCCTAACCCCATTTACATCAAAAATTTGGTCAACCTTAGCCTCCCATCCTAAGTATACATTGGGATCACTATCACCACTAAAACTAGGAAGTTTTACATTTGGAGAACAAGGGCCAGCCACATGTTGGCGCCTCTCTTCATGGTGATGATGTCTTGGCCTTGGATTATCTTCATAATAACCATGGGAGTGCCTTGAAGAATGCCGACTAGGAGGAGGAGTTCTTCTCTCACGGTTTTGATGCATTTCTTCTCGGTTTAACTCCAAACTTTGGAGCCGTGCTTCCATCTTCCTTATCACCTCAAGATAGTGAGCATTGGATTGCTTGGCATTCTTTAAGTCTTCATAAAGGGCTGCCTTTTGTGGTGAGCACGGTTTGGAGGACTCTCCACTAGAGAAATGAGCCATGAGCAGAAAATACACAAAAACAGCAAACAAAAACAGTGAAAGAAACTTGTTAAACAATTAAAAACAGTGAGATATAGGTTGCTGGAAAATGCCCAAGAAAGCACTCAAACCACTCCAAGAAAATATTTTGTCCTCAACCAAGCCTTGCTTGTGAAATGGAGTAGCTTCAAGTGAAATATGTTACAGCAAACCAACTTACTTAAGAACAAGTCTCCACACAACTTTAAGAAGAACAAAAAGACAAGCAAGAAAAAGGTGTAAACAATAAAAGCTAAACCAAAAACAGAGAGTAATGTATGACAAACTAGAAAGAATATGAATGAAAGACAATCAAGAAAAATAAGGAACTCAATGAATAAAGAAGGCACACAAAAAGAGTCCTAAAGAAAAGTGCTAGAGTAGATTAAAGAAAACAGAAAACAGCTACTGGAATTTTTTTTTTTTTTAAAAGCAAACTGTGCTATGTTTACAGATTTAACTGTACCGATTGAAAGCGAACTGGAATGTGAAAAATTAACCACAGAAACTTCAATGTCTTAACTCAAAAATGGCACTGGAATGAGGTAAAAACAGTAAGCCAATTGAGAGAAATAAATTTTTCAAAATTGCTGCCCAATTACCGTATTCTTTTCGGCAGTATTGTACACTTTTCGTATTTTATTTATCATTTTTTGTGTACTTGGAATTTTTGAGTGATTCTTTTTTCTATGCTTTTGTAACACTTTGAAGTATGTAAATCCAAATTTTCAGAAATTTCCTATGAGCCAATTAATTGCAGTAAATTGAAAACAGTAGCACGTTTGTAAGAAAACAGAGGAGCCTATTTAGGAATGAAAAACAGTATGATGAACTAGCAAAGACATAATGGAAATTGTGTAAAGGAACTTGTATAGAATGAAAATACAAGCATGAACTCAAATCTAAAAAGGAAAATGCACAAAGGATCAAGCAATAAACTCAAAAAACAGAAAGTAAACCAAAGCAAGAAACAATTAAAGCAATAAAAGTACTACTAGAAGTAATGACAATTATGGAATAACATGACTAAGACAAAACTTGACATGATTACAAAATTAAAAGACATATAACAAGATATAACCACAAGTGAAAGGAAGCTTAAGGTCAGCTCTAGGAAGGAGAATGCCATTCCAAAAGAGCAGCCATACTCATATGAACAATGAGTGCTAAAGTCCTTTTCACAAACACATGGTGTAACAAAAGAAAACAGCAAGAAAACTCAAAATAAATCCTAAAACAGAATGGTAAACAACTTGAATTAAAGAGCTCTTGAAAGTGAAGTGCAATACAACTCAAGAATTAAGCAAAAACAAGCCTAGACTCTAGATACCACATGATGTGAATGTAACTACAAGAACACATGATTCTTGACATTCTTAGGAACAACTTGAGCTGGATTTGAAAGGCACTTTACTTTAGAATTGGATCAATGTTCTAAATTCAAGAACTCACCAAAACTAAGCACCAACCAAGACTCATATTGAAGTCCATGTATTGTCAAATTGAATCAAAACAAAAGGAAAGAAGAACAAGAATTAAAACTGGACAGAATTTAAATGATAGCTACTGAACCAAAACAGAATTAAGAACACAATGCTGGAAACACAAAATAAATGGTAGAAAAAGAAGTAAACTCTAGGAATCAAAACTACCGAATGGAAAATTGAAGAAAAGGGAAGAAGAACACTTATAGAATAAGATGCTTGCTGGATTTTGAGAATTGGAAGAAGCCATTCACGCCACTTGGAACCTTGAACCAAGATAAGTGATGGAGTGCCACCACTTGAAGCTCACCATAGCTCACAAGATAAGGCAAAGAAGAGGAAGACTCAAAACTCACAAATTCTCTCCAAAATTGAGTATAGTCTCTCTACTATAAAATTCCAATCTGAATTGTGAAGGACCTAAGCCCTCCTTTTATAGGAGTAAGGGCTGGTCATTTACATAGCTTATTCCCTAAGCTACCCAAAAAACTCCTAAGATCACACCCCCCTTACTAAGCTCACTCCCCAAGCTTCTAGAATTTGCTAAGCTAAAGCCTAAAGATGCTTTTACAAAAGAGGTGTCTCATGTTTCCCTCTAAGCACCTTTCTAAACATTATTCTATATTATTTACAATTTAAAAGAAACTATAAAGAGAGATATTTAATATGAAGCCTATTATTTGAGAGTTTGTAGACTTCTTTATCTTTAGGCTTGATCTTCTCTTTGACTTCTTTTAATTTGTGAGAAGACTAGAAGGAAGAACTTCAAATGTGTAGGTGAAAATCCTCTTCCTTCATTAATAAAATCCTCTCCTAGTGGATATCCATCACAAGTGCATATAATTCCTTATCATAGGTGGAATAGTTGAGATGACTTCCCTTCAATTTCTCACTAAAATAGGCTATGGGGTGGCCCTCTTGAAGGAGAACAGCCCCAATACCTATGCTTGAAGCATCACACTCAATCTCAAATGTCTTAGTGAAATTAGGAAGGGCCAAGATGGGAGCATTAGTCAATTTTTCTTTCAAAGTATCAAAAGCATTTTGTTGTGCTTCTCCCCAATGAAAGACCACATCCTTCTTCACTATGTCATTGAGTGGTGCGGCAATGGTACCAAAGTTTGGGAGAAATCTTCTATAGAAAGAAGCAAGCCCATGAAAACTTCGGACCTCATTCAAAGATTTCGCTAGGCCAATTTTGAATGGCCACCACCTTTGTTTTGTCCACATGGACCCCTTTACAACTCACAACAAACCCTAGGAATTCTATATGATCAAGAGCAAACATACATTTAGCAAGGTTAGCATACAAATGTTCCTTCCTAAGGGTTTCCAAAACTTGCCTAACATGCAACCTATGGTCATTCAAAGATAAGCTATAAATGAGAATGTCATCAAAGTAAACCACAACAAACTTACCAATGAAAGGTCTAAGAACATGATGCATGAGGCGCATGAAGGTACTTGGTGCATTAGTTAAACCAAAAGGCATAACTAACCACTCATATAAACCAAAGTTGGTCTTAAAAGCCGTCTTCCATTCATCACCCGGTTTGATACGGATTTGATTGTAGCCGCTTTTAAGATCAATCTTTGAAAAGATTTTAGAACCATGTAATTCATCCAACAAATCATCTAGTCTAGGTATGGGATGCCTATACTTAATGGTTATGTTATTTATGGCCCTACAATCCGAACACATTCGCCATGTGCCATCCTTTTTTGGCACTAAGATGATAGGCATAGCACAAGGACTCATGCTATCTTGCACCCACCCTTTCTCAATCAAAGCCTCAACTTGTTGGCGAATTTCCTTGGTTTCACTTGGATTGGTCCTATATGCTGGACGATTTGGTAAAGAAGAGCCCGGTATCAAATCAATTTGGTGCTCAATCCCTCTCAAAGGTGGAAGTCCATTTGGAGGATCTTGAAACACATCTTGGAACTCTTCTACCAAATTTTCCAAGCAATGAGAACTATCAACAAGTGATTCTACTCTAAGAGTTCTAGGGATGGCTAAAAAAAGAGGATGATGAGCCACTATTTCCCTTTCAATTTCACACCTAGACACAAGGAGTGTAGGCTTAGAACTCTTATCTTTTTTATCTTTTTCACTCTCCCTCTTTTTCTTCATGATAACTTGGTCCTCATGGACTTCTCTTGGAGAGAGAGATTTTAAAGTAACCTTGTGACCATGGAATTCAAAAGATAGTTTGTTGGTAAAGCCATCTTGTAAAACTTTTCTATCAAATTGCCAAGGCCTTCCCAAAAGAACATGAGTGGCTTCCATGGGCACAACATCACATAATACCTCATCTTTGTATTTTCCAATGGAGAAATGGATGAGGACTTGTTTATTAACAATTATTTCTCCTACTTCACTAAGCCATTGTAATTTGTAGGGCTTTGTATGAGAGATAGTAGGCAATCCAAGCTTATCTACTACTCTTGTACTAGCCACATTTGCACAACTACCCCCATCCACTATCAAGGAACAAATGTTGTTTTGAATAAGACATCTTGTATGGAAAATATTTTCCCTTTGACTTTCATCAAAAGGTTGTGAAACTTGTCCAAGAAGTCTTCTCACAACTAACAAGTCCCCTTCAAGTGGACATTCACTCTCTTCCTCACTAGATGCATGAGAATGCAATGAATGCTTAGGAGAATCCGAATCATGCTCACTAACTACAATGCCCTCATGCATGTACATACTTCGTTTGGAAGGACAATTTGCAGCAATATGACCATAACCCATACATTTAAAGCATTTAGTGTTAGATGTTCTAGTGGGAGACTTAGGTCTAGAAGTAGATGGCTTAGATTCCTTGGGTTTGAAAGAAGAATCTTTGGAAGGATGTTTAGAAAAAGAAGTTTTGTTTCTCCAAGACTTGGAGTAGTATCCATCATTGGAAGCATTTTTAAAAGAGTTTTTCTTAGCAAGTTGGGCTTCCACCTTCATTGCAAGATGAACTAAAGAGCCCAATGATGAATACTCTTGTATCTCAACAATGTCTTGAATATCCTTCCTAAGACCACTCACAAACCTAGCAACCATGGCTTCTTCACTTTCTTCTAATTCAATTTTAAGCACAAGCGTCTCAAGCTCCTTATAATATTCATCCACATTTAGCGTGCCTTGTTGAAACCGTTGGAGTCTCAACATGAGGTCTTTCCTAAAATGTGGGGGCACAAACCTAGCGCGCATATGATCCTTTAAAGAGTTCCAAGAGTCCACGGGAGGACCCTTGTGATAGATAATGTCCTTTACAATTCCATGCCACCATTTCATGGCATAATCACTAAACTCTAGGGTGGCTAGCTTGAGCTTATGCTCATCTTGGATCTCATGGATCTCAAAAATTTGTTCACACTTAGCCTCCCAATCTAAATACACATTTGGATCACTAGAACCATTAAAACAAGGTAGCTTGACCGAAGGAAGCTTGGACTTTGCATCATGGTAGAAGCCATTGCCGTAGTGAATTCTTTCCCCTTGGTGATGATGTCTTTGTCCATGGACTTGGGGTGGAGGTCTCCTTCTCCTATGCTCATCTTCACAGCCAACATCATTTGAAGAAGCTCTTGAAGATGGTCTATGAGAATGATGTCCATCATGGATAGAAGGAGATGGTCTAGCTTGTTGGACCTCCATCTTTTGCATTTTCTCCTCCAACCGTCTAATTGTTCTTTGAGCTTCATGTAATTCACCAAGAATTGAAGCTTTGGAAGGAGAATTCTGCTTGTAGGATGCATCACTTGAAAATCCAGCCATTTGTAATTAAAAACAGCAAACACACAAAACAACAAACAAGTTAAAAAAAATTAGCAAAAACAGTGAGCTTTTGGCAATGAAACTGCCGAAGTGAACTAAGGCTGAAAAAGATATCACTCTCAAAGAAATAATGTTCTTGCACCAATCTGATCTTGAGGCCTTGGAATCCTCAAATGAAATATGTCAAAGCAAGCACACCAATCTTAAGAGCAAACCACCACAAAACCAAAGAAACAATAAAGACAAACAAGAAAAGGTATAAGCAAGGAAAGGTAATTGCAAAAGGAATACTATATGTAAGACAAACTCAAAGAGTAAGAATGAAAGACAATCAAGAAAATAAAGAACTCAATGAGAAAAGTAGGCACACAAAAGAATACCTAAGGAAAAGCACTAGAGTAGATGAAGAAAAACAAAAAAAAATATTAGCTACTGGAAATTTTTTTTTATGCAAACTGTGCTTGATATTCACTGATTTAACTGGAACGTTGTAGAGCGAACTGGATTATGAAATTTATACCACAGAAACTTCAAGATGTTAACTCAATAATGGCACTGGAATCAATTAAAAACAGTAAGCCAATTGAGAGAAATAAATTTTTTAAAATTTCTGCCAGATTACCGTATTTTTTTTGGCAGGAATGTACACTTTTTTTTATTTTATTTATCATTTTTTGTGTACTTCATATTTTTGAATGATTCTTTTTTCTATTCTTTTCTAACACTTTGAATATCTCAAATCCAGAATTTCAGAATTTTACAGTACGTAAATCAATTGCAATAAGGAAAAACAGTAAGCACTTTTTCAGAAACAGAGGAATCCTAATAGGAATAAAAAAACAGAATGATGAACTAGCAAAGACATAATAGAAAATGATGTATTGGAACTTGTATAGGTCTAGAATACAAGTATGAACTCAATTCTAAAAAGAAAATGCCAAAGGATCAACATCAATTCAGAAAATTATATGACACCAAAGCAAGAAACAATCAAAACAATAAAAGTACTACTAGAAGTAATGACATATATGGAATAACATGACTAAGACAAAACTTGACATGATTCAAAAATTAAAAGACACATCACAAATTGTAACAAGTGAAAGGAAGCTTAAGGTAAACTCTAGGAAGGATAATGCCATTCCAAAAGAGCAACCATACTCATAAGAAGAATGAGTGCCATAAACCTTTTCACAAACACTTGGTGTAAAAGAAAAACAGCAAGAATACTCAAGTAAAATTCTAAAACAGAAACTTAAATTGCAAGAAATTAAAAGAGCTCTTGAAATAAAGTGCACACAACTCAACAATTAAACAAGAATGAACCTAAGACTCATGATACCACATGATGTGATTCCAATAGCCACATAGAACAAGATTCTTGACATCCTTAGGAATCACCTTGAGCTGGAAAATATAGAGGCACTTTTCTTAGAGTTGGATCATTGTTCTAAGACAATAACTCACCAATAACTAGTACCAAATCCCAAACTCATTTGGATGAACCAAATATTGTCAAATTGAATCAACAAAGGGAATAAAAGCTGGAATGACCGAACAGAATTAAACAACTAAACATATGAACCGAACAAAATTAAAAAAACAAAACAGAACATAGTGTTGGAAAATAGAAAAATCGAAACTGAAAAACTCAAGAACACAAAGCAACATGAACAATTGAAGAAGAAGAAAGGAAGGAGAAGAGAATGCTCATGAAGATGGAAGGAGGATGGATGATCTCGCCACTAGAAGTGTGGAATGCTCCTAGATGAGAGTGATGCCGCCACTTGAGGACTCCATTGATCCATCAAGATAAGACTAGAGAAGAAGGCTCCAAAAGCTCTCCAAAGGTCACTCAAAATTTGAGTAGAGATTTCTTAGATTAATTCCAATCTGAATTTCACAAAGAGAGCACCTCTATATATAGCCTAAGGTGCTGAAAAACTAAGCTAAAACATTTCAAAATTCCCTCCTAAACTATTCTAGAAACCGGCGCCTAAAACAAACATCCTATGGCACCTCCCATTCTTACTCCTACACCTATCTACTAATACACCCCCCTAAAGCTCCTAATTAAAACCTACAAGATGCTAAAACAAAAGAGGTTTCTAATGTTTCCCTCTAAGCACCTTCAACTAAAGAAATTACAAAAAGAGAAAATAAATGTCCTCTAGCTCCCAAAGCTTTGAACATGCTTCTTGTAATCCTTTGAGGTGGACTTTGACCATCATGGGCGTCCTCCATTTGTGCCTCCACCTCTTCTTGAGCTTGATGATTGGCCTCCATGTCCTCTTGAGCTTGATCTTCATTATATATGGTTAAGTAAGATACCAAAATCATTCAATTGTTGTCTTAGCCATATAGTTTGAGCACAGCAACTCCCTGCTGCAATGTATTATGCTTCAGCAGTGGAAAGAGCTACACAAGCCTGCTTTTTGCATTGCCATGAGATCAAGCTTGATCCAAGCAAATGACAGGTTCCACTTGTGCTCTTCCTATCAATTTTGCAACCTGCAAAATCTGAATCAGAATATCCAGTTAAGCTTAATGAAATATTACCTGGATACCACAAGCCAACTTCTTTAGTTCCTTGTAAATACTTCAAAATCCTTTTGACAGCATTGTAGTGTGATTCTTTAGGAGCAGATTGAAACCTTGCACACATGCACACTGCAAACATTATATCTGGCCTGCTGGCAGTGAGATACAGTAGTGATCCTATGAGTCCTCTGTATTTGGTTTCATCAACAGAAATTCCAGCTTCATCATGATCCAAATGACAGCTTGTTGAGAAGGGTGTGCTGATTGGTTTACACTTGTCCATTTCAAATTTCTTCAGCAAATCCTTGCAATACTTAGCTTGACTTAAGAAAATGCCATCCTTGAGTTGTTTGACCTGCAAGCCTAGAAAATAGTTCAACTCACCCATCATTGACATTTCAAACTCACTCTTCATGACTTTCATGAAAGCTTCACACAATTCTCCATTGTTTGATCAAAAAATGATGTCATCCACATATACTTGGACTAGAATTGAGTCATCTCCTTTCTTCTTAATGAATAACGTCTTATCTGATGTGCCTCTGTCATAGCCTTGTGAGGTGAGAAAATCACTTAGCCTCTCATACCATTGCCTAGGAGCTTGCTTGAGTCCATAGAGAGCCTTTTGGAGTTTGAACACATATTCTGGATGTTGATGGTCTTCAAAACCTGGTGGTTGTGAGACAAATACCTCTTCATTTATATAGCCATTTAGAAAGGCACTTTTCACATCCATTTGAAATAGCTTGAACCCTTTGATGCAGGAGAAGGCAAGCAGCAGTCTAACAGCTTCTAACCGAGCCACTGGTGCATATGTCTCATCATAGTCTATTCCTTCTTCTTGATTGTACCCTTTTGCTACAAGCCTAGCCTTGTTTCTGGTGATCACTCCATGCTCATCCATCTTGTTTCTAAATACCCATTTTGTTCCAATTACATTCATCTCAGGTATTCTAGGAACAAGAGTCCAGACCTCATTAAGAGCAAATTGATTTAGTTCCTCTTACATAGCTAAAATCCAGTTGCTGTCCTTGAGAGCTTCATTCAAATTCTTGGGTTCAACTTGAGATACAAAGGCCATTGCTTCACAGAAATTGTTCAAGGATTTTCTAGTTGACACTCCTTTCTCAATGTTCCCAATGACATTATCAAGGGTTAAGTCTCTTGGGGTTTTCCACTCTTTTGGCAAACCTGCAGCTGCAGTATATTCTTGTACAACATGTGTATCAGCAGTATCAAAATGAATCGATTCATTTTGATTTAAAACAGATTTAAATTCATTACTGTCAGGGTCATCAGCAGCAGTTTTAGATATGCTATGATCAGTTTCATCAAAAACAACATGCATTGATTCTTCTACTATAAGCAACCTTTTATTGAAGACTCTATATGCATGACCATTCAAAGCATAACCAATGTGCACACCTTCATCAGATTTAGCATCAAACTTACCAAGATTTTCTTTGCCATTATTCAATACAAAGCATTTACAGCCAAATACTCTAAGGTGGCTCACACTAGGTTTTCTGCCCTTATACAGTTCATATGGGGTTTTCTTAAGAATTGATTTTATGCAGCAACCATTTTCATTTTGCAGAATTTTTGCTAATCTCTTAAAGGCAGTGTAAGCATCATGTTTATGTGCAAGAAATAGAGTCCATGTAAATCTAGAGTAATCATCCATAACAACTAAAAACATACAAATTTCCAGCCAAGCTAGTGAATTTTTGTAAGATCTTCAATCATATGTTTGGAACAGCCATTGTCCAAGTACCATTGATTTTTCTTGCTTCCTATCTGCAAAAGAGAACAAAGATGATACAAATGGTACCCTTTACAGTATAGGGTCCAACACAGATTAAAACCTTCTCTTTGGTAGCCATTTTGCTAAGTTCTTAGGAACAAGATGCTTTCTAGCAATGCAAGACCTAGATGTATGACCAGATTTCATGCAGTAAAAACAGGTTACATGAGATGCCTTTTTGCCACTGTTAAAAGCTGAAAAAACTGATTTTGCTGGAACAAAAAAACTTGAAAGCTTTTTGACATTGGTTACATTTCCAGGGGTATAACCAAGTCCATTCTTATTGAAAACAGCATTCTGTGATCCAAGGAGAGACTCAAGGTTTTCTCTTCCCTTGGTGAAATTGGAAAGGGTTTTCAGCAAATACTCCACTTGTTTTTCCAATTTTTTGCAGTTTTCACAGGATTTAATAGAGGCATGCAAGCAAGTTAGTTCAAGGCTTACCAAATCTATTTTGGCTTTATGCAATTCTTCCTCAAGTGTTTTTACTTTAGGTGCAAGCACATTATTTACCTTTTGCAGCTTATTACATATTACAGCTAGCCTATTGGCTTCATCATGTGTTTCCTTGAAGGCAACAAGCAAATCATCATAGTTATCAGAATCAGCAGAAAAATTACTTACTGAATCAGAGTTTGACTCCTCATCCTTCATCATGAAGCACAAATTGTTCTCCTCATCTTCTGTTGAAGAACTGCTGGTTGAGGATGCTTCATTTTCCTCCCATGATGATGGAGATCAAGCTCAAGAGGACATGGAGGCCAATCAACAAGATCAAGAAGAGGTGGAGGCACAAATGGAGGACGCCCATGGAGGTCAAAGTCCACATCAAAGGATTACAAGAAGCATGTTCAAAGCTTTGGGAGCTAGAGGACATTTATTTTCTCTTTTTGTAATTTCTTTAGTTGAAGGTGCTTAGAGGGAAACATTAGAAACCTCTTTTGTTTTAGCATCTTTTAGGTTTTAGTTAGGAGCTTTAGGAGGGGGGGTGTATTAGTAGATAGGTGTAGGAGTAAATAAGGAGGTGCCAAAGTGAGAGAAGGGATCACACCTTCCTCATGCTTTGTTTTAGGCGCAAATTCTAGAAGCTTTTTAGGAGGGAGTTTTTGAATTTGTGTAGCTTACTTTTCAGCACCTTAGGCTATAAATAGAGGTGCTCTCTTTGTAAAATTCAGATTAGAATTAATCTAAGAAAACTCTACTCAAATTTTGAGTGACCTTTGGAGAGCTTTTGGAGCCTTCTTCTCTAGTCTTATCTTGATGGATCATTGGAGTCCTCAAGTGGCGGCATCACTCTCATCTAGGAGCATTCCACACTTCTAGTGGCGAGATCATCCAACATTCTTCCATCTTCATGAGCACTCTCTTCTCCTTCCTTTCTTCTCTTTCAATTTACTCTTGTTGTCTTGTGTTTTTGAGCATTTTGGTTCGGTTTTTCTGTTTTTCCAGCACCTTTTATTTCTGTTCTTGCCTTTTAATTTCAATTCTGTTCGGTTCATTTGTGTGCTTAATCATTTCTGTTCGGTTCCTTTTAATTTCTCCTCTTTTGTTCGGTTCAATTTGACAATATTTGGTTCATCCAAATGAGTTTGGGATTTGGTACTAGTTATTGGTGAGTTATTGTCTTAGAACAATGATCCAACTCTAAGAAAAGTGCCTCTATATTTTCCAGCTCAAGGTGATTCCTAAGGATGTCAAGAATCTTGTTCTATGTGGCTATTGGAATCACATCATGTGGTATCATGAGTCTTAGGTTCATTCTTGTTTAATTGTTGAGTTGTGTGCACTTTATTTCAAGAGCTCTTTTAATTTCTTGCAATTTAAGTTTCTGTTTTAGAATTTTACTTGAGTATTCTTGCTGTTTTTCTTTTACACCAAGTGCTTGTGAAAAGGTTTATGGCACTCATTCTTCTTATGAGTATGGTTGCTCTTTTGGAATGGCATTATCCTTCCTAGAGTTTACCTTAAGCTTCCTTTCACTTGTTGTTAAAATTTGTGATGTGTCTTTTAATTTTGTAATCATGTCAAGTTTTGTCTTAGTCATGTTATTCCATAATTGTCATTACTTCTAGTAGTACTTTTATTGCTTTGATTGTTTCTTGCTTTAGTGTCTATAATTCTCTGAATTGATATTGATCCTTTGTGCATTTTCTTTTTAGAATTGAGTTCATACTTGTATTCTAGACCTATACAAGTTCCAATACATCATTTTCTATTATGTCTTTGCTAGTTCATAATTCTGTTTTTTATTCCTATTAGGATTCCTCTGTTTCTGAAAAAGAGTGCTTACTGTTTTTCTTATTGCAATTGATTTACTTACTGGAAAATTCTGAAATTCTGGATTTGAGATATTCAAAGTGTTAGAAAAGAATAGAAAAAAGAATCATTCAAAAATACGAAGTACACAAAAAATGATAAATAAAATAAAAAAAAGTGTACATTTCTGCCGAAAAAAATACGGTAATCTGGCAGCGATTTTGAAAAATTTATTCTCTCAATTGGCTTACTGTTTTTAATTGATTCCAGTGCCATTATTGAGTTAACATCTTGAAGTTTCTGTGGTTTAAATTTCATAATCCAGTTCGCTCTACATCATTCCAGTTAAATCAGTGAATATCAAGCACAGTTTCCATTAAAAAAAAATTTCCAGTAGCTAATTTTTTTGTTTTCTTCATCTACTCTAGAACTTTTCCTTAAGTATTCTTTTGTGTGCCTACTTTTCTCATTGAGTTCTTTATTTTCTTGATTGTCTTTCATTCTTGCTCTTTGAGTTTGTCTCACATATAGTATTCCTTTTGCCATTACCTTTCTTTGCTTATACCTTTTCTTGTTTGTCTTTATTGTTTCATTGGTTTTGTGGTGGTTGCTCTTGAGATTGGTGTGCTTGCTTTGACATATTTCATTTGAGGATTCCAAGGCCTCAAGATCAGATTGGTGCAAGAACATTATTTCTTTGAGAGTGATCTCTTTTTTCAGCCTCATTTCACTTCGGCAGTTTCATTGTCAAGCTCACTGTTTTTGCTAATTTTTTAACTTGTTTGCTGTTTTGTGTGTTTGCTGTTTTTAATTACAAATGGCTGGATTTTCAAGTGATGCATCCTACAAGCAGAATTCTCCTTCCAAAGCTTCAATTCTTGGTGAATTACATGAAGCTCAAAGAACAATTAGACGGTTGGAGGAGAAAATGCAAAAGATGGAGGTCCAACAAGCTAGACCATCTCCTTCTATCCATGATGGACATCATTCTCATAGACCATCTTCAAGAGCTTCTTCAAATGATGTTGGCCGTGAAGATGAGCATAGGAGAAGGAGACCTCCACCCCAAGTCCATGGACAAAGACATCATCACCAAGGGGAAAGAATTCACTACGGCAATGGCTTCTACCATGATGCAAAGTCCAAGCTTCCTTCGGTCAAGCTACCTTGTTTTAATGGTTCTAGTGATCCAAATGTATATTTAGATTGGGAGGCTAAGTGTGAACAAATTTTTGAGATCCATGAGATCCAAGATGAGCATAAGCTCAAGCTAGCCACCCTAGAGTTTAGTGATTATGCCATGAAATGGTGGCATGGAATTGTAAAGGACATTATCTATCACAAGGGTCCTCCCGTGGACTCTTGGAACTCTTTAAAGGATCATATGCGCGCTAGGTTTGTGCCCCCACATTTTAGGAAAGACCTTATGTTGAGACTCCAACGGTTTCAACAAGGCACGCTAAATGTGGATGAATATTATAAGGAGCTTGAGACGCTTGTGCTTAAAATTGAATTAGAAGAAAGTGAAGAAGCCATGGTTGCTAGGTTTGTGAGTGGTCTTAGGAAGGATATTCAAGACATTGTTGAGTTACAAGAGTATTCATCATTGGGCTCTTTAGTTCATCTTGCAATGAAGGTGGAAGCCCAACTTGCTAAGAAAAACTCTTTTAAAAATGCTTCCAATGATGGATACTACTCCAAGTCTTGGAGAAACAAAACTTCTATTTCTAAACATCCTTCCAAAGATTCTTCTTTCAAACCCAAGGAATCTAAGCCATCAACTTCTAGACCTAAGTCTCCCACTAGAACATCTTATACTAAATGCTTTAAATGTATGGGTTATGGTCATATTGCTGCAAATTGTCCTTCCAAACGAAGTATGTACATGCATGAGGGCATTGTAGTTAGTGAGCATGATTCGGATTCTCCTAAGCATTCATTGCATTCTCATGCATCTAGTGAGGAAGAGAGTGAATGTCCACTTGAAGGGGACTTGTTAGTTGTGAGAAGACTTCTTGGACAAGTTTCACAACCTTTTGATGAAAGTCAAAGGGAAAATATTTTCCATACAAGATGTCTTATTCAAAACAACATTTGTTCCTTGATAGTGGATGGGGGTAGTTGTGCAAATGTGGCTAGTACAAGAGTAGTAGATAAGCTTGGATTGCCTACTCTCTCTCATACAAAGCCCTACAAATTACAATGGCTTAGTGAAGTAGGAGAAATAATTGTTAATAAACAAGTCCTCATCCATTTCTCCATTGGAAAATACAAAGATGAGGTATTATGTGATGTTGTGCCCATGGAAGCCACTCATGTTCTTTTGGGAAGGCCTTGGCAATTTGATAGAAAAGTTTTACATGATGGCTTTACCAACAAACTATCTTTTGAATTCCATGGTCACAAGGTTACTTTAAAATCTCTCTCTCCAAGAGAAGTCCATGAGGACCAAGTTATCATGAAGAAAAAGAGGGAGAGTGAAAAAGATAAAAAAGATAAGAGTTCTAAGCCTACACTCCTTGTGTCTAGGCGTGACATTGAAAGGGAAATAGTGGCTCATCATCCTCTTTTCTTAGCCATCCCTAGAACTCTTAGAGAAGAATCACTTGTTGATAGTCCTCATTGCTTGGAAAATTGGTAGAAGAGTTCCAAGATGTGTTTCAAGATCCTCCAAATGGACTTCCACCTTTGAGAGGGATTGAGCACCAAATTGATTTGATATCGGGCTCTTCTTTACCAAACCGTCCAGCATATAGGACCAATCCAAGTGAAACCAAGGAAATTCGCCAACAAGTTGAGGCTTTGATTGAGAAAGGGTGGGTGCAAGATAGCATGAGTCCTTGTGCTATGCCTATCATCTTAGTGCCAAAAAAGGATGGCACATGGCGAATGTGTTCGGATTGTAGGGCCATAAATAACATAACCATTAAGTATAGGCATCCCATACCTAGACTAGATGATTTGTTGGATGAATTACATGGTTCTAAATTTTTTTCAAAGATTGATCTTAAAAGCGGCTACAATCAAATCCGTATCAAACCGGGTGATGAATGGAAGACGGCTTTTAAGACCAACTTTGGTTTATATGAGTGGTTAGTTATGCCTTTTGGTTTAACTAATGCACCAAGTACCTTCATGCGCCTCATGCATAATGTTCTTAGACCTTTCATTGGTAAGTTTGTTGTGGTTTACTTTGATGACATTCTCATTTATAGCTTATCTTTGAATGACCATAGGTTGCATGTTAGGCAAGTTTTAGAAACCCTTAGGAAGGAACATTTGTATGCTAACCTTGCTAAATGTATGTTTGCTCTTGATCATATAGAATTCCTAGGGTTTGTGGTGAGTTGTAAAGGGGTCCATGTGGACAAAACAAAGGTGGTGGCCATTCAAAATTGGCCTACACCGAAATCTTTGAATGAGGTCCGAAGTTTTCATGGGCTTGCTTCTTTCTATAGAAGATTTGTCCCAAACTTTGGTACCATTGCCGCACCACTCAATGACATAGTGAAAAAGGATGTGGTCTTTCATTGGGGAGAAGCACAACAAAATGCTTTTGATACTTTGAAAGAAAAATTGACTAATGCTCCCATCTTGGCCCTTCCTAATTTCACTAAGACATTTGAGATTGAGTGTGATGCTTCAAGCATAGGTATTGGGGTTGTTCTCCTTCAAGAGGGCCACCCCATAGCCTATTTTAGTGAGAAATTGAAGGGAAGTCATCTAAACTATTCCACCTATGATAAGGAATTATATGCACTTGTTAGGGCTTTGTTTACTTGGCAACACTATCTTTTTCCCAAAGAGTTTGTGATACATAGTGAATGTTCCGTCCGGTTGACCGGGACGTCTTCGTGCGCGACCTCAACCGTCAGCTAGGGACTCCTTCCCACTGGTTGCCTGTGGATTCCTGCAAAAAAGAGGACAAAAAGGCGCCCTAGCGGCCGTGTGCACTCCGACGCTCAAGTCAGCCAGCAAGAAACACCAAAAACTGTCCACCTACGTGTCTGAGCACCGCGTATGGCACTCTGAAGGTGGTAAAAGAACTGTGTATATGTGTGTGTTGTCTCCTTTAGGCAAAAATATTCCCCAGTCACTTGTACGTAACCTTGAAGCACGAGCAAGCAACTAGAGAGTTCTCTGGTAAATTTTCCGAAAGTTCCAACCCTTTTTCCAACATTCTCCGCGCTATTTAAACTACCCAAGCATTTAAAGCGCCTTAAAGCGCTTTTAATTACAAACGTAACGCACTCATTAAAGCGCTTAATTAGAAAACGTAGCGCATTTAAGACGTTGAAACGCTCGGGAGCCATTATAGTACCTGAATGCTCGAAAGGGAAACTATATTGAATTTTAATTACCTGGCACCTGACTGAAGGGTGTTTCTATTCTGGCATGGCTGTCGTACACGTGGAGGGCCTCATGATGCCATGACCCCATCTGGGGGCGTTTCTGCCCATCTGGGGACGTCTCTACGTGTGAGTCCTCCTGCTTGGGAGTGCTACTGCGCTAGGGGCGACTTTTTGGGTGCCAACTCATGCCCCCAAGTATCTAGTCACTTACTTTGAGAGCGTATCTGCCTTTCTTTTGTACTCTGCACCCGGTTGCCCTGGGCGTGACTTTCCTCTTGAGTCGTATCTGCCCCACAGGCGTCTCTGGGGTGGCAGGAGCACTTCACGAGTCAGGCTGCCATTCACTGGTACTATTACTATGGCCTTGAAGCCACCTTTTCTTTCTCTTTATTGCTGCCCCATGCTATTGGGACCTGAGGCCTTCCCACGGTGTCGCTCCCTCCATGGTCTTTCCTACCCATGGGTATCGGGGAACCACGCTGTGATTTCCTTGTTTTTACACTGTTTGATCTGGCGACGCCCTGGTTGGGCGACACCTGCACCTAGGCGACGCCTTGCCTTGGCGACGCTTCCTCTTGGCGATGCTGGCACTTGGCGTCTCTCCACCTAGGCGACGCCTTGCGTTGACTTTGAATCTCCAGCCGTTGACTTTGACCTTGACTTAGTCAACGCCTGGATACGGGACGGTACACAAGCCCCCCAGTCTTAAGCCGAAGACTTGTCTTCAGCGCAAAGACTAAAGCCTTGCCCACGCCGTCCACGTGCCTTCCTGAGGACGTGTCATTCTCTGCTGACTCAGCAATTTTTCGAATTACTGACGTGACACTTTCTGAACCACAGGGGTATTCTTAATGACTGATTGGACATCCCCTGAAATGAGGATGATAATACCTTTTGGGCTACCCTTGATCGCGCGCCGCGTGGCCTATCGCGCGGCCATCCTCCAGGGACCTTTGCGTTTCCCTTGGGCAATTGATCCTTTGACGCGTGGCACGATCCCACGGCCCTAGGTTAGCGCCTCTCGAGTTGCGAAATGTAACGTTTAAGTTACTCCAAACCCCGCGCTCACCCTACTGTTACATTCATCCACTCTGCAACTCCGCACTGTTCATTGCCCTCGAAACCCCTTCTGCAATCGCGATTCTCTTCTTGCTGCGCTCGTCTACTGCCTCCACTCCAATAACAAAGGTACAATCTCGAGTATTCACGACTCTTCCCTTTCGTCGCATTATAGGATTCATTGAACTGCCTGGGACTGTTGTTATTCTCGTTATTACTGCATTTCTCCGCTTCTTCTTCCTCCTCTGATTTTTCTCGCGTGGGTGACGCTTCCTGGGGTTCTTTCCCCTTCTTGCCATGGCGAAACTTGCTAAACCCTTTTTCTTCTCTTCTTTCTCCAGCTATCTATTTTCACCATGACGCGCGCGAACGCGGAGCCTGATTCTTCTCCCACGACCCCCGAGTCCAACTACAAAGCCCTCTACCCCTGGGCCCCCGACGAGCTCCTGAGTGAATGCACCAGCCTGACTTCCTTCCAGGACCTGGAAGCTCACCGGGAGGATCCCCATTTGTACAACTTTAACGCCTTCTGCTACATCCACGACGCCCACATTTCCGTCCGTCCCGGCAGGCCTGGGGAACCTGTTTGTTTGGACGACAGACCTAGAAAGGGGAAACCCTTTTTCTTCATGTACCAGACCGTGTTCAAGCGCGTAGGAGTGCGTCTCCCGTTCACTCCCTTCGAACGGGAGCTTCTCACTGAAATCAACACTGCCCCCGCCCAGCTTCATCCCAACAGCTGGGCATTCGTGAGGGGCTTTCAAATCCTTTGTGGATACCTGGGCATCCCCCCTTTTGTAGATATCTTCCTGCATTTCTTTGAGGTGAAGAAACAGGGGAAAAGCTTCTGGGTAAGCTTTTCCGGGATCGCAGGCAGGATCCTCCTATCCCTCTTCCAGAATTCTTATAAGAACTGGAAAGGGAAATTCTTCAAGGTGTGCAGCGCCAAGCACGATCCTACAGCTTTGGATGGCTTCCCCCTTTACTGGACGGAGCGCCCTAAATTGCTCAGGGCCAAGACCTTGGAAGAGCTATCTCCCGCCGATAGGGTGGTAAGCAAAGCCTTGGCTGGGTTGGGGATCGTTTTTGATACCTTGAAGCTGGTCGCTAGCGAGTACAATGCTCACGCCCTGACCACCTACTTTGGTAAGGGGCTCTCCCCTCGTCTTTTGTTGTGAACAGCCTGCTATCGAACGTTAGTTCCCCTGGACTCTTATACTCATTTTAGAATGTGCTATGTTACTTGCATTTCACGCCTCCATGTGTGTTGTAGTTTTGCATAGCTGCTTTGGTCTTAATTCTTGCTGTTTGGTCTGTCTTGATGTAGGATCGGTGATGGGCGCTTCCAAGAGAATGATGCTGGCGAAGGCAATGAAGGAGGCACGCGCCGCCAAGGCGGGCGCCTCCTCCACCCTTGCTGCTGATCTGGTTCCCCCCCGACTCTGTCGCCGCCTCCTCCAATCACCGCCGAGGCTACCTTGAGTTCACCTCCGTCGTCTCCTCACAGCCTTGCAGTACTTCAGACTCCTCGCTCTCCTCTACCCATCGCCGCTGTTCCCCTAGTCGCGGCCTCGTCACCAGCTCCAACCCCCCTTGACAAAGGGAAACGGGTTTTGGAGGTTCTTTCAGATGATGAGGACTCAGAAGGCGTGGCTCCCTTCAGAAGAAGAAAATCTGCGCGGGTTCCTCTTTAGGTAGACGCGTCGCCCCAGGGAGGGAACCCCTTCATGGATAACCCCCCGAGTGCGACCTCACTCCCCCCCATGACACTCCACGAGGAAAGGGGGGAAGGCGTCGAATCTGCCCCGCCTCCGCTGCCGGCAGAAACCATTGCTTCCCCTGCTTCCGTCGCTGCCGCCCCTGACTTCATCGCCATCCCTCCTCCGATTATGCATCTAATGAGGGGCTTCAGCGGCGGGACTCTGCCAGAGGGCACAGACAGGAAGGAAGGCATGCCCTTCTACCTGGGGGCCTTCCTGGCGGTGGCCCTTGAATGGCGCGCCCAGGCCAGAAACGCGGTCTTGCAAGCTCAAACTCTCCAGGCCTTGGAAACAAAGGCAACTACCCTGGAAGAGGAAATGAGGACCCTGGGCCGCCAGAACGAAGCTTATCAAACTTCTCTGAAACAAATACAAGAGTCCAAAGCAGAAACTGAGAGGCAACTGGCAGAGGCATTGGAGCTCCAGGCTGGCTTCTACACTCGGGAAGTTGCTCTCCAAGTCCAGGTAACGGGTCTTCAGGATCTGGTCAAAACGGATGCAGAAACTCGAAAGGGCCTGAAGGACCATTGCTGTGAACAGGCGGAAATGGCCACGCAGGCCAAAGCTATGGACCTTCTCCGGGCTGACTACGACAAATTACAGGTCGAGGTCAGTCGACTTCGCGTTGAGAAGGAGGCTCTAGAGAAGCAGGTGGCCTCTGGGGACGCCGCCGTTGAGGAGCTGGAGAAGGAGAAAAAGTCCCTTATCCAGGAGATGGCGGGTACTTTCGAGGAGGGGTTCCAAGAGGCTCTGACCCAGGCGTCCTGTGAGAACCCTGGCATTAATATATCGAACTGCGACCCCATGCACCACGTCGTCGACGGGAAGGTCGTGCCTGTACCGCCCTGGTGGTCGGGTGTGATGACGTGGCACCCTGCTACAGTATAGGCGTGTTTGCAAGGCGCCAGGTTGGCAAGAGGGAAGGAAGTCGGGGGGCTCGTGTAGTCGCCAGTTGTTAAGTTGGCGTGTTCCGACCTCCAGCATATCAGAATCGGCGATCACCAGGTTAAAGATGAAGTCGCCAGAGTGAGCACATCGCCAAAGATGAAGGAGAAGCAGATTGTGAAGGCGGCCGGCGAGACCACAGGGAAGGTGTATGAAGACCCCTAACTCGCCAGTTCCAGTAGAGATCGCACTCCCAAGTTAGCTATGCACTGGGCAGTACCATGCATAAGTAACTTAGCCAAAATGAGAGTAGAAGCAGCGCCAAGTCAGGGAGCCTCCAGATGATGGCACGTGTACATTTGGATGCGAGCCACGTGTCCAAGTCTGTAACTGCCAGGAGAGAGAAAGCTACCAGGCATATAAGAGTTCTTAACAAACTTTCTGAGGTACGCACGTTCAGTTCATACACTTTACGCTTGCGAGTGATAGAGCTGACTGTGAGAGAGGATTTGCACGGTTCTTGTTCTCTTAGTATTTGGTGATACCGTCACTGACTTGAGCGTTGGAGTGCGATCGGCCGCAGCGGCGCCGTTCTGTTTCCTTGCAGGTTCTTGAGGTAGATCCCGAAGAGGAATGGAGGTGAGAAGCGGTGCGCACGTCGATCCTTTGACGAGGCAGTTTCCAGCGTTCCGGTCAACAGGCAGGATCATCAGGCGCCCACCGTGGGGCCGTGTAAAGCTTGCTCCCATCCACAGCGTGAGTTTTTGGAGGTTTTCGAAGTTTTCTGCGTGGTTGTGTGCTGGTGCAACCATCGCTTGCTGTTCGCTCGAGTTTCATTCGGTGAATTTGCGTTTTGTACCGTTCGTTTGGCTTTTCGATCGGTGGAGTGAGGTTTCCTGCTGCTTATGCGTAATCTGTTTGGTGGAAGTTCGGGTTCTTTCGTTCGTTTGGTTGTCCGCGGGGAAGCGTTGGTTTCTGGTGAAGTTGTGGTTTTCTTTGAAGGCTTACGGTGTTCTTGAGTTTTCTTGCGCAAGTTTCGCGCTATTTTCTCCGATTGATCGCTGATTCGATCGTGGCTGAAGTGTTGTTCGCTGCATTCCTGTGATTCGCTGAAGTTAATGAGAAAAATGAGAAGCAATCGTTCAAGTCCCGTGGCGCCTGTCGCTGCTGAAGGCGACGCCGCCATGACCATGGCGCAGATGGCAGAGATGATGCGCTCGTTGCAGGCAACTGAAGAAGCCTCACGCGTAGAGCAGGCGAGGATACATGAGGACCTGGTCGCCTCTCGCGCCAGAAACGAGGAGCTCAGCAAGGTGACTGAGGAGCTGCGTCGAGCTCTTCAGGAGCAGCAAGGACGTTCTTCTGCTGAAGAGGTGGCGCCGTCGACGCCACCTCGTGTTTTCCCAATGCCTTTCGTTCAGGCGATTACCGACACGCCAATTCCCACGAGCGTGGTTCCGGTTAAGGCTGTCTTTACCGGCGTGGAGGATCCAGAGGCTCATCTGACCACGTTCCATACGCAGATGATGCTGTCGGGAGGGTCAGACGCCGTCTACTGCAAGATGTTCGTGAGTACGCTCTAGGGAACGGCGATGGAGTGGTTTGTGAGCCTGCCTAACGGCCACATAACCAATTTTCAACAGTTCTCGAAGATCTTCGTTGAGCAGTACATCGTGAATAAGGCACTGCCCAGGGTGTCTTATGATCTGTTTGATATAAGGCAGTACCAGGGAGAGTCCCTCAGAGACTACCTGAATCGCTTTGGGGCGCAGATGGTCAGATCGCCGGCCAAGGATGAAGAAATGCTGGTCTATGCATTCAAGAAGGGCGTGCAGCCAGGACCATTCTGCGAGGCCTTGATCAGGGATCACCCCGCGACGTTTGCTGAAGTCAGGCGACTTGCGGTGGCTCACATCGCCGACGAGAGTGAAGTCGCCGAGAAGAGAGGCAGCGTGGCTCCCGCCAGGCCACGCACCCAGACCAGGATCCAGCCGCAGAGGGTGCTGGAAACAGCGGCGGCGGCCAGGAAAGACCAAAGGACTCGCCATCCTTACGACAGGAGGAACAAGGGGAGGAGCCAGGGGCGCCAGCAACCAGCACGCCGGGAATACAATCGCCCGCCTAAGCACAAGTTTGTCATGGGACTAGCGGATCTGATCGCCATTCCTAACATATCTGCTAGGTTGAAAGCGCCTGAGAAGGTGGGCGACAAGGTGCTGGGGTCAAAGCCGGACGCCTGGTGTGAGTTCCACCAGTGTTTTGGCCACACCTTGGACTCGTGTTTGTCTTTGGGATATCAGCTCGACGATCTGGTTAAGAGCGGGTTCCTAAATGACTATCTGCTGGACAGGAGGACGGGGGGAGCGTCGAGTTCCCAGCCAACAGGTGGAGAAGCCCAGCAACACGAGATGCCTATCCACGGGGAGATCCACACCATTGTAGGGGGTTTCTCAGGTGGTGGATGCACCGCATCGCAGAGGAAAAAGTACGCGCGATCGGTGATGACAGTAGATATGTTTGAAGATCACTCGCCGGAGGTGGACATTACGTTCACCAAGCAGGATCTTCGGGACGTTGTGCCTCATGACAATGATCCCATAGTCATTTCGTTGATTACGGCGGGAAGGAAGGTCCACAGAGTTCTGGTGGACCAAGGAAGCTCGACAGACGTGATGTTCTGGCCGACTTTCACGCAGCTGGAGTTGCCCCTTGACCAGCTAAGGCCCTATGGAGGGTGTCTATATGGGTTCGCTGGCGACCAGGTGGAGGTCAGGGGGTACATTGAGCTGAGAACCACGTTTACAGATGAGGCTGGGTCGAGGACGGAGAAAATCAAGTACCTCATCGTAAACGCCCCTTCAGCGTATAACATCCTGTTGGGAAGGCCCACGCTTAACAGGATAGGCGCCATTCCGTCGACTCGGCACATGAAAGTAAAGTTGCCATCCATGGAAGGGGTGGTGATCACGATCAAGTCTGATTAGAAAGAAGCGAAAAGGTGCTATGAGAATAGCCTGAAAAACAAAAGATCAGTGAGTTATGTAACAACCACCCCACCTCCTGGTGTGAAGCCCAGATCGACGGTAACAGAGGAGGCCGCCGGAAGAGATGTACAGATGGTAGACGCTGGGCGAGGGGAGAGGGATGCTGACCTGGAGGAGGAAGAGGCGCGGAATCGCCCTGAGGAAGCAAGGGAGCAGGGAATCGCCAGGGCGGTGATCGCCAGAGAATCCAGGCCTAAACCTGTCGAGCAGTGGCTCGAAAAGGAGATCGGAGGAAAAATCTTCAAGCTAGGAAGATCTCTGGAGGTCGATCTCCAGGACCAGATCGCCAAGGTGATTGAGCGGCATCTGGACGCGTTTGCATGGTCCGCTTCGGACATGCCCGGGATTGATCCCGACTTCTTGTGCCATCATCTGGCGATGGACAATTTGGTGAGACCGGTGCGACAAAGGAAAAGAAAGTTCAACGAGGAGAGGAGGCAGGCGATCAGGGACGAAACACAGAAACTCCTCGCTGCAGGCCACATCAGGGAAGTCCAGTACCCTGAATGGCTGGCAAATGTCGTGCTGGTGAAGAAGAGTAACGGGAAATGGCGCATGTGCGTCGATTTCACCGACCTGAACAAAGCTTGCCCAAAGGATTCGTATCCTTTACCAAGCATTGATGCCCTGGTTGATAGTGCTGCAGGGTGCAAGTTGCTGAGTTTCCTGGATGCCTTCTCAGGATATAATCAGATCAAGATGCATCCCATGGACGAAGAGAAAACAGCCTTCATGATGGAGAGGTCGTGCTATTGCTATTAGGTGATGCCGTTTGGGCTGAAGAACGCGGGGGCCACGTACCAGAGGCTGATGGATCGAGTACTTGCACCAATGCTGGGAAGGAACGTGCAAGCCTACGTCGATGACATGGTCGTGACCTCGCAGGAGAAAAGCAAGCACGTTGCAGACTTGGAAGAATTGTTCACGACGATCGCCAAGTTCAAGTTAAAGCTCAATCCGGAGAAATGCATTTTCGGCGTGGAGGCTGGAAAGTTTCTGGGTTTCCTCTTGACTGAAAGAGGAATAGAAGCCAACCCGGACAAGTGTACCGCCATCTTGGCGATGAGGAGCCCAGCTACAGTGAAAGAAGTCCAGCAGCTAACAGGTCGGATGGCAGCCCTATCTCGCTTCGTGTCAGCTAGCGGAGAAAAGGGGCATCCCTATTTTCAATGTCTGCGGCGCAATAATAAGTTTGTTTGGACGAAAGAGTGCGAGGAAGCTTTCGTCAAACTGAAGGAGTATCTGGCGAGCCCGCCGGTTCTGTGCAAACCGCTGGCGGGAATCCCTCTCAGGTTGTATTTTGCTGTGACTGAGAGGGCGGTGAGTGCGGTGCTCGCCCAGGATCAAGATCAGGCTCAGAAGCCTATTTATTTTGTGAGCAAGGTGTTGCAGGGCCCAGAAACGAGATATCAGGCCCTGGAGAAGGCTGCGCTGGCTGTGGTGTTTTCGGCGAGGAGGTTGCGCCACTACTTCCACAGTTTCACAATACTGGTGATGACTGACTTGCCCATCCAGAAGGTCTTGAAGAAACCCGACGTTGCGGGAAGGATGGTGAAGTGGGCGGTAGAGTTGTCAGAGTTTGATATTAAGTACGAGCCCCGAGGCCCGATCAAGGGGCAAATCTTTGCAGATTTCGTGGTTGAGCTCTCATCAGAGGCGACGCGGGTTGAAGGGGACGATTTCCGTTGGGTACTTTCAGTGGATGGATCGTCGAACCAGCAGGGTAGCGGTGCTGGAGTCATATTGGAAGGACCCAACGGTGTGCTGATCGAACAATCTCTGAGGTTCGCCTTCAAAGCCAGCAACAATCAAGCAGAGTACGAGGCGCTGATCGCCGGGATTCTGCTGGCCAAGGAGATGGGAGCTAGGGTGCTGATGGCTAAGAGTGACTCGCTGCTGGTCATGGGGCAATGTAGAGGCGAGATAAAGACCTTCTCGCCGATGAGCGAGTCCAGGCGAGTTAAAGACCTTCTCGCCGATGAGCGAGTTCAGGCGAGTTAAAGACCTTCTCGCTTACATGCGAGCGTAGGCAAGATAAAATCCTTCTCGTCTCGAACGAGTTCAGGTATGGCGCAGAGGGTGGAAGAAGTTTGGAAGGTGGCTAAGGTAGGTTCGAAGAGAACGCCTAGTCAGCCGGTCTTTTGTTCTGAAGCTCAGGGGGGCAAAGAAGGATCCCAAAAGGCATTTCTACTCCCAAATAAAGAAACAATTGCCAAAGCATGAAGCTAGGGAAAGCTGATATCACCAAGAGTCCTTGGCGATCAGGAGGAGTTCAAACAGCGGCGAGAAGGTTGAAAGACCTGTTTGATGAAGCAGGTCGTGTGGGACGGTGTTTTGAGCCAATAACTGAGTTTCAGTTCGTTGCTTGAAGGGTATTCTTACGATAAGGTTAGTGCCTTAAGAGTACAAGTTGGTTAAAGTGATTATTGCTTAAGTTTGAAGTGGTTCGAAGCAGTTAAGTCAAAGGTCGTGTTTGCAAGATCGTTAAGTTAAATCCGACAAAGTTAAACATGCGAAGAAGGTTAAAGCGCTTAAAGAAGTCAGGAGAGGGAATACCCGAACTTTGTCATTAAGATAAGTATCTGTTAAAGGCACATATACACGAGTTTGTTATAGAATAATACAAGGGAAATCATAAAAGTAGCAGATGAAGAGGAGTTGATTAGTCTTCAGCAGGAACGACTTTTCCATCTACTACTTCGTTGTTCAGTGACACCAGGCTGAGATCCAGGTCGGGGAATAGGCAAGCGAATTGTTCCCGCGCAACTTCGAATCCAGCAGCCAGAATCTGAGCAGAATTTAGCTTGAGTTCTTCAATTTGCCCCTGAAGTTCCTCAATCCGCTTCTTGAGGTCTTCAGTTTGCTCTTTCAGCTCTTTATTCTGCTGATCCAGCTCTTCAACCTGTTTTTTAAGTTGTTCGTTGGTCTCTTGAGCCTGGAGAAGGTCTTCAGTAACCTTCTTGGATTCCGATTGTGCTTGGGCAACTCAGCAGCCACCTTTCCCTTCTCTTTGTTGGCCTCGACGAGATCAGCCATGGCGTCGTCCCTCGCCTTTTCTACTTGCCCAAGTAGTTTCTCTCGGTCGATCGACCTCTGCTCCAGTTTTTGCACCTTAGCGGCGTCAGCTTTCATGAGAGCCTCCAGGTCGACCGCCTTGGCACGAAGAGGCACAATTTTGCTTTCCAGCTCGACCTTCTCTTGGGCAAGTTGGTGAACTTTGCGGCGAAGGTCAGTAGCCTCCTTGCGCGCCAGCCTGAGCTCGGTATTCATTGCATCCTCCACTCGGGAGTGTTCGATTTCTGCGAGCGTCAGGCTGAAGGACAACTTCTCCACCTCGATCCTCATGGTGCTGTTTTCGGTTTTGAGGTTGAAGAGGTCGTCCTGGAGCCTCCTGGTTGAACCCTCCACAGCCCTGGTTATGATCGCAGGGATGTCCTCTGCTATGGTCTTCAGCTTGGCGGTTAGAGGCTCCCACATCCTTGTGACCTCAAGGGGGAGGTTTGCGGCTTGCAGAGGCACCAGAGGCGCTGTGGGGGCTTGTTGTGGGTTCTCGTCGCCACCTTCCTTAGCAGGTTCTTCAGTAGTTGCTTCCTGGCGTGGCGACGCAATCGGGGATTCGGTAATCAGAATCGGAGAGGTATGAGCAACCTCATCCCCGATTGGAGCATTTTCTGCAGCAGAAGCGTTTGAAGGGGGGCCCCCTCCAGCTGACACATATGGCGTAGAGGCGCTCGGGGGGTCGTCCAGGAAATTTGGCTCTTGGGCCTCAGCTGCAGGTGGCGCAGTGGCCAGTGGAACCGCTTGGACTGGTGAGGAAGGAGCCTGTGGTGTTGGCGATGATGGGGGAGGAGCAGGCGTCGATGGTGGTGTTGAGGATGGAAGAGGGGGTGGAGCAGGTGGTGAAGAGGGTGCCACCCTCATCCTCTTCGTAACGAGGCCATCCTCGGTGACCTCGTCATCCTCTTCTTCCTCCTCATGGATGACTTGAGGGGCTTTCCTTTTAGGTCTCTTAAGGACCAATTTCTTGCGTTGGGCGGGTTCCTTGGGTGGTGATCGCCCTTGGACAATGGCGGCCTCCACCACCGAGTTGGGCACCGTTTGGGAACCGGTCGCCAACCCGTGGTTTCGGGCGAGCGCCTTCAGTTCAGCGAGCATGTTTCTGGGCAACATGTCGTCTGCATGGAACGAAGATGCATGGGTTAACTCAAGGAAAATAAATAAGTGCATAGGGTAATAAACAGCAAAACAGATGATATGTGCAGGAAAGGTAAAGCCAAAGTCTTGCGCATAACGCACAAGACGCCCAGAAACAGCTAAACAAGAAGCGGTATCAAGACAAGAGTTTAATGTCCTAACCTATTCGAATTTCTAGCTGATCTTCGTAGAATTCGAAGCATATCAAGGTGGTGGTAAGGAATGTTATATTGGCGTCCGCCACCTTCTTCCAGAAGAGACAAAGGTCTCTGTCCAATGCTCCCATGCTGTCAGGTTCTGGGCCTCCTGAAGCAGCTCTTGGACTCCTTCTTCCCCTTGTCCACCCAGTACAAGGGGAAGCCATCGAGGAGGGAGGCGTCCTTGTCGTTCGCACGTATTTGGACGAACTTCCCCTTCCAGTCTTTGTACGATTGCTGGAAGATGGTAAAGATGGACCTCCCAGCAATCGCGTTCAAGCTGACCCACAGGCGTTCTCCTGGGTGCTTGGCTTCGAAGAGGAATAAAAACACGTCCACCGACGCGGGCAACCCCAGGTGGGCGCACATTACTTGAAAAGCTCGAACAAACGCCCAGCTGTTGGGGTGGAGCTGGGCGGCAGCAATGTTGAGCTCGGTAAGAAGTTCCCTCTCGAATCGGGTGAAAGGGAACCTGAGCTTGACCTTCTTGAACAAAGTCGTATAGACAAAGCAGAAGGGCCCGTCGGCGCTTACTTTGTCATCAGCACATACGGGCAGATCGGGGGGGCAAGGAAGCACCATCATCTTCTCGTCGTGCTCCTTGTGAAACGATTGGTAAATCTCGTCCCCCTTAGTCAGCCGCAAGACTGCTCCCGCAGTGTTCACAGAGGATGTCTCTTTCAAAAGGGTTGAGTTGGCCCAGGGGTACAAAGTTTTGAAGTCTGGCAGAGGAACGGGGGCTCCTCCGGCGATAGGTGGAGTCGCCTGGGCCAGGACAGGTTGGGAAGACGCAGGCCTCTCAGCTTGCGAAGATGAAGCGCCACGAACTTGTGTTGGGTCGTGTGCTTGTGAAGGAAGGTTTCGTGCTGAAGGAGGAGGGTTCGGGGTAATCTTTGTGCGAGTCATGATAGCAGCTGCAAAGGAAGAAGAAAGGAAAAATGATCAGGGGGTTACAAAGGCTGACTCGATCATAGAAGAAAGGTGAAAAACGAACGAATGTAGGTTCGTTGCGACGATTGATGAAGCCCTAAGTTGCGCAGAAGGAGAAATGGAAAGACAACCCACAGCGTATGCACCAGGCAGTTACAGGATGATGCGAATCGGTGAAAATGCAAGAAAAACCAGCAGATGAAGGAAAGTAGGTACCTTTCGATGATCAGGAAGACGATGGAGGAAGATGGTGATCTAGAGCGTTGAAGAGCGCTGAGAGTTTTTTGCAGATGAAAGTTGGAGCGTTCGTGAATGCGAGGGAAAGTGATGGAACAGTGCTGAGTGAAAAAGGGTTTAAGGGTTTTTTCGAAATGGGTTTAGGAAGCGCAAACGGCAACTGAAGAGAGCCGTTGATGAAGCCACGCGTCAAACGATGGGTGAGGGGTTTGGTGGAGCGTCAGAGCAGCAGAAGGTACAACCGCTTGGAATTCTGCGTCAGTGCCACGTAGACCGGTGTTGAAGTGACTTTTTCAGTCTTTTCGCTAGACAAGTCTTCGCTTAAGACTGGGGGGCTTGTGTACCGCCCTGGTGGTCGGGTGTGATGACGTGGCACCCTGCTACAGTATAGGCGTGTTTGCAAGGCGCCAGGTTGGCAAGAGGGAAGGAAGTCGGGAGGCTCGTGTAGTCGCCAGTTGTTAAGTTGGCGTGTTCCGACCTCCAGCATATCAGAATCGGCGATCACCAGGTTAAAGATGAAGTCGCCAGATGAAGGAGATCGCCAGAGTGAGCACATCGCCAAAGATGAAGGAGAAGCAGATTGTGAAGGCGGCCGGCGAGACCACAGGGAAGGTGTATGAAGACCCCTAACTCGCCAGTTCCAGTATAGATCGCACTCCCAAGTTAGCTATGCACTGGGCAGTACCATGCATAAGTAACTTAGCCAAAATGAGAGTAGAAGCAGCGCCAAGTCAGGGAGCCTCCAGATGATGGCACGTGTACAGTTGGATGCGAGCCACGTGTCCAAGTCTGTAACTGCCAGGAGAGAGAAAGCTACCAGGTATATAAGAGTTCTTAACAAACTTTCTGAGGTACGCACGTTCAGTTCATACACTTTACGCTTGCGAGTGATAGAGCTGACTGTGAGAGAGGATTTGCACGGTTCTTGTTCTCTTAGTATTTGGTGATACCGTCACTGACTTGAGCGTTGGAGTGCGATCGGCCGCAGCGGCGCCGTTCTGTTTCCTTGCAGGTTCTTGAGGTAGATCCCGAAGAGGAACGGAGGTGAGAAGCGGTGCGCACGTCGATCCTTTGACGAGGCAGTTTCCAGCGTTCCGGTCAACAGGCAGGATCAGTGCCTATGGACGTGGATGACTGAGCCGCTGCCCCTCAACCGCCATCTTCACTTTCAAGCTTAATTCCTTTATTTTTATTTTTTTTTACGCTTGTCTTTGACTCTCTCTGTTCAAACTTGTAATTCTTTGCACTATCCGTACTCTTGTTACTGATTTGGGGCGTTCGCATGATTCCCTTTATGTCTTTGCCATATACGATTCTGCTTGTGCGATCTCATTCTCATCTTTTACCTTCGCGCGCTTCGATCATTTTATCTGTGTTCTGCCCATTTCTTTCACTTCGTTGGGCGGCTTTGTATGACCGAGAAAAGTCGCGTGTCAACCCTCACGCCCGTGGAGAGGCTCACCTAGTGACGCCGTATCGTCCACGAGGTGTTTCTAACACCGAAACGGTTTTCTCCCTGATTCTTAGCCCCGGCGCCCACGCCTAAGGAGAGGTCTGCTACAGCAGCGCCGTATCGTCCCCGGGTGTCTAAAACGTCGAGTGCTTTGGGGGGTTCGTTCCCTCTATGGTCTTTCCTTCCCATAGGTATCGGGGAACATCCTGCCAGTAATTCGCTGGTGCTTGGCTATCTTGTCTCCCTCCACAGTCTTTCCTACCCGTGGGTATCGGGGAAACAACGCCAGCAACTAACTCTGCTTCCTTCACTTTCGTCTCCCTCCGCAGTCTTTCCTACCCGTGGGTATCGGGGAAACAACGCCAGCAATTAACTCTGTTTCCTTCACTTTCGTCTCCCTCCATAGTCTTTCCTACCTGTGGGTATCGGGGAGGCGACGCCAGTTGGTATTTGGGTTGGCGACGCCCGTGACGTCTCACGCTGGCGTCGCCCTTCACGTCCTTCCGGGCGACGCCTCGGGCGTTACCTTTACTTCGACTTCGACTTTGATTCTTGCCTTGGTCGATGCCTGATGGCAGCGAAGAGCTCAAGGCTTTGTCTGTGCCATCCACGTGGCGCTCCTTGTATAACTGATGGGACGTTTCGTCATTCGACTTGATCCACGTGGCGCCGCTTGTATGGTTGATGGGGCATCTAGTCATTCCATTAAGTTCTGACTCCTGCTGTACCCTTGACTCACTTTCGACGGCGCGTCGTACCACTGGATATTCTGCTGATACGACGTTTTCTGATTTAAACCAGTGGTGCCAACGTCATCCTTTCATCTTCTGCCACGTGTATCAATCGTGCGGTGCATCCATTCGCGTCGTTTGGCGCTCTAACCGCTTTATTTAACTCTTCAAACTCTGGAACTATCTTCATCATTTTCTCACTCTTCATAACCTACTTGCGTTCTTTCTTCTTGCACCCTTCCCTCTTGCACCCTTTCTTCTCTGTCGAAGGGTTGTTCTAACCTTCGCTCCCCTCGCTCAACTCTTGCATTTCTGGCAGTCCTGATCTTGTCAAAGAATGTCGTCTCACGCTGCTTCCTCCAGGGTGCGTCCCAAAGACTTGTACCCTTGGGCTTCGAATGAACTTCTTGACGAGTGTTCATGCTTACTCTCTACCAGGGCCATACGGGAGCACAAAGGGGAGTCATGTTCTTATGACCACCGGGCCTTCGCAAGGAGGCACGATGACGACATCGCCGTGCTCCCTTGCACTCTGGGGGAGCCAATGTGTGGAGACGAACGGGCCAACGACGGGGTCCCTTTCTTTTACTTTTACCAGGTGGTGTTCAAGACCATCGGGGTGCGCTTACCCTTCTCCTGGTTCGAGAAGAAACTGCTGACGGAGATCAACGTTGCTCCGGCCCAGTTATACCCCAACAGCTGGGCCTTTGTCAAAGCCTTCGATGTTCTCTTCGGGTTTTTGGGTTGTGCACCCTCGGTTGACCTCTTTCTTCACTTCTTTGAGGTGAAGAGGCAGAGACACAACCTCTGGGTAACTCTCAGCAATGTACCCGGAAGAGTTCTCTTCACACCCTTTCAAAGCTCGTTCACGGGGTGGAAAGGCCGGTTCTTCAAGATCTGCCGTACTGATCTTGTTCCCGACGCTCTAGATGGGTTTCCGCTGTACTGGGTGAGAGAGGAAAAGGTCCTCAAAGCCAAACCCCTTAAGAACTTGGCTCCAAGTGATCAAATAGCTTGCCGGATTCTTGCTGAGGCGGGAGGTTTTGACTCTACTACGGTGATCAGTCTGGAGTTCAACGCTGGGACTCTTGAGAAGTACATACGTAAGAACCACTGCCTTAGGAAACTCGGCCTTCGTTACTTTCTAACTGTGCCTGTCTTTCTTCATGGTGTCTCTGACACGTCTTTTCCCCTGGTGCAGGTTCGAAACTAAACCAAGAAAAAAGGACACGACTTACTCGAGCGCTGCGAGCTGGAAAAGGGGTTTCGCCTTCCTCCAGTGATGACTCTGATGAGCGCTGAGAAATGGCTTGTTCGTTTTTTTGCATGATTTGTAGCGTTTGCTCCGTTTGTGCTGCTCCCATTGTATTGAACATTGCTTGTAACAACAAATTTTCAATGTCATACTTGATTTTTGTAACGCTATTTCACTTTGCATATGCTTCATGTACTGCGTGCTTTCCTTTTGTCTCGTTCTTCCAACGATGCATGCCTTAACTTGGGCGACGCCTGCTCAGGGCGACGCCTTTATCTAGGTGGCGCCTTCTTTCTGGGCGACGCCATGACCTAGGCGACGCCTTCTTTCTTGGCGACGCCATGGCCTAGGCGGCGCATCACATAATCTTCAAACAAGGAAAGATAAAGGCTGAAAACCAAGGCACTTCTTTTCCTCAAACTGGTTTTTCCTTTTATTAGGGTGACCTCATTAAAAAACCCCCGAGAGGGAAAAAGAGCGTCCCCTTCAACTGAATTGTTACATACTGCTTACATAAGTCAACTGAAATAAAACTTTAAGTTGGCTGCATTCCAACTGCGCGGGATAGGGCCTCCATCTAAAGTCTCCAGGTTGTACGAACCGTTGCCCTTAGCCTCAGTAACTCTGAAGGGCCCGGTCCACTTGGGAGACAGCTTATTCTCCAACTCGTATGGGTGGGCTTTCCTCATCACTAGGTCGCCAACCTGAAACTGTCGCGGCTTTACCTTAGAGCTATACTGCCGCTCTACTCTTCTCTTCGTCGCTTCAGCTTTTATTCTGGCTTCTTCCCTGGCTTCTTCTAGCAGATCCAGGTTTACCCACCTCTCTTCATTGGACTCCTCCACCACAAAGTTTTGAAAACGTGGTGAGCTTTCATGTATTTCTACTGGAATCATCGCGTCCGACCCGTACACCAAACTGAAGGGCGTCTCCATAGTAGAGGATTGGGGCGTGGTGTGATATGCCCATACAATCCTTGGCACCTCTTCCGCCCACGCCCCTTTGGCTTTCTCTAACCTTCTTTTTAACCCCCTCAGCAGAACTCTGTTTGCCGACTCTACTTGTCCATTGGTCTGGGGGTGTTCAACCGACGCGAACACTTGTTTGATTCCTACTTCAGCACACAGATTTCTCAACTGCTGACTTGCAAACTGGGTTCCGTTGTCGGATATCAGGCGCCTAGGTATGCCAAAGCGACACACAATGTTTCTCCACACGAAATGCTGTACCTTATGCGCAGTGATCTGTGCCACGGGCTCTGCCTCTATCCACTTAGTGAAGTATTCGATGGCGACGATCAGATACTTCATCTGCCTGATTGCCAGTGGGAAAGGGCCCAGGATGTCAATTCCCCATGTATGGAAAGGCCACGGGCTGTATATAGACCGCAACTCTTTTGGCGGCGCCTTGTGCCAGTCGGCCTGCTTTTGGCATTGCCTACACCGCTGGGCGTGCCGTGCGCAGTCCTCTTTCACTGTTGGCCAGAAGAAACCTGCGCGTACTACCTTGGAGGCTAAGGATCTTCCCCCTACGTGGCTTCCGCAGATGCCTTCGTGTAGCTCCGCCATTATCCTGGTGCACTCATCGCCACTGACGCATGTTAGGATAGGGTGAGTGAAACCGTGCCTGAACAGCACCCCATCCACCAAAGTATATCTTGCGGCATTTCTTTTGACTTTTTTACCCTCTTCAGGGTCCACTGGAAGAGCCCCATCCGCCAGGTATCATTTATAGGGCGTCATCCAGGTGTCTCCCTTGGACAAAACACATACCTGCATCTGCTCTTCCTCAGGCACACCCGCGTACATGCTGATGCGGGGCGCCCTCTGCGTATCTTGGGTCAAAGAGGAATGACTCTTCGGCCTTCCCCTTGATGTATAAATCTGGAGGACATCCACCATGTTGTCTTCCACGAATCGACGCGGAGCTTTGAGAGTTTCCTGGATCACTGTCCTCTGTCTACCCCCCTTGCCTGAGATGGCCAGCTTTGCGAGCAGGTCAGCTCTGGCATTCTGCTCCCTCGGGACGTGTATCAACTCAAGAGCGTTGAACGCCCCCCTCAACAACTAGACGTATTTTAGATACGCCGCCATCTGTGGGTCCTTCGCCTGGAACTCACCCGACACCTGCCCCGTAATCAACTGAGAGTCGCTCTTCACCAGGAGGTTCTGTGCGTCCATCTCCTTGGCCAAGAGCATTCCTGCTATCAGGGCTTCGTATTCTGCCTGATTGTTACTTGCCTTGAAGGCGAAACGCAAGGCCTGCTCGATCAGTATGCCGTCGGGTCCCTCCAAGACTATTCCTGCACCGCTCCCTTGTTGGTTTGAAAAGCCATCAACCGAGAGCAGCCACTGCGAACCCGCTTCCACCTCTTGCTCACCTCCGGGCAAAAGTTCTGCTACAAAATCTGCGTACACCTGCCCTTTGATGGATCCTCTAGGCTCGTACTGGATGTCGAATTCTGACAGTTCCACTGCCCAGCGTACCATTCTTCCTGCCACATCAGGTTTCTGCAGCACTTTCTGTATAGGGAGATTGGTCATCACCACCACCGTAAAACTGTGGAAGTAATGACGGAGCCTCCTAGCAGAGAACACTACCGCCAGCGCCGCCTTCTCTAGTGCTTGGTACCTCGTCTCAGCCCCCTGTAAGGCCTTGCTTACGAAGTAGATGGGCTTCTGACTCTGGTCCTGCTCTTTGACCAACACAGAACTGATTGCCCGCTCCGTTACAGTAAAATACAACCGGAGGTGCACACCTGTTACCGGCTTGCAGAGGACCGATGGCGTCGCCAGGTACTCCTTCAGCTTAATGAAAGCCGCTTCGCATTCATCAGTCCATGCAAAGCGACTGTTTCTCTTGACGCACTGGAAGTACGGGTGCCCCTTTTCTCCTCCGGCGGAAACAAACCTCGAGAGCGCCGCCATCCGCCCTGTCAACTGTTGCACCTCCTTTACCGATGTCGGGCTCCGCATGGCGATAATAGCCGCACATTTGTCGAGGTTCGCCTCTATCCCCCTCTTGGTGAGCAAAAAACCTGTACCGCCCTGGTAGTCGGGAGTGATGACGTGGCATCCCGCTATAGTATAGGCGTGTTGGCAAGGCGCCAGGTTGGCAGAAGGGAAAGGAGTCGGGGGGCTCGTGAAGTCGCCAGTTATTAAGTTGGCGTGTTCCGATCTCCAGCATACCAGTCGCCATTTATTAAGTTGGCGGGTTAAAGATGAAGTCGCCAGATGTAAACTCAGGCGACCAAGCGATTGGAGATCGCCAGAGAAAGCACATCGCCAGAGATGAAGGTGGTGCAGATTATGAAGGCGGCCGGCGAAACCACAAGGAAGGTGTACGAAGGCACCCTAACTCGCCAGTTTCAGTAGAGATCGCACTCCCAAGTTGGCTATGTACTGGGCAGTACCATGCATAGGTAACTTAGCAAAACGAGAGTAGAAGCAGCGCCCAAGTCAAGGAGGCTCCAGATGATGGCACGTGTACAGTTGGATACAAGCCACGTGTCCAAGTCTGTAACTGCCAGGAGAGAGAAAGTAACCAGGTATATAAGAGTTCTCAACGAACTTTCTGAGGTACGCACGTTCAGATTATACTCTTTACGCTTGCGAGTTATAGAGCTGACTGTGAGAGAGGATTTGCACGGTTCTTGTTCTCTTAGTATTTGGTGATTCGGTCACTGACTTGGGCGTTGGAGTGCGATCGGCCGCAGCGGCGCCGCTCTGTTTCTTTTGCAGGTTCTTGAGGTGGATCTCGTAGAGGAACGGAGGTTTGAAGCGGTGCACGCGTCGATCCTTTGACGAGGCAGTTTCCAGCGTTCTGGTCAACAGGCAGGATCATCAGGCGCCCCCCGTGGGGCCGTGTAAAACTTGCTCCCATCCACAGCGTGAGTTCTTGGAGGTTTTCGAAGTTTTCTGCGTGGTTGTGTGCTGGTGCAACCATCGTTCGCTGTTTGCTTGAAATTTGTTCGGTGAATTCGCGTCTTACACCGTTCGTTTGGGTTTTCGATCGGTGAGGAAAGGGTTTTCTGCTGTTTACGCGTAATTTGTTCGGCGGAGTCGAGTCCTTTCGCTCGTTTGGTTATCCGTGGGAAGAGAAGTGGGTTTTGGTGAAGGTGCAAGTTTCTTTGAAGGTTTGCGGTGTTCTTGAGTTTTCTCGCGGAGTTTCGCACAGTTTCTTCCGATTGATCGCTGACTCAATCGTAGCTAGAGTAAGTGTTGTTCGCCACATTCTGTGATTCGCTGAGTTTCATGAGAAAAATGAGAAGCAATCGCTCAAGTCCAGTTGCGCCCGTCGCTACCGAAGGCGCCGCTGCCATGACCATGGCGCAGATGGCAGAGATGATGCGTTCGTTGCAGGCAACTGTGGAAGCCTCACGCATAGAGCAGGCGAGAATGCATGAGGACCTGGTCGCCTCTCGCGCCAGGAATGAGGAGCTCAGCAAGGTGACTGAGGAGCTGCGTCAAGCTCTTCAGGAGCAGCAAGGGCGTTCTTCTGCTGAAGAGGTGGCGCCGTCATCGCCACCTCGCGTTTTCCCTATGCCTTTCGTTCAGGCGATTACTGACACGCCCATTCCTACGAGCGTGGTCCCTGTCAAGGCTGTCTTTACCGGCGTGGAGGATCCAGAGGCCCATCTGACCACGTTCCACACGCAGATGATGCTGTCGGGAGGGTCAGACGCCGTGTATTGCAAGATGTTTGTAAGCACGCTCCAGGGAACGGCGTTGGAGTGGTTTGTGAGCCTACCTAACGGTCACATAACCAGTTTTCAGCAGTTTTCGAAGGTTTTCGTCGAGCAATACATCGTGAACAAGGCACCGCCCAGGGTGTCTTATGATTTGTTTGATATAAGGCAGTACCAGGGAGAGTCCCTCAGAGACTACCTGAATCGCTTTGGAGCGCAGATGGTCAGATCGCCAGCCAAAGATGAAGAAATGCTGGTCTATTCATTCAAGAAGGGCGTGCTGCCGGGACCATTCTGCGAGGCCTTGATCAGGGCTCACCCTGCAACGTTTGCTGAGGTCAGGCGACTTGCGGTGGCTCACATCGCCGACGAAAGTGAGGTCGCTGAGAAGAGGGGGAGCGTGGCTCCCACTAGGCCACGCGCCCAGACCAGAATCCAGCCGCAAAGGGTGTTGGAAACAGCGGCGGCGGCCAAGAAGGACCAGAGGACTCGCCATCCTTACGATAGGAGGAACAAGGGAAGGAGCCAGGGGCGCCAGCAACCAGCACGCCGGGAATACAATCGCCCGCCTAAGCACAAGTTTGTTATGGGATTAGCGGACCTGATCGCCATTCCCAACATATCTGCCAGGTTGAAAGCGCCTGAGAAGGTGGGCGACAAGGTGCTGGGACCAAAGCCAGACGCCTGGTGTGAGTTTCACCAGGGCTTTGGGTTTTGGCTTTGTTTCACCAGACAAGGTGCTGGGACCAAAGCTGGGAAGTTTTTGGGTTTCCTCTTGACTGAAAGAGGCATAGAGGCCAACCCTGATAAGTGTGCCGCCATCTTGGCGATGAGAAGCCCTGCTACGGTGAAGGAGGTTCAGCAGCTAACAGGTCGGATGGCAGCCCTGTCCCGTTTCGTGTCCGCTAGCGGGGAGAAGGGCCATCCCTATTTTCAGTGCCTGAGGCGCAACAATAAGTTTGTTTGGACGAAAGAGTGCGAGAAAGCTTTCGTCAAGCTGAAGGAGTATCTTGCGAGCCCGCCAGTTCTGTACAAACCGCTGGCGGGAACCCCTCTCAGGTTGTATTTTGCTGTAACTGAGAGGGCGGTGAGTGCGGTGCTCGCCCAGGATCAAGATCAGGCTCAGAAGCCTATCTATTTTGTGAGCAAGGTGTTGCAGGGCCCCGAAACGAGATATCAGGCCCTGGAGAAGGCTGCGCTGACTGTGGTATTTTCGGCGAGGAGGTTGCGCCACTACTTCCATAGCTTCACAATACTGGTGATGACTGACCTGCCCATCCAGAAGGTCTTGAAGAAGCCTGACGTTGCAGGAAGGATGGTGAAGTGGGCAGTAGAATTGTCAGAGTTTGATATCAAATATGAGCCCCGAGGCCCGATTAAGGGGCAAATCTTTGCAGATTTCGTGGTCGAGCTCTCATCTGAGGCAACGCGAGTTGAAGGGAACGATTTCCGTTGGGTACTTTCGGTGGATGGATCGTCGAACCAGCAGGGCAGCGGTGCTGGAGTCATATTGGAAGGACCCAACGGCGTGCTGATCGAGCAATCTCTGAGGTTTGCCTTCAAAGCCAGTAACAATCAAGCGGAGTATTAGGCGCTGATCGCCGGAATTTTGCTGGCCAAAGAGATGGGAGCTAGGGTGCTGATGGCTAAGAGTGACTCGCTGCTAGTCACAGGGCAAGTAACAGGCGAGTTCCAGGCTAAAGATCCACAAATGGCGGCCTATCTGGAATATGTGCAGGAGTTGAAGAGTTCTTTTGCCTCCTTTGAAGTAGTGCATGTGCCCAGAGAGCAGAATGCCCGAGCTGACTTGCTAGCTAAGCTCGCCAGCTCAGGCAAGGGGGGTAGGCAGAGGACGGTGATTCAAGAAACTCTGAAGACGCCGAGAGCATTTGTGGCAGATCACCTGGTCCTTCAGATCAGCAAGTCGACGGAGAAAGCCGGGAGAAGCCATAAGTCCCTGACGCAAGAAACTCTGAGATCGCCGAGAATTAGAGCTTGCCGGGGAGAGAAGGTGAACGTGATGCAGGTCTGCGCTACCCATGAGCCAGACACTTGGATAACCCAGTACAAGCGGTGCCTGGCGGATGGCCTTCTCCCGCTGGATCCGACTGAGGCTAGGAAGGTAAAGAAGAATTCTAGCAAGTACACCCTGATTGATGGCGATCTGTACAGGTTTGGGTTCACTCACCCGCTCCTGGAATGTATACATGGCGAGAAGTGCACGAGAATCATGGCGGAGCTCCACGAAGGTATATGCGGAAGCCACGTCGGGGGTCGAGCTCTGGCCGCGAGGACTCTCCGTGCAGGATACTACTGGCCATCCATGAGAGAAGATTGCAATAAGTATGCCCAATGTTGCAAACAATGCCAGCAGCACGCCGATTGGCATAAGGCGCCTCCCGAGGAGTTGAAGTCGATTTATAGCCCTTGGCCGTTTCATACCTGGGGAATCGACATCCTGGGACCTTTCCCGCTGGCGATCAGGCAGATGAAGTACTTGGTGGTGGCGATTGAATATTTCACCAAGTGGATCGAAGCAGAACCAGTGGCCCAGATCACCGCACACAAGATCGAAGGTTTCGTGTGGAAGAACATCGTGTGCCGGTTTGGAGTGCCTAAACGCCTGGTGTCGGATAATGGGACTCAGTTTGCAAGCCACCTATTGAAGAAGCTTTGCAAAGGGGTGGGAATTCAACAAGTGTTTGCATCCGTCGAGCACCCTCAGACGAATGGCCAGGTGGAGTCAGCCAATCGGGTGTTGCTGAGAGGTTTGAAGAGGAGGCTCGAGAAAGCCAAGGGAAGTTGGGCTGAGGAGGTGCCCCGTATAGTCTGGGCATACCACACCACCGAGCAGTCAGGAACCCATGAGACCCCGTTCAGCCTAGTCTATGGGTGTGATGCGATGATTCCAGTAGAGATTCAGGAGAGCTCGCCGAGATTCCTGAACTTTGTAGAGGAAGACTCGAATGAAGAGAGAAGGCTGAACCTGGATCTACTAGATGAGGTTAGAGAGGAAGCGAGACTGAAAGCTGAGGCGGTGAAGAGAAGGATTGAACGAAGGTACAACTCGAAGGTGATGCCAAGGCAATTTAGAGAAGGCGACCTGGTGATGAGAAAAGCCCACCAGTACGAGATGGAGAATAAGCTGTCGCCTAAGTGGACGGGACCGTTCAGAATAACCGAGGCGCTCGGGAACAGCGCCTACCGCTTAGAGACACTGGAAGGGGGGGCGATCCCTCGCACTTGGAACGCCACGCACTTGAAGTTGTATTACAGTTGAGAACTTTGTAAGTAAAGACGAACACAAAAGTTATATTACAATGTTTCTGATAAAACAGTTTGAAGGGGGCACTCTTTTTTCCCTAAGGAGGGTTTTTAATGAGGCCACCCAATAGAAGAAGAGTTTACGAAGTATAAGGCGTTTTCAGATTGCATGCTTGCTGTTTTCCAAAAAGTTTTGAAGAAAGACCTTGTCACTTATATGTGATTTAAGGCGAGTAAAGATATATTGCATGCTTTCTAAAAAGTTTTAAGTCCTCATCGTTTTTCGGCGATTGGAGGCATCAGTTAAAGTTTTTAAGTCCTCATCGTCTTTCGGCGATCGGAGGCACCAATTAAAAGACCTCAACGCCCTCGCGCGTCCTGAGGCAAGTTAAAGACCTCCTCGCCGTCGAGCGAGTGCAGGCGAGAAAGAGTAAAAGTCCTCAGTGTTCCTGGGGGCGAGAAGATGTAACCCCTGGGGCAATGTAGAGGCAAGTAAAAGACCTCCTCGCCGTCGAGCGAGTGCAGGCGAGAAAGAGTAAAAGTCCTCAGTGTTCCTGGGGGCGAGAAGATGTAACCCCTGGGGCAATGTAGAGGCAAGTAAAAGACCTCCTCGCCGTCGAGCGAGCGCAGGCGAGAAAGAGTGAAAGTCCTCAGTGTTTTTGGGGGCGAGAAGATGTAACCCCTGGGGCAATGTAGAGGCAAGTGAAAGTCCTCAGTGTTTCTGGGGGCGAGAAGATGTAACCCCTGGGGCAATGTAGAGGCACCAGTAAAAGTCCTCAGTGTTTCTAGGGGGGAGGAGATGTAACCCCTGGGGCAATGTAGAGGCACGATTTAAAGACCTTCTCGCCTATGAGCGAGTTCAGGCGAGTTAAAGACCTTCTCGCCTATGAGCGAGTTCAGGCGAGTTAAAGACCTTCTCGCCTGTGAGCGAGTTCAGGCAAGATAAAATCCTTCTCGTCTCGAACGAGTTCAGGTATGGTGTAGAGGGTGGAAGAAGTTCTGAGGGTGGCTAAGGTAGGTTCGAAGAGAACGCCTAGCCACCCGGTCTCTTGCTCTGAAGCACAAGGAGGCAGAGAAGGATCCGAAAGGCATCTCTACCCCCAGATCAAAGAGCAATGGCCAAGGCGTGAAGCCAGAAAGAACCTGATAGCCAAGAGTCTCTGGTGACCAGGAAAAGTTCAAACCATGGCGAGAATGTTAAAGGACCCGTTCTGGTGGAGCAGATCGGGTGAAGCAGTATTTAAACCAGCAGCTGAGTCAAAGTTTGTTGCTTAAGGAATGTTTTTACGATAAGGTTAATTGCCTTAAGTTTACGAATCGATAAAGTGATTGTTGCTTAAAGGTTGAAGTGGTTCGAAGCAGTTAAGTCAAAGATCGTGCCTACGGTTTTGCTAAGACATTTCTTTGAGATTAAACACGCAAGGAAAGTTGAAGCGATTGAAGGAGTCAAAGGAGGAAAAACGTAGACTTTGTCATTAACAGTGAATAACAGTTCAAAACATATATACGAAAGGACATAAAGTCTATTACAAGTTATAATGCAAGGGAGAGTATGAAAGCGATGGATGAATTAAATTAATCAGTCTTCGGCGGGCACCACTTTTCCATCCACCACTTCATTATCCAGCGACACCATGCTGAGATCCAGGTCGGGGAACAAGCAGGCGAATTGTTCCCGTGCAGCTTCGAATCCAGCGGCCAGAATTTGAGCAGAGTTTAGCTTGAGTTCTTCAACCTGCTTCTGAAGTTCCTCAATCCGCTTCTTAAGATCTTCAGTTTGCTCTTTCAGCTCCTTATTCTGTTGCTCCAGCTCTTCAACCTGCTTCTTGAGTTGTTCGTTGATCTCTCGAGCCTGGAGAAGGTCTTCAGCAACCTTCTTGGATTCCGCTTGCACTTGGGCCAATTCAGCAGCCACCTTTCCCTTCTCTTCGTTGGCTTTGGCGAGATCAGCTATGGCGTCGTCCCTTGCCTTTTCCACCTGCCCAAGGAGGGTCTCTCGGTCGGCTGACCTTTTCTCTAGTTTTTGCACCTTGACGGCGTCGGCCTTCATGAGAGCCTCCAGGTCAGCCACCTTGACGCGGTAAGGTACAATCTTGCTCTCTAGTTCGATCTTTTCTTGAGCAAGCTGTTGCACTTTGTGGCGGAGATCAGTGGCCTCTTTGCGCGCCAACCTGAGCTCGGTGCTCATTGCGTCCTCCACTCGGGAGTGTTCAATCTCCGCCAGCGTCAAGTTGAAAGACAACTTCTCCACCTCAACCCTCATGGTGCTGTTCTCGGTCTTGAGGTTGAAGAGGTCGTCTTGGAGCCTCCTAGTAGAGCTTTCCACAGCTCTGGTGATGATGGCTGGGATGTCTTCTGCTATCGTCTTTAGCTTAGCAGATAGAGGCTCCCACATCCTCGTGACCTCAAGGGGGAGGTTTGCTGCTTGTAGAGGTACCAGAGGCGCTGTGGGGGCCTGTTGTGGGTTCTCGTCGCCACCTTCCTTAGCAGGTTCTTCAGTGGGCGCTTGTTGGCATGGTGACGGAATCGGGGATTCAGTGATCAGAATCGGAGAGGTATGAGCAACCTCATCCCCGATTGGAGCAACCTCTGCGGCTGAGGCATTTGAAGGGGGACCCCCTCCCGCTGATACATGTGGCGTGGAGGCGCTCGGGGGGTCCTCCATGAAGTTTGGCTCTTGGGCCTCAACTGCAGGCGGCGCAGTGGCTAGCGGGATAGCTTGGACTGGTGAAACAGGAGCTTGTGGGGGTGGCGATGATGGAGGAGGAGCAGGTGTGGATGGTGGTGTTGACGAGGGAAGAGGGGGTGGTGCAGGTGGTGAAGAAGGTGCCACCCTCTTCCTCTTTGTAACGAGGCCATCCTCAATGACCTCGTCATCTTCTTCCTCATCCTCTTGGACTATCTGGGAGCCTTCCTCTTGGGCCTCTTGAGGACCAGTTTCTTGCGTTGGGTAGGTTCCTTAGGTGGCGATCGCCCGTGGACGATGGCTGTCTCCACCACCTAGTTGGGCACCGTTTGAGAACCCGTCGCCAACTCGTGGGTTTGGGTGAGCGCCCTCAGTTCAGCAAGCATACCTTTGCCCAACATGTTATCTGCATGAAACGAAAATGCATGGGTTAACTCAAGGAGAAAATAAGTGCACAAGGCAGTATGCAGCATAGCAGATAATCGGTGCAGGAAAAATAAAACCAAAGTCTTGCGCATAACGCACAAGACGCCCAGAAACAGTCAAATAGAAGCAGTATTAAAACAACAGTTTAAATGTTCTAACCTATTCGAATTTCGAGTTGGTCCTCGTAGAATTCGAAGCAGATCAGGGTGGTGGTAAGGAAGGTGATGTTGGCATCCGCGACCCTTTTCCAGAAAAGGCAGAGATCTCGGTCCAACGCTCCCATGCTGTCAGGACTTCTGGGTCTCCTAAAACAGCTCTTGGACTCTTTCTTCCCCTTGTCCACCCAGTACAAGGGGAAGCCGTCGAGTAGGGAGTCGTCCTTGTCGTTGGGGCGCACTTGGACGAACTTCCCCTTCCAGTTCTTGTAGGATTGCTGGAAGATAGCAAAGATGGACCTCCCAGCAATCGCGTTCAAGCTAACCCACAGGCGGTCTCCTGGGTGCTTGGCTTCGAAGAGAAATAAAAATACGTCCACGGATGCGGGCAACCCCAGATGGTCGCACATCACTTGGAAAGCTCGAACAAACGCCCAGCTGTTGGGGTGAAGCTGGGCGGCGGCAATGTTGAGCTCGGTAAGGAGTTCCCTCTCGAATCGGGTGAAAGGGAACTTGAGCTTCACCTTCTTGAATAAGGTCGTGTAGACGAAGCAGAAGGGCCCGTCGGCACTCACCTTGTCATCAGCACAAACAGGCAGATCGGGGGGCAAGGCAGCACTATCATCTTTTCGTCGTGCTCCTTATGAAATGATTGATGAAGCTCATCCCCCTTAGTCAGCCGCAAAACTGCTCTCGCAGTGTTCACAGAAGATGTCTCCCTCAGAAGGGTCGAGTTGGCCCAGGGATACAAGGTTTTGAAGTCTGGCAAGGGAACGGGGGCTCCTCCGGCGATAGGTGGAGTCGCCTGGGCCAGGTTAGGGCGGGAAGACGCAGGCCTCTCAGCCTGGGAAGATAAAGCGCCACGAACTCGTGGTGGGTCGTGTGCTTGAGAAGGGGGGTTTCGTGATGAAGGAGGAGGATTCGGGGTGATCTTTGTGCGAGTCATTGTTGCAGCTGCAAAGGAAGAAGAAAAGGAAAAATGATCAGGGGTTACAAAGGCTGACTCGATCATGGAAGGAAGGTGAAAAACGAACGAACGTAGGTTCGTTGCGATGATTGACGAAGCCCTAAGTTACGTAGGAGGAGAAATGGAAAAAGCAACCCACAGCGTATGCACCAGGCAGTTACAGGATGATGCGAATCGGTTAAAATGCAAGAAAGACCAGCAGAAGAAGGAAAGTAGGTACCTTTTGATAATCAGGAAGACGATGAAGGTTGATGGTGATTCAGAATGTTGGAGAGCGCTGGGAGTTTTTTGCAAAAGAAGGTTAAAGCGTTCGTGAATGCGAGGGAAAGTGATGGAACAGTGTTGAGTGAAAATGGGTTTAAGAGTTTTTTCGAAAATGGGTTTGGGAAGCGCAAACGATAACTGAAGGTAACCGTTGATGAAGCCACGTGTCGAGTGATGAACGAGGGGTTTGGTGGAGCGTCAGAGCAGCAGAAAGTACAACCGCTTGGAATTCTGCGTCAGTGCCACGTAGATCGATGTTGACGTGACTCTTTCAGTCTTTTCGCTGGACAAGTCTTCGCTTAAGACTGGGGGGCTTGTGTACCGCCCTGGTAGTCGGGAGTGATGACGTGGCATCCCGCTACAGTATAGGCGTGTTGGCAAGGCGCCAGGTTGGCAGAAGGGAAGGGAGTCGGGGGGCTCGTGAAGTCGCCAGTTATTAAGTTGGCGTGTTCCGATCTCCAGCATACCAGAACCGGTGATCACCGGGTTAAAGATGAAGTCGCCAGATGTAAACTCAGGCGACCAAGCGATTGGAGATCGCCAGAGAAAGCACATCGCCAGAGATGAAGGTGGTGCAGATTATGAAGGCGGCCGGCGAGACCACAAGGAAGGTGTACGAAGGCACCCTAACTCGCCAGTTCCAGTAGAGATCGCACTCCCAAGTTGGCTATGTACTGGGCAGTACCATGCATAGGTAACTTAGCAAAACGAGAGTAGAAGCAGCGCCCAAGTCAAGGAGGCTCCAGATGATGGCACGTGTACAGTTGGATACAAGCCACGTGTCCAAGTCTGTAACTGCCAGGAGAGAGAAAGTAACCAGGTATATAAGAGTTCTCAACGAACTTTCTGAGGTACGAACGTTCAGATTATACTCTCTACGCTTGCGAGTTATAGAGCTGACTGTGAGAGAGGATTTGCACGGTTCTTGTTCTCTTAGTATTTGGTGATTCGGTCACTGACTTGGGCGTTGGAGTGCGATCGGCCGCAGCGGCGCCGCTCTGTTTCTTTTGCAGGTTCTTGAGGTGGATCTCGTAGAGGAACGGAGGTTTGAAGCGGTGCACGCGTCGATCCTTTGACGAGGCAGTTTCCAGCGTTCTGGTCAACAGGCAGGATCATCAGGCGCCCCTCGTGGGGCCGTGTAAAACTTGCTCCCATCCACAGCGTGAGTTCTTGGAGGTTTTCGAAGTTTTCTGCGTGGTTGTGTGCTGGTGCAACCATCGTTCGCTGTTTGCTTGAAATTTGTTCGGTGAATTCGCGTCTTACACCGTTCGTTTGGGTTTTCGATCGGTGAGGAAAGGGTTTTCTGCTGTTTACGCGTAATTTGTTCGGCGGAGTCGAGTCCTTTCGGTCGTTTGGTTATCCGTGGGAAGAGAAGTGGGTTTTGGTGAAGGTGCAAGTTTCTTTGAAGGTTTGCGGTGTTCTTGAGTTTTCTCGCGGAGTTTCGCACAGTTTCTTCCGATTGATCGCTGACTCAATCGTAGCTAGAGTAAGTGTTGTTCACCGCATTCTGTGATTCGCTGAGTTTCATGAGAAAAATGAGAAGCAATCGCTCAAGTCCAGTTGCGCCCGTCGCTACCGAAGGCGCCGCTGCCATGACCATGGCGCAGATGGCAGAGATGATGCGTTCGTTGCAGGCAACTGTGGAAGCCTCACGCATAGAGCAGGCGAGAATGCATGAGGACCTGGTCGCCTCTCGTGCCAGGAATGAGGAGCTCAGCAAGGTGACTGAGGAGCTGCGTCAAGCTCTTCAGGAGCAGCAAGGGCGTTCTTCTGCTGAAGAGGTGGCGCCGTCATCGCCACCTCGCGTTTTCCCTATGCCTTTCGTTCAGGCGATTACTGACACGCCCATTCCTACGAGCGTGGTCCCTGTCAAGGCTGTCTTTACCGGCGTGGAGGATCCAGAGGCCCATCTGACCACGTTCCACACGCAGATGATGCTGTCGGGAGGGTCAGACGCCGTGTATTGCAAGATGTTTGTAAGCACGCTCCAGGGAACGGCGTTGGAGTGGTTTGTGAGCCTACCTAACGGTCACATAACCAGTTTTCAGCAGTTTTCGAAGGTTTTCGTCGAGCAATACATCGTGAACAAGGCACCGCCCAGGGTGTCTTATGATTTGTTTGATATAAGGCAGTACCAGGGAGAGTCCCTCAGAGACTACCTGAATCGCTTTGGAGCGCAGATGGTCAGATCGCCGGCCAAAGATGAAGAAATGCTGGTCTATTCATTCAAGAAGGGCGTGCTGCCGGGACCATTCTGCGAGGCCTTGATCAGGGCTCACCCTGCAACGTTTGCTGAGGTCAGGCGACTTGCGGTGGCTCACATCGTCGACGAAAGTGAGGTCGCTGAGAAGAGGGGGAGCGTGGCTCCCACTAGGCCACGCGCCCAGACCAGAATCCAGCCGCAAAGGGTGTTGGAAACAGCGGCGGCGGCCAAGAAGGACCAGAGGACTCGCCATCCTTACGATAGGAGGAACAAGGGAAGGAGCCAGGGGCGCCAGCAACCAGCACGCCGGGAATACAATCGCCCGCCTAAGCACAAGTTTGTTATGGGATTAGCGGACCTGATCGCCATTCCCAACATATCTGCCAGGTTGAAAGCGCCTGAGAAGGTGGGCGACAAGGTGCTGGGACCAAAGCCAGACGCCTGGTGTGAGTTTCACCAGGGCTTTGGCCACACTTTGGACTCGTGTTTGTCCTTAGGTTATCAGCTCGATGATTTGGTTAAGAGCGGGTTCCTAAATGACTATCTGCTGGATAGGAGGACGGGGGAGCGTCGAGTTCCCAGCCAGCAGGTGGAGAAGCCCAGCAACACGAAATGCCTATCCACGGGGAAATCCACACCATCGCAGGAGGTTTCTCAGGTGGTGGATGCACCGCATCGCAGAGGAAGAAGTACGCGCGGTCGGTGATGACAGTGGATATGTTTGAGGATCACTCGCCGGAAGTGGACATTACGTTCACCAAGCAGGATCTTCGGGACGTTGTGCCTCATGACAACGATCCCATAGTCATTTCGTTGGTTACGGCGGGAAGGAAGGTCCACAGAGTTTTGGTGGACCAAGGAAGTTCGGCAGACGTGATGTTCTGGCCGACTTTCACGCAGCTGGAGTTACCCCTTGACCAGCTAAGGCCCTATGGAGGGTGCCTATATGGGTTCGCTGGTGACCAGGTGGAGGTCAGGGGATATATTGAGCTGAGAACCACGTTTACAGATGAGGCTGGTTCGAGGACGGAGAAAATCAAGTACCTCATCGTAAACGCTCCTTCAGCATATAACATCCTGTTGGGAAGGCCCACGCTTAACAGGATAGGCGCCATTCCGTCCACTCGGCACATGAAGGTAAAGTTGTCGTCTATGGAGGGGGTGGTGATCACGATCAAGTCTGATCAGAAAGAAGCGAAGAAGTGCTATGAGAATAGCCTGAAAAACAAGAGATCAGTGAGTTATGTAACGACCACCCCACCTCCCGGTGTGAAGCCCAGATCGACGGTAGCGGACGAGACCGCCGGAAGGGACGTGGAGATGGTGGACGCTGAGCTAGTGGAGGGAAACGCTGGTCTGGAGGAGGAAGAGGCGCGGAATCGCCCTGAGGAAGCGAGAGAACAGGGAATCGCCAGGGCGGTGATCGCCCGAGAATCCAGGCCAAAGCCTGTTGAGCAGTGGCTCGAGAAAGAGATCGGGGGAAAAATCTTCAAGTTGGGAAGATCTCTGGAGGTCGAGCTCCAGGACCAGATCGCCAAGGTGATTGAGCGGCATCTGGACGCGTTTGCATGGTCCGCTTCGGACATGCCCGGGATTGATCCCGACTTCCTGTGCCATCATCTGGCGATGGACAGCTTGGTGAGACCAGTGCGACAAAGAAGAAGAAAGTTCAACGAAGAAAGGAGGCAAGCGATTAGAGATGAAACTCAGAAGCTCCTCGCTGCAGGCCACATCAGGGAGGTCCAGTACCCTGAATGGTTGGCGAATGTCGTGCTGGTAAAAAAGAGTAACGGGAAATGGCGCATGTGCGTTGATTTCACCGACCTGAACAAAGCTTGCCCAAAGGATTCGTATCCTTTACCAAGCATAGACGCCCTGGTGGATAGTGCTGCGGGGTGTAAGCTGTTGAGCTTCCTGGATGCCTTCTCGGGGTACAGAATCTCCCTGATGTGGCCAGCGCTCTGCAGCTTCTGCGTTTCGTCTTTCACCACCTGTTGTCGTTCCTCATTGAACTTCCTCCTTCTCTGACGCACGGGGCGGACCGTGGCGTCCATGCTGAGGTGGTGACACAGGAAATCGGGGTCGATGCCTGGCATATCCGAGGCGGACCATGCGAAGGCATCCAGGTGGCGTGAAATCACTTCTGCCACCCCTTCCTGTTCTTCTGGGCTTAGCGAACTTCCTAACTTGAAAGTTTTGCCGCCAATCTCCCTTTCTATGGCGTTAGCTGCAGGCTGCTCCCTGCTATCATCTTCGACGGGCGCCGCCTCTTCGACGGGCGCCGCCTCTTCTACGGGCGCCGCGTCGTCAGGGCCTTCCTCCATTGGCACATCTGCTTCGGGCATCGCCCTCTCCGCTATGGCCTCTTCAGGTGTCAGCCCAGCGGGCGTCGCCTCAATCATCGTCGCGTCCACGCTCGGCGGACGTTCATACACCATGAATACGCCTCTCTTCGTTTTCAGGCTGTTTTCATAGCATTTCCTCGCCTCCTCCTGGTATGACCTGATGACTATCACCCGGCCACTGAGGTCCGGCAGCTTCATCTTCATGTGACGGGTGGAGGACACCGCACTCAGACGGTTTAACGCCGGTCTGCCCAGCAGAATATTGTAGGCAGAATTAGCGTTCACGACGAGGTACCGGATGCTCTCGGTACGGGAGGCCTCTCCGTCTGTGAACGTAGTCCTCAACTCCGGGTACCCCCGGACTTCTACCTGGTTATCCCCGAACCCATACAAACATCCCGTATAGGGACTCAGCAGATCGGGGGACAACCGTAACTTATTAAAGGTCGACAGAAACATGACGTCTGCCGAGCTTCCTTGATCAACAAGCACTCGGTGGACCTTCCTTCCAGTTGTGACGACTGAGATGACGACGGGGTCATTGTCATGGGGTACTACATCTCGGAGGTCTCTTCTTGTGAACACAATATCTGACTCCCATGGTTCCCCCGAGAGCCTCTCCTCGATTGAATTCACCCCCCTCGCATATTTCTTCCGCTGGGAGGCGGTGGGTCCTCCGCCGGAAAAACCTCCAGCAATGGTGTGGACCTCGCCAAGCACAGGCATCTCGTGTGCTGGCTCATCTGCCGGCGGCGGCAAGGTGGCGGTCGTTGTGGGATCTGCGACATAGTCCTTCAAAAACCCAGTCCTCAACGACAAACAATTATCAATTTGGTGCCCGAAAGCCTCGTGGAATTCGCACCAAGAGTCTTTACGGGGCCCTAACACCTTGTCGGTCTTCGCCGGTCGCCTCAGCCTCTCAGCTATGTTGGGCACGACGATCAAATCCTTCAACTCAACCACGAAGTTGTACCTCGCCGGTCTTGCTCTTTCTCTGGCGGGGCGATCGCCTCCTGCTGGGCCCCGGGGCTGGGGCTTTCTGGCCTCGTAGGGGCGTCTCGCCTCTGGCTTCTTTCTCCCCGTCGTGGTCTCATTGACTCTGACGGGTTGAACTCGCGCCGGTCCCCTCGGGCGCGAGGGCACGGCGCTGGTGCGCTTCACACATACCTCCCCTTCCGAAGCAATATGCTCTACCGCCCTGCGCCGTAATTCAGCGAAAGTCCTAGGGCTATTGCGGATAATGGATTCTCCGAAGGGGCCGGGGCACACGCCTTTCACAAACGCGTACACGATCATAGGCTCCTCTGTTGTGCCAACCTTCACGACCTGGGCCCCGAAGCGATTGATATACTCCTTCAGGGTCTCCCCCTGATACTGCTTCACGTCGAACAGGTCATAGAAGACCGGCGGCGGGGCCTTGTTGGCTAAGTACTGTTCTCGGAACAATCGCGACAATTGGCGGAAAGATGTGATATGACCTTCTGGGAGGCTAATGAACCAGTCCATAGCCATCCCGGTCAGGGTGCTCATGAAGAGCTTGCACTTGGCAGCATCAGAACCGCCTATCAGGACCATCTGCGTGTGAAATGCAGCCAGGTGCGTCTCCGGGTCCTCCATCCCGGTGAAGATCACCTTGGGTCCCGCGAACGTGTTCGGGATCGCTGCGTCTAGGATCTCCTGTGAGAAAGGAGTGGAAAACTCCCTTGGTGGGGAATGGTTCTCCATCTCGTCATGCCCAGGTCGCCTCCTATCGTTTCTCAGGCCCTGGCGCAACTCCTCATTCACACGGTGGAGCTCTTCGTTCCGCTCATGCGAGGCGTCAAGGTCTGCCTGCATGCGTTCCTGCTCCATTTTCGAATCCGCCATGTCCTGCTGCAGCCCCCTCATTATTTCCAGGACCTGCTGCATGGATAGGTCTGCTGGGGCTGCGCGTGCTGTTCTTCGTCTGGTGGGGGCCATTGTCACTCCAACCTCCTTCAGCGCTACTGTAACCTGGTAGATTTTCTCGAACTTGTGATGGGACTGATGTTTTATATCGGCCTCACGGTGGGCGCCAAATGTTCCGTCCGGTTGACCGGGATGTCTTCGTGCGCGACCTCAACCGTCAGCTAGGGACTCCTTCCCACTGGTTGCCTGTGGATTCCTGCAAAAGAGAGGACAAAAAGGCGCCCTAGCGGCCGTGTGCACTCCGACGCTCGAGTCAGCCAGCAAGAAACACCAAAAACTGTCCACCTACGTGTCTGAGCACCGCGTATGGCACTCTGAAGGTGGTAAAAGAACTGTGTATATGTGTGTGTTGTCTCCTTTAGGCAAAAATATTCCCCAGTCACTTGTACGTAACCTTGAAGCACGAGCAAGCAACTAGAGAGTTCTCTGGTAAATTTTCCGAAAGTTCCAACCCTTTTTCCAACATTCTCCGCGCTATTTAAACTACCCAAGCATTTAAAGCGCCTTAAAGCGCTTTTAATTACAAACGTAACGCACTCATTAAAGCGCTTAATTAGAAAACGTAGCGCATTTAAGACGTTGAAACGCTCGGGAGCCATTATAGTACCTGAATGCTCGAAAGGGAAACTATATTGAATTTTAATTACCTGGCACCTGACTGAAGGGTGTTTCTATTCTGGCATGGCTGTCGTACACGTGGAGGGCCTCACGACGCCATGACCCCATCTGGGGGCGTTTCTGCCCATCTGGGGACGTCTCTACGTGTGAGTCCTCCTGCTTGGGAGTGCTACTGCGCTAGGGGTGACTTTTTGGGTGCCAACTCATGCCCCCAAGTATCTAGTCACTTACTTTGAGAGCGTATCTGCCTTTCTTTTGTACTCTGCACCCGGTTGCCCTGGGCGTGACTTTCCTCTTGAGTCGTATCTGTCCCACAGGCGTCTCTGGGGTGGCAGGAGCACTTCACGAGTCAGGCTGCCCTTCACTGGTACTATTACTATGGCCTTGAAGCCACCTTTTCTTTCTCTTTATTGCTGCCCCATGCTATTGGGACCTGAGGCCTTCCCACGGCGTCGCTCCCTCCATGGTCTTTCCTACCCATGGGTATCGGGGAACCACGCTGTGATTGCCTTGTTTTTACACTGTTTGATTGCACCTAGGCGACGCCTTGCCTTGGCGACGCTTCCTCTTGGCGATGCTGGCACTTGGCGTCTCTCCACCTAGGCGACGCCTTGCGTTGACTTTGACTCTCCAGCCGTTGACTTTGACCTTGACTTAGTCAACGCCTGGATACGGGACGGTACAGTGATCATGAATCTCTTAAATATTTGAAAAGCCAAAACAAACTTAACAAGAGGCATGCTAAGTGGGTGGAATTCATTGAGCAATTTCCTTATGTGATCAAACACAAGCAAGGCAAAATAAATATTGTGGCGGATGCTCTTTCTAGAAGATACACCTTGCTAAATCTTTTAACCTCTCAATATCTTGGTTTTGATCACATTAAGGAACTTTATCATGATGACCTTGATTTTTCTCCCATCTATCAAGAGTGTCTTAAAGGAGGACACAAAGACTTTTTTATTCAAGATGGCTTTCTTTTTAAAGGAAAACGTCTTTGTGTTCCCCAAAGCTCTATTAGATTATCTCTTGTTAGAGAAGCTCATGAGGGGGGTTTAATGGGATATTTTGGGGTTGCTAAAACTTTGGATGTGTTGCATGAACATTTCTTTTGGCCACATATGCATAAACATGTTCATAGTTTGTGTGATAAATGCATAGCTTGCCGCAAAGCTAAGTCTAAAATGCATCCCCATGGTCTTTATACTCCTCTTCCTATCCCTTCAATGCCTTGGGTAGATATATCTATGGATTTCATCTTAGGCTTACCCAAGACATCAAAGGGAAAGGACTCCATTTTTGTGGTAGTGGATCGTTTTTCAAAGATGGCTCACTTTATTCCTTGCCACAAAGTGGATGATGCATGCCACATAGCAAACCTCTTCTTCCAAGAAGTGGTTTGCTTGCATGGGATTCCTAGGTCTATAGTGTCCGATAGAGATCCTAAGTTCTTGAGTCACTTTTGGAAGACCTTGTGGGGCAAGCTTGGAACTAAGCTTTTATTTTCTACCACTTGCCACCCACAAACTGATGGTCAAACTGAGGTGGTGAATAGAACTTTGGGACAACTATTGAGATGCTTTATTTCAGGGAATCCTAGAGTGTGGGAGAATTTACTACCCCATGTTGAGTTTGCATATAACCGAGTAGTAAATTCTACCACCTCCCATTCTCCTTTTGAGGTGGTCTATGGGTTTAATCCCCTAACACCTCTTGATCTTCTTCCTATTCCCCTTCTTGGAGATGTCTTGTGCAAAGATGGGGATGAAAAGGCTTCTTTTGTGAAAACTTTGCATAAAGACATCAAGAAGAAAATTGAGAAGAAGGTTGGCAAGTATGCTGAACTTGCCAATAAAAGGAGAAAAGCATTGTTGTTTGATGAGGGCGATTGGGTTTGGCTTCACTTGAGGAAGGATCGTTTTCCTACCCAAAGGAAGTCCAAACTAATGCCTCGAGGGGATGGACCTTTCCAAGTCCTCAAGAGGATTAATGACAATGCTTATGAGTTAGATATGCCTGATACATTCTTAGGTAGTCATACTTTTAATGTCAGCGATCTAACTCCCTTTTCTGTAGGTCTCCAGAATTCGTGGTCGAATTCTCTCCAACTCGGGGAGTATGATGGAGATCAAGCTCAAGAGGACATGGAGGCCAATCAACAAGATCAAGAAGAGGTGGAGGCACAAATGGAGGACGCCCATGGAGGTCAAAGTCCACCTCAAAGGATTACAAGAAGCATGTTCAAAGCTTTGGGAGTTAGAGGACATTTATTTTCTCTTTTTGTAATTTCTTTAGTTGAAGGTGCTTAGAGGGAAACATTAGAAACCTCTTTTGTTTTAGCATCTTTTAGGTTTTAGTTAGGAGCTTTAGGAGGGGGGGTGTATTAGTAGATAGGTGTAGGAGTAAATAAGGAGGTGCCAAAGTGAGAGAAGGGATCACACCTTCCTCATGCTTTGTTTAAGGCGCAAATTCTAGAAGCTTTTTAGGAGGGAGTTTTTGAATTTGTGTAGCTTACTTTTCAGCACCTTAGGCTATAAATAGAGGTGCTCTCTTTGTAAACTTCAGATTGGAATTAGTCTAAGAAAACTCTACTCAAATTTTGAGTGACCTTTGGAGAGCTTTTGGAGCCTTCTTCTCTAGTCTTATCTTGATGGATCATTGGAGTCCTCAAGTGGCGGCATCACTCTCATCTAGGAGCATTCCACACTTCTAGTGGCGAGATCATCCAACATTCTTCCATCTTCATGAGCACTCTCTTCTCCTTCCTTTCTTCTCTTTCAATTACTCTTGTTGTCTTGTGTTTTTGAGCATTTTGGTTCGGTTTTTCTGTTTTTCCAGCACCTTTTATTTCTGTTCTTGCCTTTTAATTTCAATTCTGTTCGGTTCATTTGTGTGCTTAATCATTTCTGTTCGGTTCCTTTTAATTTCTCCTATTTTGTTCGGTTCAATTTGACTAAAATTGGTTCATCCAATGAGTTTGGGATTTGGTACTAATTTTTGGTGAGTTCTTGTCTTAGAACAATGATCCAACTCTAAGAAAAGTGCCTCTATAATGTCCAACTCAAGGTGATTCCTAAGAAGGTCAAGAACCTTTCTCTATATGGCTAGTGGAATCACATCACATGAGATGTAGGCTCTTCTTCCCTTGTTCCTTTCAAATTTCTTGCTAGCAGATTTGTCCCTTGTTTGATTGTCTGGACAATCTGTTTTGATATGCCCTGTTTTGCCACATCCAAAGCAAGTATATTTAGAGGAATTTGAATCATTGGGTTTAGGATACCTTCTTTTCTGCTGGTTCCTATTTTTGCTTTTCTTCCTCAGGAATTTGCTGAATCTTTTTGTAAGAAGGTTGATTGTATCATCATCTTCAGCATCTTCTTTTTCTTTCTTGATCTCATTTAGTTCAGTTGCTTTCAGTGCAAGACCTTTGGGTTTTCTCTCTGTTGTTTCCTGCTCTTTAAGTCTTTTAAGCTCTAGCTCATGCTCCATCAGCTTTCCAAACAGTGCAGCAGTTCCCAACTTTGACAGATCACGACTTTCAGATATGGCAGTCACCTTTGGTTGCCAGCTTCTGTCGAGGCACTTCAATATCTTTATGTTGAGTTCCTCTCTGTCAAATTCTTTTCCCAAGCCAGTGAGGTGATTCACAATATGGGTGAATCTTTTCTGCACATCAGCAATGCTCTCCTCGGGTTGCATTATGAACAGTTCATATTCTTGGATGAGAGCATGTTTCCTTGACCTCTTCACATCTTCAGTACCCTCATGAGTCACTTCTAAGACTTCCCACATCTCCTTAGCTGACTTACATTGGGATATCCTGAAGAACTCATCCATTGTCAAAGCAGAGGTTATGATGTTCTTGGCCACAAGATCATGTTGAGCCTTCCTCCTTTCGGTCTCATTCCATTCTGATCTTGGCTTTACCACTTCTTCATCCTTGACAACCTGCATTGGCACATAAGGTCCATTGACCACAGCTTCCCAAATTAATGCATCAATGGATTCCATGAAAATTCTCATTCTAACTTTCCAAAATGCATAATTCATTCCATTGAACATAGGTGGTCTATTAACAGCAGAACCCTCAGCAAAAAGCACATTAAACTCAGACATTATTACAAACAAACTTGATTAAAATACAAGTCCTAGCTCTTGATACCAATTGTTGGGTTTAATAGTGCCAAATGTGAATTGACCTTTCAAAACTTTCTCGCAGAAACAGTGTTTAACACAGTTTTACAGAAAATAAATCGATTTATGTGAAAATAAACAGATTTATTTCAGCACTATTTTTGTTTGAAAATCGTTTATACAGCAAGGTTAATCACAAGATTATGCAGATAGATTTTCCAGATGCACACACACAGATATCAGATTAAAAAACCAGTGAAACAAAAAACAGCAAACTTCAATTTCAAGCAAGTGATTAAGGTTTAATTGATAGTGATCCTGCCTGTTGACCAGAACGTTGGAACCTGCCTCGTCAAAGGATCGACGTGTGCACCGCTTCAAACCTCCGTCCTTCTTCAAGATCCACCTCAAGAACCTGCAAAAGAACAGAGCGGCGCCGCTGCGGCCGATCGCCCTCCAACGCCCAAGTCAGTGACCGAACCACCAAATACTAAGAGCAAGAACACTCTAGAACTCTCAAGGAACCGTGCAATGTTCTCTCTCACAGTATGCTCAAGAACTCGCAAGCGTAAAGAGTATAATCTGAACGTGCGTACCTCAGAAAGTTCGTTGAGAACTCTTATATACCTGGTCACTTTCTCTCTCCTGGCAGTTACAGACCTGGACACGTGGCTCGCATCCAGTCGTACACGTGCCATCATCTGGAGCCTCCTTGACTTGGGCGCTGCTTCTGACTCTCTTTTTGGCTAAGTTATTTATGCATGGTACTGCCCAGTGCATAGCTAACTTGGGAGTGCGATCTCTACTGGAACTGGCGAGTTAGGGTGCCTTCGTACACCTTCCCTGTGGTCTCGCCGGCCGCCTTCATAATCTACACCACCTTCATCTCTGGCGATGTGCTTGCTCTGGCGATCTCCAATCATTTGGTCGCCTGAGTTTACATCTGGCGACTTCATCTTTAACCCGGTGATCGCCGGTTCTGGTATGCTGGAGATCGGAACACGCCAACTTAGTAACTGGCGACTTCACGAGCCCCCCGACTTCCTCCTCTTCTGCCAACCTAGCGCCTTGTCAACACGCCTATACTGTAGCTGGATGCCACGTCATCACTTCCGACTGTCAGGGCGGTACACAAGCCCCCAGTCTTAAGCGAAGACTTGTCTAGCGAAAAGACTAAAAGAGTCACGTCATCTACGTGGCATTGGCGCAGAATTCCAAATGGTTGCACTCTCTGCTCCTCTGACGCTCCACCAAACATTCTCCATCGTTCGACACGTGGCTTCATCAACGGTTACCTTCAGTTAACGTTTGCGCTTCCCAAACCCATTTCGAAAAACCCTTAAACCCATTTTCACTCCACTGTTCCATCACTTTTCTTCGTATCCTCAAACGCTCCAACTCTCCTCTGCAAAAAAGCTCTCAGCGTTCTTCAACATTCTGAATCACCAGCATCCTTCATCGTCTTCCTGATCATCAAAAGGTACCTCCTTTCCTTCTTCTGCTGGTTTTTCTGCATTTTAACCGATTCGCATCATCCTGTAACTGTCTGGTGCATACGTTGTGGGTTGTTTTTGCGATTTCTTCTTCTTCGTAACTTAGGGCTCTGTCAACGTCACAACGAACCTACGTTCATTCGTTTTTCACCTTTCTTCCATGATCGAGTCAGCCTCTGTGACCCCTGATCATTTTTCCTTTTCTTCTTCCTTTGCAGCTTCAACAATGACTCGCTCAAAGATCACCCCAAATCCTCCTCCTTCATCACGAAACCCCTCTTCACAAGCACACGACCCACCGCGAGTACGTGGCGCTTCGTCTTCTCAGGCTGAGAGGCCTGCACCTTCCCGCCCCAACCTGGCCCAGGCTACTCCGCCTGTCACCGGAGGAGCCTCCGTCCCCCCACCAGACTTCAAAAAACTATACCCCTGGGCCAACTCGACCCTGTTGGGGGAAACATCTTCTGTGAACACTGCGGGGGCAGTTCTGCGACTGACGAAGGGGGATGAGCCTCACCAATCATTCCACAAGGAGCACGATGAGAAGATCACAGTGCTACCTTGCCCCCCTGGCCTGCCAGTTTGCGCTGACGACAAGGCAAACAACGGCGGACCCTTCTGCTTTGTCTACACAACCCTGTTCAAGAAGGTGAAACTCAGGTTTCCCTTCACCCGCTTTGAGAGGGAGCTTCTCACTGAGCTCAACATCGCTGCCGCCCAGCTTCATCCCAACAGCTGGGCGTTCGTGCGAGCGTTCCAAGTCATGTGCGACCACCTGGGGTTGCCAGCATCGGTGGATGTCTTCTTATTTCTCTTCGAAGCCAAGCACCCAGGAGACCGCCTGTGGGTAAGCTTGAATGAGATTGCTGGGAGGTCGATCCTCTCCATCTTCCAGCAATCCTATAAAGACTGGAAGGGCAAATTCGTCCAGGTGCGTCCCAATGACAAAGACGCTTCCTTGCTCGACGGTTTCCCCTTGTATTGGGTAAACAAGGGGAACAAAGAGTCCAAAAGCTGCTTCAGGAGACCCAGAAGTCTTGATAGCATGGGCGCTTTGGACAGAGATCTCTGTTTTTTCTGGAAGAGTGTGGCAGACGCCAACATCACCTTCCTCACCACCACACTTATCTGCTTCGAGTTCTTCGAGGACCAACTCGAAATTCGAATAGGTTAGAACGCTTAAGTTCTTGTTTTAATACTTACTTCTGTCAACTGTTTCTGGGCGTCTTGTGCGTTGTGCGCAAGACTTTGGTTTTATTTTTCTGCACCCTTTATCTGTTTTGCTGCGTATTGCCTTATGCATTCATTTTCCCTCTGAACTGACCCTTGCATTTTTGCTCTATGCAGATAACATGTTGGGCCAGGGCAAGCTTGCTGAATTAAGGGCGCTCGCCCGAACCCACAGGTTGGCAACGGGTTCCCAAACAGTGCCAAATTCTGTGGTGGAGATCGCCGCCGCACAGGGCCGATCGCCACCCAAGGGCCCAGCTCCTTCCGATGTCCAACCCGCCGCTCAACGCAAGAAACTTGTCCTCAAAAGACCCAAGAGGAAAACTCTCCAGGTAGTCCACGAGGAGGAGGAGGAAGACGACGAGGCCACTGAAGATGGCCTTGTTACGAAGAGGAAGAGGGTGGCACCTTCTTCACCATCTGCACCACCCCCTCTTCCAGCATCAACACCGCCATCCACGCCTGCCCCTCCTCCATCATTGCCACCTCCACCAGCTCCTGCTTCACCAATCCAAGCCATTCCATTGGCATCCGCGCCACCTGCGGTTGAGGCCTCCGAGCCAAACTTCATGGAGGACCCCCCGAGCCCCTCCACACCTTGTGCAATAGTTGGAGGGGGTCCTCCTTCAAATGCCTCAGCCGCAGACGTTGCTCCAATCGGGGATGAGGTTGCCCATACCTCTCCAATTCTGATTACCGAATCCCCGACGTCGCCACCACGCCCAGAAGCGCCTACTGAAGAACCAACTAAAGAAGGTGGCGACGAAAACCAACAACAGGCCCATCCGGCGCCTCTACAAGCAGCAAACCTCCCTCTTAAGGTCACGAGGATGTGGGAGCCTTTATCTGCCAAGCTGAAGACGATGGCAGAAGACATCCCCACCATCATAACTAGAGTTGTGGAGAGCTCCACCAGGAAGCTCCAGGATGACCTCTTCAACCTTAGAACTGAGAATAGCACTATGAGGGTTGAGGTGGAGAAGTTGTCCTTCAATCTGACACTCGCGGAGATTGAACACTCCCGAGTAGAAGATGCGATGAGCACCGAGCTCCGGTTGGCGCGCTAGGAGGCCACTGAACTCCGCCATAAGGTGCAGCAACTGGCTCAAGAAAAGATCGAACTAGAGAGCAAGATTGTTCCTTATCGCGTCAAGGTGGCTGACCTGGAGGCTCTCATAAAAACTGACGCCGCCAAGGTGAAGAAACTGGAGCAAAGGTCAGCCGACCGGGAGATCTTCCTTAGTAAGGTGGAGAAGGCGAGGGATGACGCCATGGCTGAGCTTGCCGAGGCCAACAAAGAGAAGGGGAAGATCACTGCTGAATTGGGCCAAGTGCAAACAGAATCCAAGAAGGTTGCTGAAGACCTTCTCCGGGCTCAAGAAATCAACGAAAAACTCAAGAAGCAAGTTGAAGAGCTGGAGTAGCAGAACAAGGGGCTGAAAGAACAAACTGAAGAACTCAAGAAGCAGATTGAAGAACTTAATCTGAGTTCTACCCAAATTCTGGCTGCTGGATTCGAGGCTGCACGGGAACAGTTTGCATGCTTGTTCCCCGATCTGGATCTCAGCATGGTGTCCCTAAACAACGAGGTGGTGGATGGGAAGGTGGTTCCCGTTGAAGACTGATCAATTTCCCCTCATCCACCACCTTTATGCTTTTTCTTTTCATTTTGTAAAACTCCATATTTTCCTGTATACGTGTTTTTGAACTGATACTTATTTCAACGAAATTACCTCTGCATTTCCTCTTGTAACATCCTTGGCTGCTTTAACTTCCCTTGCGCAATTTACTTCAGAGAAATAACTTAGTAATTTCGTAGGCAGGATCTTGTATTTAACTGTTTCGAACCATTTCAACTTCGAATAATAATCACATTAACAACTTGTAATCTTAAGGTAATTAACCTTAGCGCAAAATCACTCTTCAAGCAACGAACTTTAACTCAACCACTGGCTTAAAACATTTCTTCACCCGATCTGCTTCATCAAAACGGGTCTTTAACTTTCTCGCCACTGTTTGAACTTTTCCTGGTCGCCAAAGACTCTTGGCGATATCAGCTTCTTTCTGGCTTCATGCCTTGGCCATTGCTCTTTTATCTGGGGGTAGAGGCGCCTTTCTGATCCTTCTCTACCTTCCTGAACTTCAGAACAAAAGACCGGGTGGCTAGGCGTTCTCTTTGAACCTACCTTAGCCACCTTCCAAACTTCGTCCACCCTTAACACCATACCTGAACTCGTTCGAGACGAGAAGGATTTTACCTTGCCTGAACTCGCTCATCGGCGAGAAGGTCTTTAGCTCGCCTGAACTCGCTCATAGGCGAGAAGGTCTTTTACTTGCCTGAACTCGCTCATAGGCGAGAAGGTCTTTTACTTGCCTCTACATTGCCTCGGGGGTTACATCTTCTCGCCCCCAGAAACACTGAGGACTTTTCACTGGTGCCTCTACATTGCCCCAGGAGTTACATCTCCTCGCCCCCAGAAACACTGAGGACTTTTGCTCTTCCTCGCCTGCACTCGCTCGACGGCGAGGAGGTCTTTAACTCGCCTCAGGACGCGCGAGGGCGTTGAGGTCTTTTAGCTGGTGCCTCCGATCGCCGAAAGACGATGAGGACTTTAACTTTAACTTGTGCCTCCAATCGCCGAAAGACGATGAGGACTTAAAACTTTAACTGGTGCCTCCGATCGCCGAAAGACGATGAGGACTTAAAACTTTTACCTGGTGCCTCCGATCGCCGAAAGACGATGAGGACTTAAAACTTTTTAGAAAGCATGCAATATATCTTTAATTGGCCTTAAGCCACATACAAGTGACAAGGTCTTTCTTCAAAACTTTCTGAAAACAACAGGCACGCAATCTAAAACAACTTGTACTTTGAAAACTTCTCTTTATTGGGTGGCCTCATTAAAACCCTCCTTAGGGAAAAAAGAGCGCCCCCTTCAAACTGTTTTAACAGAGACATTGTAATATAACTTCGTGTTTGTCTTTACTTACAAGGCTTCTTAACTGTAATACAACTTCAGGTGCGTGGCGTTCCAAGTGCGAGGAATCGCCCCTCCTTCCAATGTCTCTAAGCGGTAGGCGCCGTTCCCGAGCGCCTCGGTTATTCTGAACGGTCCAGTCCACTTGGGCGACATTTTATTCTCCATCTCGTACTGGTGGGCTTTCCTCATCACCAGGTCGCCTTCTCTAAACTGTCTTGGCATCACCTTCGAGTTGTATCTTCGTTCAATCCTTCTCTTCACCGCTTCAGCCTTCAATCTCGCCTCTTCCCTGACCTCATCCAGTAGATCCAGGTTCAGCCTTCTCTCTTCATTTGAGTCTTCCTCTACAAAGTTCTGGAATCTCGGCGAGCTCTCCTGGATCTCTACTGGAATCATTGCATCACACCCATAGACCAAGCTGAACGGGGTCTCATGGGTTCCTGACTGCTCGGTGGTGTGGTACGCCCAGACTATACGGGGTACCTCCTCAGCCCAGCTTCCTTTGGCTTTCTCTAGCCTTCCTTCAAACCTCTCAGCAACACCCGATTAGCTGACTCCACCTGGCCATTTGTCTGAGGGTGCTCGACGGATGCAAACACTTGTTGAATTCCCACCCCCTCGCAGAGCTTCTTCAACAGGTGGCTTGCAAACTGAGTCCCATTGTCCGACACCAGGCGCTTAGGCACACCAAACCGGCACACAATATTCTTCCACACGAAACCTTCGATCTTGTGTGCGGTGATCTGGGCCACTGGTTCTGCTTCGATCCACTTGGTGAAATACTCAATCGCCACCACCAAGTACTTCATCTGCCTGATCGCCAGCAGAAATGGTCCCAGGATGTCGATTCCCCAAGTATGAAACGGCCAAGGGCTGTAGATCGACTTCAACTTCTCGGGAGGCGCCTTTTGCCAATCGGCGTGCTGTTGGCATTGTTTGCAACATTGGGCATACTTCTTGCAGTCTTCTCTCATCGATGGCCAGTAGTACTCTGCACGGAGAGTCCTCGCGGCCAGAGCTCGACCCCCGACGTGGCTTCCGCATATACCTTCGTGGAGCTCTGCCATGATTCTCGTGCACCTCTCGCCGTGTACGCATTCCAGGAGTGGGTGAGTGAACCCAAACCTGTACAGATCGCCATCAATCAATGTGTACTTGCTAGAATTTTTCTTTACCTTCCTAGCCTCTGTCGGATCCAGTGGGAGAAGGCCATCTGCCAGGCATCGCTTGTATTGTGTTATCCAGGTGTCTGGCTCATGGATAGCGCAGACCTGCGTCATGTTCACCTTCTCTCCTCGACATGCTCTAATTCTCGGCGATCTCAAAGTTTCTTGCGTCAGGGACTTATGACTTCTCGCTGCTTTCTCCGTCGACTTGCTTATCTGAAGAACCAGGTGATCTGCCACAAATGCTCTCAGCGTCTTCAGAGTTTCTTGAATCACCGTCCTCTGTCTACCCCCCTTGCCTGAACTGGCGAGCTTAGCTAGTAAGTCAGCTCGGGCATTCTGCTCCCTGGGCACATGCACCACTTCAAAGGAGGCAAAGGAACTCTTCAATTCCTGCACATACTCCAAATAAGCCGCCATTTGTGGATCTTTAGCCTGGAACTCGCCTGTTACTTGCCCTGTGACTAGCAGCGAGTCACTCTTAGCCATCAACACCCTGGCTCCCATCTCTTTGGCCAGCAAAATCCCGGCGATCAGCGCCTCATATTCTGCTTGATTGTTACTGGCTTAGAAGGCAAATCTCAAAGATTGTTCGATCAGCACGCCGTTGGGTCCTTCCAAAATGACTCCAGCACCACTACCCTGCTGGTTCGACGATCCATCCACTGAGAGTACCCAACGGAAGTCGTCCCCTTCAACTCGTGTCGCCTCAGATGAGAGCTCGACCACGAAATCTGCAAAGATTTGTCCCTTGATCGGGCCTCGGGGCTCATACTTAATATCAAACTCTGACAATTCTACTGCCCACTTCACCATCCTTCCTGCAACGTCAGGCTTCTTCAAGACCTTCTGGATGGGTAGGTCAGTCATCACCAGTATGGTGAAGCTATGGAAATAGTGGCGTAACCTCCTCGCCGAAAATACCACAGCCAGCGCAGCCTTTTCCAGAGCCTGATATCTCGTTTCGGGGCCCTGCAACACCTTACTCACAAAATAAATAGGCTTCTGAGCCTGATCCTGATCCTGGGCGACCACCGCACTCACCGCCCTCTCAGTTACAGCAAAATACAACCTGAGAGGGGTTCCCACCAGCGGTTTGCACAAGACCGGCGGGCTCGCCAGATATTCCTTCAGCTTGACGAAGGCTTCCTCGCACTCCTTCGTCCAAGCAAACTTGTTATTGCGCCTCAAGCACTGAAAATAGGGATGGCCCTTTTCTCCGCTAGCTGACACGTAGCGAGACAGGGCTGCCATCCGACCTGTTAGCTGTTGAACTTCCTTCACCGTAGCTGGGCTCCTCATCGCCAAGATGGCGGCACACTTATCAGGGTTGGCCTCTATGCCTCTTTCACTCAGGAGGAAACCCAAAAACTTTCCAGCCTCCACGCCGAAAATGCATTTCTCTGGATTAAGCTTTAATTTGAACTTGGCGATCGTCGTGAACAATTCCTCCAAGTCTGCAACGTGCTTGCTTTTTTCCGGCGAGGTCACGACCATGTCATCGACGTACGCTTGCACGTTCCTTCCCAGCATCGGTGCAAGTACTCGTCCATGAGCCTCTGGTACGTGGCCCCCGCGTTCTTCAGCCCAAACGGCATCACCTTGTAGCAGTAGCACGATCTCTCCGTCATGAAGGCTGTCTTCTCTTCATCCATGGGATGCATCTTGATCTGATTATACCCCGAGAAGGCATCCAGGAAGCTCAACAGCTTACACCCTGCGGCACTATCTACCAGGGCGTCTATGCTTGGTAAAGGATATGAATCCTTGGGGCAAGCCTTGTTCAGGTCAGTGAAATCGACGCACATGCGCCATTTCCCGTTACTCTTCTTCACCAGCACGACATTTGCCAACCATTCAGGGTACTGGACTTCCCTGATGTGGCCTGCAGCGAGGAGTTTCTGTGTTTCGTCCCTGATCGCTTGCCTCCTCTCTTCGTTGAACTTTCTTCTTCTTTGTCGCACTGGTCTTACCAAGTTGTCCATCGCCAGATGATGGCACCAGAAGTCGGGATCGATCCCGGGCATGTCCGAAGCGGACCATGCAAACGCGTCCAGATGCCGCTCAATCACCTTGGCGATCTGGTCCTGGAGCTCAACCTCCAGGGATCTTCCCAGCTTGAAGATCTTTCCCCCGATTTCTCTCTCGAGCCACTGCTCGACGGGTTTTGGTCTGGTTTCTCTGGCGATCACCGCCTTGGCGATTCCCAGCTCTCTCGCTTCCTCAGGGCGATTCCTTGCCTCTTCCTCCTCCAGACCAGCGTTCCCCTCCCCCAGCTCAGCGTCCACCATCTCCACGTCCCTTCCGGCGATCTCTTATGCTACCGTCGATCTGGGCTTCACACCAGGAGGCGGGGTGGTTGTTACGTAACTCACCGATCTCTTGTTTTTCAGGCTATTCTCATAGCACTTCTTTGCTTCCTTCTGATCGGACTCCATGGACGGCAACTTCACCTTCATGTGCCGGGTCGATGGTATGGCACCTATCCTGTTGAGCGTGGGTCTTCCCAACAGGATGTTGTATGCTGAAGGAGCGTTTACAACGAGGTATTTGATTTTCTCCGTTCTTGAACCCGCCATATCTGTAAACGTTGTCCTCAACTCTATGTACCCCCTGACCTCCACCTGGTCACCAGCGAAACCATACAAACATCCTCCATAGGGCCTCAGCTGGTCAATGGGCAGCTCCAACTGTGTGAAAGTCGGCCAGAACATCACGTCTGCCGAGCTTCCTTGGTCCACCAGTACCCTGTGGACCTTTCTTCCTGCTGTTATCAACGAAATTACTATGGGATCGTTGTCATGAGGCACAACATCCCGGAGATCTTGCTTGGTGAATGTAATATCCACTTCCGGCGAGTGGTCTTCAAACATATCTACCGTCATCACAGACCTTGCGTACTTCTTCCTCTGTGATGCGGTGCATCCACCTCCTGAGAAACCCCCTGCAATGGTGTGGATTTCTCCGTGCGTAGGCATCTCGTGCTGCTGAGCTTCAGCACCTGCTGGTTGGGAGCTCGACGCGCCCCCCGTCCTTCTATCCAGCAAATAGTCATTTAGGAACCCGCTCTTTACCAAATCGTCGAGCTAGTATCCTAATGCTAAGCACGAGTCCACTGTATGGCCAAAGCCCTGGTGAAACTCACACCAGGCGTCTGGCTTTGGTCCCAGCACCTTGTCGCCCACCTTTTCTGGCGCCTTCAACCTAGCGGATATATTGGGAATGGCGATCAGATCCGCCAACCCCATGACAAACTTGTGCTTAGGCGGGCGATTGTATTCCCGGCGTGCTGGTTGCTGGCGTCCTTGGCCCCTGCCCTTGTTCTTCCTTGGATCATAAGGATGGCGAGTCCTCTGATCCCTTCTGGCCGCCGCTGTCTCCAGCACCCTCTGCGGCTGGATCCTGGTCTGGGCGCGTGGCCTAGTGGGGGCCACGCTTCCCCTCTTCTCGGCGACTTCGCTCTCGTCGGCGATGTGGGCCACCGCAAGTCGCCTAACCTCAGCAAACGTGGCGGGGTGTGCCCTGATCAACGCCTCGCAGAATGGTCCCGGCAGCACGCCCTTCTTAAATGCATAGACTAGCATTTCTTCATCTTTGGCCGGCGATCTGACCATCTGCGCCCCAAAGCGATTTAGGTAGTCCCTGAGGGACTCTCCCTGATACTGCCTTATATCAAACAGGTCGTAAGACACCCTGGGCGATGCCTTATTCACGATGTACTGCTCGACGAAAATCTTCGAGAACTGTTGGAAGCTGGTTATGTGACCGTTAGGCAGGCTCACAAACCATTCCAGCGCCGTTCCCTGGAGCGTGCTCACAAACATCTTGCAATACACGGCGTTTGATCCCCCTGACAGCATCATCTACGTATGGAACGTGGTGAGATGAGCCTCAGGATCCTCCACGCCGGTGAAAACAGCCTTAACAGGAACCACACTCGTAGGAATAGGCGTGTCAGTAATCGCCTGATCGAAAGGCATAGGAAAAACACGAGGTGGCGACGACGGCGCGACCTCTTCAGCAATAGGACGCCCTTGCTGCTCCTGAAGAGCTTGACGCAGCTCCTCAGTCACCTTGCTAAGCTCATCATTCCTAGCCCGAGAGGCGGCCAGGTCCTCGTGCATTCTCGCCTGTTCTATGCGCGAGGCTTCCACAGTTGCCTGCAACGAGCGCATAATCTCTACCATCTGCGCCATGGTCATGGCGGCGGCGCCTTCAGCAGCGACGGGCGCAACTGGACTTGAACGATTGCTTCTCATTTTTCTCATGAAACTTGGCGAATCACAGAATGCAGCGAACAACACTTACTTCAGCTACGATCGATTCAGCGATCAATCGGAAAAAACTGCGCGAAACTCTGCAAGAAACTCCACCAGAAACCACCGCTTCTCCCACGGATAACCAAACGAGCGAAGGAACTCAAACTCCACCGAACAAATCACGCGTAAACAGCAGAAAACCTCACTTCACCGAACAAAAATCCAAACGAACGGTGGAAAACGCGAAAACACCGAACAAATCTCAAATGAACAGCGAACGATGGTTGCACCAGCACACAACCACGCAGAAAACCACGAAAACCTCCAAGAACTCACGCTGTGGATGGGAACAGGTTTTACACGGCCCCACGGTGGGCGCCTGATGATCCTGCCTGTTGACCATAACGTTGGAACCTGCCTCGTCAAAGGATCGACGTGTGCACCACTTCAAACCTCCGTCCTTCTTCAAGATCCACCTCAAGAACCTGCAAAAGAACAGAGCGGCGCCGCTGCAGCCGATCGCACTCCAACGCCCAAGTCAGTGACCGAACCACCAAATACTAAGAGCAAGAACACTCTAGAACTCTCAAGGAACCGTGCAATGTTCTCTCTCACAGTATGCTCAAGAACTCGCAAGCGTAAAGAGTATAATCTGAACGTGCGTACCTCAGAAAGTTCGTTGAGAACTCTTATATACCTGGTCACTTTCTCTCTCCTGGCAGTTACAGACCTGGACACGTGGCTCGCATCCAGTCGTACACGTGCCATCATCTGGAGCCTCCTTGACTTGGGCGCTGCTTCTGACTCTCTTTTTGGCTAAGTTATTTATGCATGGTACTGCCCAGTGCATAGCTAACTTGGGAGTGCGATCTCTACCGGAACTGGCGAGTTAGGGTGCCTTCGTACACCTTCCCTGTGGTCTCGCCGGCCGCCTTCATAATCTGCACCACCTTCATCTTTGGCGATGTGCTTGCTCTGGCGATCTCCAATCATTTGGTCGCCTGAGTTTACATCTGGCGACTTCATCTTTAACCCGGTGACCGCCGGTTCTGGTATGCTGGAGATTAGAACACGCCAACTTAGTAACTGGCGACTTCACGAGCCCCCCGACTTCCTCCTCTTCTGCCAACCTGGCGCCTTGTCAACACCCCTATACTGTAGCTGGATGCCACGTCATCACTTCCGACTGTCAGGGCGGTACAGATAGCATGCCAATTAACTAAGTAACCTTTACAATCAACCTGTTCCAGTGGTTTTTAACAAACTGTGAATGTTCTTCTTGATATCAAACAGTTTTCCAGAAATTAAGAACAATGAATCACAGAACAGCAAGCATCAATTTTTAAGTAATTGTTTAAGGTTCAATTAATAGCTTTGACAATTTCTTGAGCAACCTATCACAGTCAATCTGTTCCAGTGGCTTTTAGCAGATTTTATATGTTCTTATCAGAATCAAACAACTTTTTCAGAAATTAAGAACAGTATGCACAGTGCCCAGAAAGAACAGATTTATTTTCAATTGAACAGATTTATTTCTTTCCTGTTTTATCAATTATGCAGAAACGAAATTGCAGAGAGTGAGAGAGAATGAACACAAGCAGTTATACTGGTTCACTCAACTGAGCTACATCCAGTCTTCACCGAAACCAGGTGGAAATCACTAAAACACAGTACAACCAAGTACAATTCCCACTGTTCTTGAAACCTACAAGAACTTAGGTACTCTTGCTGAAAAAACCTATTTCAGCACACACACACACTCTCCAAGAAAACCTATCAAGAAGAGTGTTCAACCAAACTATTACAAGCAATGAGAAGTGAAACGACTACACCTGATTGAGGATACAAAGATCTGCCTTAAACCAGTAGGCAAGATTGCTAGAACAGTAGCTGCACCTCACACTAAGCTTTTGGAACCAAACCAAGAACAAGCACTTTGTGATTTTTGAAATCTTTGAAGAACAAATGCTAATCCTTTGTAAACACTTAATTCTCTGCTGTCAAAACTTGTTTTTGCAAATGTATGAATTCGTATTAAAACTCATAAACAAGTTTGCATTTTATGGAAAGCCAACTTATAACAGATTTTTGAAAAATAGTTAAAGCTGTTATAAAATGAACAGATTGAAAATAAAATGAACAGATTTATTTTCAAAAGCAGTTAGAGAATTTGTTAAGTGAGGAGACTTAGTCAACCATTCTGGTGCTGAGATAAAACTGAAAAACGTTTAAGCTTGACATGGCACCAGAGGCAAAAAGAATCTATTCATTTACAGATGAACAGATCTATTTTTTCAAAACGAAAACAGAGAAAGTTTAACTATTTAAAACTCAGTCGTTTTGAAAAGAAGAAGACTTAGTCAAAATACCTGATGCACAAAATCTAATTTTTACAAGACTTTAGCCAAGGCATCAGTGTAAAAATGAATCTGTTTATTTAGAAAAGAACAGATTTATTTTTATGCAGTAAACGTGTTTTTTGTAAAACATGTGAAAAACAGTTTAAGAAAACTTATGCTTGTTCTTATCACATGGCCAGTGGTTATGAGGTGAGATACTCAGCAAAAAGCCCACTCTTAGACAACCTCTAAGCACAACCTAAGACACACTTAAAGCAAAGCAAAATACAAATGAAATGTACATATAAGTCTTCATCAAACACAATCTTGAAGGGGCAGCAACCATCTTCAACATGTTGCACTTCCTTCCCTGATGTCGGGCTCCTCATGGCGATGATGGCTGCGCACTTATCAGGGTTTGCCTCAATTCCTCTTTCTGTGAGCATGAAGCCTAAGAACTTCCCTGCCTCAATCCCAAAGACACACTTCTCAGGGTTCAGCTTGAGGCGATATTTTGAGATGGTGGCAAACAACTCTTCCAGGTCTGTTGTATGTCGCCTTCTATCGCGCGAAGTTACCACCATGTCGTTTACATAGGCTTGCACGTTCCTTCCCAACATGGGCACCAGGACCTTATCCATTAGCCTCTGATAGGTGGCGCCCGCATTCTTTGGTGGGGGGGGGGGGCTTGTGTACCGTCCTCATGAACACAAGGTCTAACTCCCACGGGTCACCTGAGATCCTTTCTTCAATTGAATTTACTCCCCTCACATATTTCCTCCGTTGGGAAGCGGTGGGTCCTCCTCCAGAAAAACCACCAGCAATGGTGTGAACTTCGCCCAGGACGGGCATCTCATGCGCTTGTTCTTCCACTAGTGCCGGCAGGGCCGCGGTCGTGGCGGGCTCAAAGATATAATCCTTCAAAAATCCACTTCTTACCAAGAGTTATTGATAGGGTGGCCAAAAGCTTCGTGGAACTCACACCAAGAGTCCTTGCGAGGCCCTAGCACCTTGTCAGTCTTCGCTGGTCGCCTCAATCTTTCAGCTATATTAGGCACGGCGATCAGGTCCTTCAACTCCACCACGAAATCGTACCTCGCGGGTCTGGCCCTTTCTTTCGTCGAACGATTCCCTCCCGCTTGTCCCCTGCGTTAGGGTTTTCTCACCTCGTAGGGGCGTTTCCCTTCTTGATTCCTTCTTCCCGTCGTGGTCTCGTTGACCCTGACGGGTTGGGCCCGTGTCTGCGCTCTCGGGCGCGTGGGTACGATACTCGTGCGCTTCTCGCACACCTCTCCCTCAGAGGCGATATGCTCTACCGCGCGATGCCTTATTTCAGCGAAAGTCCTGGGGCGATTGCGAATGATTGACTCGCAAAAAGGGCCAGGACACACGCCCTTCCTGAACGCGTATACGATCATAGGTTCTTCGGTAGTGCCAACCTTCACTACTTGAGCCCCAAAACGGTTGATGTACTCCTTCAAGGTCTCACCTTGATACTGTTTTACATCAAACAGGTCATACGAAACGGGCGGCGGAGCCCTGTTTGCCAAGTACTGCTCCCTGAATAACTGTGACAGCTGCGGGAAAGAAGTGATATGGCCACTGGGGAGGCTGATGAACCAGTCCATGGCCATTCCTGTCAAGGTGCTCATGAAGAGCTTGCATCTTACGGCGTCGGAGCCGCCTACCAGCATCATCTGCGTGTGGAACGCAGTGAGATGCGCTTCAGGATCTTCCATCCTTGTGAAGATCATCTTGGGCCCCGCGAACGTGTTGGGAACCAACGCCTCCAAAATCTCCTGTGAGAATGGCGTGGAAAACTCCCTTGGGGGGTGAGACGCTCGGTCTCATCTGGGTCGCGTTGCCCTTGGTTGTTGCGCAAACTGCGGCGCAATTCCTCGTTGGCGCGATGGAGTTCCTCATTTCTCGCCTGAGAGGCCGCAAGATCCGCTTGCATGCGTTCCTGCTCTGCCCTTGATTCTGCCATTTCTTCCTGCAGCCCCTTTACCATGTCCATGACCTGTTGCATGGTCATTTCCTCACCCGTAGCTCGCACTGAACCTTGCCTCGTGGCCCTCATGCTTCAACGCAGAACGTTAAATAGGGCCAGGTGAAGGACTGAATAGAATTGTCGAACTAAACTCGTGATGGGACTGATGTTTTAAATCGGCCCCACGGTGGGCGCCAAATGTTCCTGCCGGTTGACCTAGGTACGTCTTTGTGCGCGACCTTGCCCGTCAGCTAGGGACACCGTCCTTATGACAATCTATGAGCACCTCCAAAGAAGTGGACAAATGGGCGCCCTAGCGGCCGTTTGCACTCCGACGCTCAAGTCAGCTAACAAGAAACACCAAAAACTCTACACCTCTGTATCGGAGCACCGTGGATGGCACTCTGAAGGTGATAAAGGAACTGTGTATTGTGTATCGTTTTCTGGTTCTGGCAAACAATCCTTCTTTAGTCCCTTGTGCGTAACCTCAAGGCTCCAGCAAACAACTAGAGTATGTTCTGGGGAAAATTTGCCAAAAATCCGATCCTTGCTTCAAACGCTCAAAAACCCTTTTAACGCCACCCTGCATTAAACACGTCTTAAACTGCATTGAAGGCACTTTAAGGCGCATTTAACACGTTTTCTCAAAACCTTTAATGGAGGCATTTAAAGCGCTTTAAAGCATTTAAAGCGTTAACTGAAATAAAACATACCTGACGAGGAAACATTTAATGTTTCCCCATTTACCATATTTGCTAACTTCTTGTTGACTCACTAATCCTTCGCTGACTTTACTATCACACGTGGAGGGCCTCACGACGCCGCATCCCAATCTTAGGGACATTCTGTTGCGTGAGTTCCTCCCTTTCTTGGAGTGCATCTGGCGCAAGGGGTGACTTTTTGGGTGCCAACTCATGATTTTCCTCTCGCACCCTGCACCTGGTTACCCCTGGGCATGACCCTCTCATGAGTCGTATCTATCCCAAGGGTCTCCCTGAGGTGGCATGGGCACTTCACGAGTCGGATTGCTCCCCGCTGGCGCTAGTACTATGGCCTTGAAGCCACCTTTCTCTTCTCTTTATTACCGTTTCTGAGCTAGACGGGCCCGAAGCCCCCTGTGGCGTCACTCCCTCCATGGTCTTTCCTACCCATGGGTATCGGGGAGTAACACTGCTGATGGCTTGTTTGGCGACGCCTTATCTTGGTGACGCCTTGTTTAGGCGACGCCTTGTTTAGGCGACGCCTTGTTTAGGCGACGCCTTATCTTGGCGACGCCTTGTTTAGGTCACGCCTGATCTTGGCGATGCCCCTTTCTTGGTGACGCCTTGTTTAGGCGACGCCCCTTTCTTGGCGACGCCTTGTCTTGGCGACGCCTTATGTAGTCACTTTGTCGACTTCCTTTCTTTAACCCCTTCGCGTGGTCCCACCATATGTTGACCTTGGCCCCGACGTTGACTTTGACTTTGGTCAACGCCCGGGGATGGGACGGTACAAGTTGTTTTGGCACTTTTAATTCAAGAACTTTACATTCTTGTCTTTACCTTTCTGTTTAGGTTTATTTTTGAATATTTCTTGCTGTTTTCTTATTCTTATTACATTGTGTTTGTGTCATTTTGATTTTTGAATCCTTATTAGTTTTGTCAAAGTCATGTTTGTCCAAAAATGTTATCAATTCTATGTAGTCCTTTTGTTGATAATTTTAGTTGCTTGATTTTGTTTTTCTTAATTGAGTACAGTTTTTGTGTTTCTGTTTTTTATCCTTTGGTGCATTTTCTTTTTAGTTTTGAATTCATGCTTGTGTATTAGATCTATACAAGTTCTTAAACATCAAATCTATTGTGTCTTTTGAAGTTTCTCAATTCTATTTTTCATTCCAGTATAGGTTCCTCTGTTTTTCATAAAAACGTGCTGACTGTTTGGTTTATCAAAATTTCTATGCTTACTGGAAAATTCTTAAATTCTGGATTTAAGTAGTTTGAAGTGTTACAAAAGAATGAAAAAAAAAGTACATCAAAATTCCAAGTACAAAAAAAATGATAAATGAAATACGTACAGTGTGTAAAATTCTGACGCTGGAAAACAGTGATTAGGCAGTAATTTTCGGAAATTTATCACAATTAATTGGCTTACTATTTTTGAGTGATTCCAGTGCCAATTTTTAGATAACATCTTGAATTTCCAGTGGTTAAAATTTCATATTCCAGTTCGCTTTCTACAGTTAGAGTTAAATATTTTAAGTCACGCACAGTTTTAACAAAAAAAATCCAGTACCATTGTTTTTGTTTTCTTCATCTACTCTAGTGCTTTTCTTTAGGTTTCTTTTGTGTGCCATCCTTTAATTGAGTACCTTATTTTTCTTGTTTGTCTTTTCTTAACTATTCTTTGAGTTTGTCATATATCTTGTATTCCTTTTGATATAGTCTTTCTTGTTTACACCTTTTCTTGCTTGTCTTTTATTGTTCTTTAAGTTTTGTGGTGGATGCTCTTGGATAAAGTGGGTGAGTGCTTTGACATATTTCACTTGAGAATCACCAAACCACAAGATTAACTTGGAAGAGAATTGAATTCTTTTTGGAGTGAATTGAGTGCAAATTTTGTCACAAAACCGCAAGCATCTTTGCCATTTTTCACTTGTTTTACTAACTTTGTTTTCTCTTAATTGTTTGTTCATTTGTGTACTGTTTTGTTATTAAAATGGAGCATTATTCAAGTAGTGGTTCATCCGTGTCTAATTCTCCACCAAAAGCATACATTAAAGGTGAATTGAAGGATGCCAAAAAGACCATTGCACAAAAAGATGAAGCCATAAGACAATTAGAAGCAAGGTTGCAAAGGCTTGAAGAAAATCATGGAACGTCCAACAATTCTGCACATGGAATGCGCCATTCACATAGAAGCCCTTCAAAAAGTGCTTCTAATCATCTTGACCGTGAAGAAGAATCGGATGGAGGACGGTACCACCAAACCCATCAACACCACCATCATCATCATAGAGAAAGAAGGCACCATGAAGAAAAGCTTTACTTACCCTATGTAAAATTACCTCCCTTTAGTGGTGAAGGAGATCCTAATGTGTACTTGGGGTGGGAAGCGAAATGTGAGTGTACTGTCTCGTCCCTGGGCGTTGACCAAAGGTCAAAGTCAACACATGGTGGGACCCCTTGAGGGACCCAAGAAAGAAGTCAACAGATTGACCGCTTGAGGCATCTCCAGGTTAAGGCGTCGCCAATAGGAGGCGTCGCCTCGCTGAGGCATCGCCAGGTTAAGGCATCGCCAAGCAAAGGCGTCGCCGGGTTAAGGCGTCGCCAAGATAAAGCATCGCCAAGCTAAGACATCGCAAGGAGGCCTCGGGCCTCGACAGTCCAGAACAGTAACAAAGAGAAGAGAAAGGTGGCTTCCAGGCCATAGTTATAGTACCAGTAGGGGGTAACCTAACTCCTGAAGTACCCACGCCACCGTTGAGAGATCCTGGGACAGATACGACCCATGAGAGGGCCACGTCCAGGGGAGAACCACGTGCATGGTACGAGAGAAAGGTAGATACACTCCCAAGGTGAGTGACTAGAAGCTGGGGCGCATGAGTTGGCACCCAGAAAGTCACCCCTTGCGCCAAATGCACTTTGAGGAAAGAGGACTCACACGATGGAATAACCCTAAGTTGGGTTGCGATGCTGTGAGGCCCTCTGCGTAGAATAACGATCAAGTCAGAAGAACACGTGGCAATAAGCACTGGAATATCAATACTTTCCTAAAAGTTCGCTAAGGTACGCGTTAATTCAGTTAGGTTTCGAACGTTTCAAGGGATATTTTTATACACTTTCAATGCGCTTTAACACGCTTTAAATGCAGGAGGTGTATAAAAAGGGGCTTTGGGACGTTTGAAAGGGGCCGAGTTTTGACCTAATTCTCGCATTACACAGAGCACAAACCCTAGTTGTTTCACGACGCACCCACTGTGCACACAAGACAATTAGGGCAACACAGTTTGAGACTCAGTTATTTCTAACCACCTTCAGAGCATTCGTTTAAGGTGTTCCGATACGGAGGTGCGTCACCTTTGATGTTTCTCGCTAGCTGACTTGATCGTCGGAGTGCAAACGGCCGTGAGGGCGCCCCTTTGTTCACTTCTCTTCAGGTACTCACAGACGGAGCAGAACGAAGGTGCCCTAGCTCGTGAGGACAAGCCACGCATAAAGACAACCCAAGTGAACCGGCGGGAACAGTGAGCAAATTTTTTATGTGTATAAGGTCAAAGAAGACCAAAGGGTACATCTAGCCACTATAGAATTTCTAGACTATGCTTTACAATGGTGGCATAAGACACTCATGGACATTGGACTTAGATGGAGGCCTCACGTGGACTCCTGGGTTGCTCTAAAAGAATGTATGCGCGATAGGTTTGTTCCACCACACTTTAGGAAAGACCTAATGTTGAAGCTCCAACGACTTCAACAAGGCACGCTAAGTGTGAATAGTTATTTCAAGGAATTAGAGACGCTTATGCTTAAAAAAAATTTAGATGAAAGTGAGGAAGCAAAAATTGCTAGATTTATAAGTGGTCTTCGAAGGGATATACAAGATGTTGTAGAACTACAAGAGTATTCATCTTTACAAACCTTAGTTCACCTTGCCATCAAGGTTGAAAATCAAATTGCAAGGAAAATGGCTTTCAAAAATTCTACTCATGATGGTTACTACAACAACTCTTGGAAAAATAAAAACAAATCTTTTTCAAAGTTCCCTGCTAAAGATTCATCTTCTAAAGCTAAGGATTCTAGGCCTTCCACTTCTAATCATAAATCACCAACCAAATTCTCAAGTAAAAAATGTTTTAAATGTTTAGGATATGGTCACATAGCGGCTAATTGTCCTTCTAAAAGAAATATGATGATAAATGTTAATGGGGATGTGGTGAGTGAACATGAATCCGCAAACTCTAGATCATCCACACCTTGTAGGTCGCCAAGTGAGTATGAGAGCGAAAGTCCACATGAAGGTGACTTGTTAGTAGTGAGACGTATGCTTGGTCAACTTTCAAAACCTTTTGATGAAACACAAAGAGAAAATATTTTTCATACAAGGTGTCTCATTAATGACAAGTTATGTTCTTTAATAGTGGATGGGGGTAGTTGTGCTAATGTGGCTAGCACAAGAGTGGTAGACAAACTAGGATTGCCTACTATCTCTCATTCAAAGCCCTATAAATTGCAATGGTTAAGTGAGGTTGGGGAAATAGTTGTAAATAAACAAGTCCTCATTAGATTTTCTATTGGTAAATATAAGGATGAGGTCTTGTGTGATATTGTACATATGGAAGCTACACATATTTTACTAGGTAGGCCATGGCAATTTGATCAAAAAGTTTTTCATGATGGCTTTACCAATAAACTTTCTTTTGACTTCCATGGGCACAAGGTCATTTTAAAATCTCTCTCTCCAAAAGAAGTCCATGAGGACCAACTTAAAATGAAGCAAAAAAGAGAGAATGAAAAAGATAAAAAGAGTTCAAAAAAGAGTCTTCTAATGACTAGCCAAGAGGTCAACAAGGTAATAGTATCCCAAAAGCCTATCTTTTTAGCTATGCCTAGGACCCTTGAGTGTAAAATGGGTAAGGTTCATTCTACTTGCTTGGAGAATTTGGTAAAGGAATTTCATGATGTGTTTCAAGATCCTCCTATAGGCTTACCACCTCTAAGAGGGATTGAACACCAAATAGACTTCATGCTCGAGGTTTCTTTACCAAATCGCCCTGCATATAGGACCAATCCCAAAGAGGACCAAATAAAAATAAAAACTAAAAGAGAAAATGAAAAAGCAAATGAAGTACATGATAAACCGAGTCATAATACCTTCTCAACTAATTCAATTTTGATTCGTGCTACGCCTACAAGGTATCCTTCTTCTTTGTATTTTTCATTACCTGATCCTGCCTGTTGACCGGAGCGCTGGAGAATGCCTCGTCCAAGGATCGACGTGCGCGCCGCTTCTTACCACCGTTCCTCTTCGGGATCTATCTCAAGAACCTGCAAAGAAACGATACGGCGCCGCTGCGGCCGATCGCACTCCGACGCTCAAGTCAGTGACGGTATCACCAAATACTAAGAACTAGAACCGTGCAAATCCTCTCTCACAATCAGCTCTAACTCGCAAGCGTAAAGTGTATGAACTGAACGTGCGTACCTCAGAAAGTCTGTTAAGAACTCTTATATACCTGGTGGCTTTCTCTCTCCTGGCAGTTACAGACTTGGACACGTGGCTCGCATCCAACTGTACACGTGCCATCATCTGGAGGCTCCCTGACTTGGCGCTGCTTCTGCTCTCATTTTGGCTAAGTTACTTATGCATGGTACTGCCCAGTGCATAGCTAACTTAGGAGTGCGATCTCTACTGGAACTGGCGAGTTAGGGCCTTCATACACCTTCCCTGTGGTCTCGCCGGCCGCCTTCATAATCTGCTTCTCCTCCATCTTCGGCGATGTGCTTGTTCTGGCGATCTCCGACTGCTTGGTCGCCTGGGTCTGCATCTGGCGACTTGATCTTTAACCTGGCGATCGCCCATTCTGGTAAACTGGAAGTCGGAACACGCCAGCTTAACAACTGGCGACTACGCGTGCCCCCAGACTTCCTTCCCTTCTTGCCAACCTGGCGCCTTGTCAACACGCCTACACTGTAGCAGGATGCCACGTCATCATACCCGACTACCAGGGCGGTACACAAGCCCCCCAGTCTTAAGCGAAGACTTGTCTAGCGAAAAGACTGAAAGAGCCTTCGTTAACACCGATCTACGTGTCATTGACGCAGAATTCCAAGCGATTGTACTTTCTGCTGCTCTGACGCTCCACCAAACCCTTCACTCATCGCTCGACACGTGGCTTCATCAACGGCTCTCTTCATTTGCCGTTTGCGCTTCCTAAACCCATTTCGAAAACCCTTAAACCCATAACGCTCCACTGTTCCATCACTTTCTTCGTGCCTGCAAACGCTCCAACTTCCCTCTGAAAAAACTCTCAACGCTCTTCAACGCTCCAGATCACCATCTTCCTCCATTGTCTTCCTGATCATCGAAAGGTAATTACTTTCCTTCATCTGCTGGGTTTCCTTGCATTTTCACCGATTTGCATCATCCTGTAACTGCCTGGTGCATACGCTGTGGGTTGTTTTTCCATTTCTCCTTCTGCGTAACTTAGGGCTTTGTCGATCGTCGCAACGAACATACACTCGTTCGTTTTTTTTTCACCTTCCTCCTGTGATCGAGTCAGCCTCTGTAATCCCCTGATCGTTTCTTCTTTCTTCTTCCTTTGCAGTTGCTATTATGACTCTCACAAAGATCACCCCGAACCCCCCTCCTTCAGCGCGAAACCTTCCTTCACAAGCACACGACCCAACACAAGTTCGTGGCGCTTCGTCTTCGCAGGCTGAGAGGCCTGCGTCTTCCCAAACTGTCCCGGCTCAGGCGACTCCATCTAACGCTGGAGGAGCCCCCGTCCCTCTGCCAGACTTCAAAACTCTATACCCCTGGGCTAACCCAACCCTTCTGAAGGAGACCTCGTCGGTGAACACTGCGGGAGCAGTTTTGCGGTTGACTAAGGGGGACGAGGCCTATCAATCGTTTCACAAGGAGCACGACGAGAGGATGATGGTGCTGCCTTGCCCCGCCGCTCTGCCAGTGTGTGCTGATGACAAAGTAAGCGCCGACGGGCCCTTCTGCTTTGTTTACACAACTTTCTTCAAGAAGGTCAAGCTCAGGTTTCCCCTCACCCGATTCGAGAGGGAACTTTTGACTGAGCTCAATATTGCTGTCGCCCAGCTCCACCCCAACAGCTGGGCGTTTGTTCGAGCCTTTCAAATAACATGCGACCACCTGGGGTTGCCTGCGTCGGTGGACGTGTTTTTGTTCCTTTTTTAGGCCAAGCACCCAGGAGACCGCCTGTGGGTCAGCCTGAATGCAATTGCTGGGAGATCCATTTTCACCATCTTCCAGCAATCGTACAAAGACTGGAAGGGGAAGTTCATCCAAGTACGCGCAAACGATAAAGACGCTTCCCTTCTTGATGGCTTCCCCTTGTACTGGGTGGACAAGGGGAAGAAGGAGTCCAAGAGCTGCTTCAGGAGGCCCAGAAGTCCTGATAGCATGGGAGCTTTGGACAGAGACCTCTGTCTATTCTGGAAGAGGGTGTCGGATGCTAACATAACATTCCTGACCCCCACCCTGATCTCCTTCGAATTCTTTGAGGACCAGCTAGAATTCCAAATAGGTTAGGACATCCGAACTGTTGCTTTGATACTGCTTCTGATATTGTTTCTGGGCGTCTTGTGCGATACGCACAAGACTTTGGTTTTACCTTTTCTGCATATACTACCTGTTTTGTTGTTTTATTACCTCATACACTTATCGTTTTCTTCTCTGAGCTAACTTATGCATTTTCGTTTCATGCAGACAATATGTTGGGTAAAAACATGCTCGCCGACTTAAAGGCGCTCGCCCGAAACCACGGGTTGGCGACCGGTTCCCAAACGGTGCCCAACTCGGCGGTCGAGAAGGCCATCGTTCATGGGCGATCACCGCCCAAGGAACCCACCCAGCGCAAGAAACTGGTCCTTAAGAGGCCTAAGCGAAAAGCCCCCCAAGTCGTCCAAGAGGAGGAAGAAGAGGACGACGAGGTCACAGAGGATGGCCTTGTCACGAAAAGGAAGAGGGTGGCACCATCTTCTCCACCTGCTCCACCCCCTCTTCCCACCTCAACACCACCATCAACACCTGCTCCTCCTCCTCCCTCATCGCAAACACCACAAGCTCCTTCATCACCAGTCCAAGCAGTTCCGCTGGCCACTGCGCCACCTGCAGCTGAGGCTCAAGAGCCAAATTTCTTGGAGGACCCCCCAAGCGCCTCTACGCCGTACGTGTCAGCAGGAGGGGGCCCCCCTTCAAACACTTCAGCTGCAGAAAACGTTCCAATCGGGGATGAGGTTGCTCACACCTCTCCAATCCTGATTACCGAATCTCCGATTGCGTCGCCACACCATGAAGCAACCACTGAAGATATTGCTAAGGAAGGTGGCGGCGAGAACCCTCAACAAGCCCCCCTGGCGCCTCTCCAAGCAGCGAACCTTTCCCTCGAAGTTACAAGGATGTGGGAACCTCTGACTGCCAAACTCAAAACCATAGCAGAGGATATCCCATCGATCATAACGAGGGCTGTGGAGAGCTCCACCAGGAGGCTTCAAGACGATCTCTACCACCTCAAAACTGAAAATAGCACTATGAAGATCGAGGTGGAGAAAATGTCATTCAGCCTGACGCTCGCAGAACTTGATCACACTCGAGTGGAGGATGCCCTGAATACTGAGCTCAGGCTGGCGCGCAAGGAAGCTGCTGACCTTCGCCGCAAAGTTCATGATCTTGCCCAAGAGAAAGTTGAGCTAGAAAGCAAAATCGTGCCTCTGCGCACCAAGGAGAGCGACCTGGAGGCTCACATTCAAGCTGACGCCGCCAGGGTGCAAAAACTGGAGCAGAGGTCGATCGACCGCGAGAAGCTACTTGGGCAAGTAGAAAAAGCGAGGGACGACGCCATGGCTGATCTCGCCGAGGCCAACAAGGAAAAAGGAAAGATGGCTGCCGAGTTGACCCAAGCTCAAACGGAATCCAAGAAGGTTACTGACGACCTTCTTCATGCTCGATAGACCAACGAACAACTCCGAAAACAGGTCGAAGAGCTGGAGCAGCAGAACAAGGAGCTCAAGAAACAGGTTGAAGAACTTCAAGGGCAAATTGAAGAACTTAGGCTAAGCTCTGCTCAGATTCTGGTTGCTGGATTCGAAGCCGCTCGGGAACAATTCGCATGCCTATTCCCCGATCTCGACCTCAGAATGGTGTCGTTGAACAACGAAGTAGTAGATGGAAAGGTCGTTCCCGCCGAAGGCTCAACCAACTCCACCCCGTCTGCTACTTTATAATTTTGCTTGTGTATACCTTGTAACAAAAACTCGTGCATATGTATTTTGAACAGATACTTATTTCAATCACAAAACTTGGATATTCTCTCCCCTGACTCCTTTTAAGCGCTTTAGCCTTCTTTGCATGTTTAACTTTGTCGGATTTAACTTAGTGATTTTGCAAACGCGACTTTTGACGCAACTGCCTCGAGCCAATTCAAACTTAAGCAATAATCACTTCAAACAACTTGTATTCTTAAGGCAACTAACCTTATTGCAAGAATATCCTTCAAGCAACGAACTGTAACTCAAAGATTGGCTCAAACAACGTCCCACTCGACCTGCTTTATCAAACAAGTCTTTCAACCTTCTCGCCGTCGTTTGAACTTTCCCCGATCGCCAAGAACTCTTGGTACCATCAGCCTTTCCTAGATTCATGCTTTGGCAATCGTTTCTTTATCTAGGGTAGAAACGCCCTTTGGGATCTTCTCTTGCCCCCTTGAACTTCAGAGCAAAAGACCGGCTGACTAGGCGTTCTCTTCGAACCTACCTTAGCCACCTTTCAAGCTTCTTCCACCCTCTTCGCCATACCTGAACTCGTTCGAGACGAGAAGGATTTTATCTTGCCTATGCTCGCACGTAAGCGAGAAGGTCTTTTAACTCGCCTGAACTCGCTCATCGGCGAGAAGGACTTTTACTCGCCTGAACTCGCTCATCGGCGAGAAGGACTTTAACTTGCCTCAGCTCGCACAACGGCGACAAGGACTTTATCTGGTACCTCAACTTGCCCAGGGTGTACATCTCCTCCCCCCTGGATGCACTGAGGACCTTTTTCTTTCTCGCCTGCGCTCGCTCGACGGCGAGGAGGTCTTTTAACTTGCCTCTACATTGCCCCAGGAGTTACATCTTCTCGCTCCCAGAAACATGGAGGACTTTTACTCTTTCTCGCCTGCACTCGCTCGACGGCGAGGAGGTCTTTTAACTTGCCTCTACATTGCCCCAGGAGTTACATCTTCTCGCTCCCAGAAACATGGAGGACTTTTCCTCTTTCTCGCCTGCACTCGCTCGACGGCGAGGAGGACTTTTAACTTGCCTCAAAACGCGCGAGGGCGTTGAGGTCTTTCATCTGGTGCCTCCGATCGCCGAGAGACGATGAGGACTTTAAAACTTAACTGGTGCCTCCAATCGCCGAAAAACGATGAGGACTTAAAACTTTTTAGAAAGCACGCGGCCAAGGAGATGGGAGCTAGGGTGCTGATGGCTAAGAGTGACTCGCTGCTAGTCACAGGGCAAGTAACAGGCGAGTTCCAGGCTAAAGATCCACAAATGGCGGCTTACTTGGCGTATGTGCAGGAATTGAAGAGTTCCTTTGCCTCTTTTGAAGTGGTACATGTGCCCCGAGAACAGAATGCCCGAGCTGACTTGCTTGCTAAGCTCGCCAGTTCAGGCAAGGGGGGTAGGCAGAGGACGGTGATTCAAGAAACTCTGAAGACGCCGAGGGCATTTGTAGCAGATCACCTGGTCCTTCAGATAAGCAAGTCGACGGAGAGAGCAGCGAGAAGCCATAAGTCTTTGACGCAGGAAACTCTGAGATCGCCGAGAATCAGAGCATGCCGAGGAGAGAAGGTGGATGTGATGCAGGTCTGCGCCACCCATGAGCCAGACACCTGGATAACGCAATAAAAGCGGTGCTTGGCGGATGGTCTCCTCCCGCTGGATCCAACAGAAGCCAGGAAGGTAAAGAAAAATTCTAGCAAATACACGTTGATTGATGGCAATCTGTACAGGTTTGGGTTCACTCACCCACTCCTGGAATGCATACACGGCGACAAGTGCACGAGAATTATGGCAGAGCTCCACGAAGGAATATGTGGAAGTCACGTCGGGGGTCGAGCTCTGGCCACAAGGACTCTCCGTGCAGGCTACTATTGGCCATCCATGAAAGAAGATTGCAAGAAGTATGCCCAGTGCTGCAAACAATGCCAGCAGCACGCCGATTGGCACAAGGCACCTCCCGAGGAGTTGAAGTCGATCTATAGCCCTTGGCCGTTTCATACTTGGGGAATCGACATCCTGGGACCTTTTCCACTGGCGATCAGGCAGATGAAGTACTTGGTGGTGGCGATTGAGTATTTCACCAAGTGGATTGAAGCAGAACCAGTGGCCCAGATCACCGCGCACAAGATCGAAGGGTTTGTGTGGAAGAACATTGTGTGCCGGTTTGGAGTGCCTAAGCGACTGGTGTCAGATAATGGGACGCAGTTTGCAAGCCACCTGTTGAAGAAGCTTTGTGAAGGGGTTGGAATTCAACAAGTGTTTGCATCTGTCGAGCACCCTCAGACGAATGGCCAGGTGGAATCAGCTAATCGGGTGTTGTTGAGAGGTTTGAAGAGAAGGCTTGAGAAAGCCAAGGGAAGTTGGGCTGAGGAAGTGCCCCGGATAGTATGGGCGTACCACACCACCGAGCAGTCAGGAACCCATGAGACCCCGTTTAGCTTGGTCTATGGGTGTGATGCCATGATTCCAGTCGAGATCCAGGAGAGCTCGCCGAGATTCCAGAACTTTGTATAGGAAGACTCAAATGCAGAGAGAAGGCTGAACCTGGATCTGCTGGATGAAGTCAGGGAAGAGGCAAGGCTGAAGGCTGAGGCGGTGAAGAGGAGGATTGAGCGAAGATACAACTCAAAGGTGATGCCAAGGCAGTTTAGAGAAGGCGATCTGGTGATGAGGAAGGCCCACCAGTACGAGATGGAGAATAAACTGTCACCCAAGTGGACTGGACCGTTCAGAATAACCGAGGCGCTCGGGAAGGGGGCCTACCGCTTAGAGACGCTGGAAGGAGGAGCGATCCCTCGTACCTGGAACGCCACACATCTGAAGTTGTACTATAGTTGAGAGATTTGTAAGTAAAGACGAACACAAATGTTATATTACAATGTCTCTGTTAAAACAGTTGAAAGGGGGCACTCTTTTTTCCCTAAGGAGGGTTTTTAATGAGGCCACCCAATAAAAGAAGAGTTTTCGAAGTATAAGGTGTTTTCAGATTGCATGTGCGATATTTTCAAAAGTTTTGAAGAAAGACCTTGTCATTCGTACATGATTTAAGGCAAGAAAAGATATATCGCGTGCTTTCTAAAAGATTTTAAGTCCTCATCGTTTTTCGGCGATCGGAGGCACCAGTTAAGTTTTCAAAGTCCTCATCGTCTTTCGGTGATCGGAGGCACCAGATGAAAGACCTCAACGCCCTCGCGCGTTTTGAGGCAAGTTAAAAGACCTCATCGCCGTTGAGCGAGTGCAGGCGAGAAAGAGAAAAAGTCCTCCGTGTTTCTGGGAGCGAGAAGATGTAACTCCTGGGGCAATGTCGAGGCGAGTTAAAAGACCTCCTCGCCGTTGAGCGAGCGCAGGCGAGAAAGAGAAAGGTCCTCAGTGCATCCAGGGGGGAGGAGATGTACGCCCTGGGCAAGTTGAGGCACCATACAAAGTCCTTATCGCCGTTGTGCGAACTAAGGCCCATTAAAGACCTCCTCGCCGTCGAGCGAGTGCAGGCGTGAGAAAGGAAAGGTCCTCAGTGCATCCAGGGGGGAGGAGATGTACACCCTGGGCAAGTTGAGGCACCAGACAAAGTCCTTCTCGCCGCCGAGCGAGTTAAGGCCATTTAAAGTCCTTCTCGCCGATGAGCGAGTTCAGGCGAGTAAAAGTCCTTCTCGTCGATGAGCGAGTTCAGGCGAGTTAAAAGACCTTCTCGCTTACGTGCGAGCGTAGGCAAGATAAAATCCTTCTCGTCCCGAACGAGTTCAGGTATAGCGAAGAGGGTGGAAGAAACTTGAAAGGTGGCTGAGGTAGGTTCGAAGAGAACGCCTAGCCAGCCGGTCTCTTGCTTTGAAATCCAGGAGGGCAAAGGAAGATTTCAAAGGGCGCTTCTACCCCAGATGAAGAAACGATTGCCAAAGCATGAGGCTAGAAAAAGCTGATGTCACCAAGGGGTCTTGGCGATCGGGAAAAGTCCAAACGATGGCGAGAAGGTTGAAAGACTTGTTTGATAAAGCAGGTCGAGTGGGACGTTGTTCGAGCCAACGATTAAGGTACAGTTCGTTGCTTGAAGGGTATTCCTATAACGAGGTTAGTTGCCTTAAAAGTACAAGTTGTTTAAGGTGATTTTTGCTTAAGTTTGAGTTGGCTCGAGGCGGTTACGTCAAAGGTCGCGTTTGCAAAATCACTAAGTTAAAACCGACAAAGTTAAACACGCAAAGGAGGCTAAAGCGCTTAAAGGGAGTCAGGGGAGAAAATATCCAAATTTTGCGATTAAAATAAGCGTTTGTTCAAAACACATATGCAAGAGTTTTTACAAGGTAAATACAAGTGAATTTATAAAGAAGCAGATGGGGTGGAGAAGGTCGTCAGTAACCTTCTTGGATTTGGAGTTCCTTGTTGGTCTCTTGAGCGTGGAGAAGGTCGTCAGTAACCTTCTTGGATTCTGTTTGAGCTTGGGCCAACTCAGCAGCCATCTTCCCTCTCTCCTTGTTTGCCTCGGCGAGGTCAGCCATGGCGTCGTCCCTCGCTTTTTCTACTTGCCCAAGTAGCTTCTCGCGGTCAATCGACCTCTGCTCCAGCTTTTGCACCCTGGCGGCGTCAGCTTGAATGTGAGCCTCCAGGTCGCGCGCTTTGGTGCGCAGAGGCACGATCTTGCTTTCTAGTTCAACTTTCTCTTGGGCAAGTTCATGGACTTTGCGGCGAAGGTCAGCAGCTTCCTTGCGCGCCAGCCTAAGCTCGGTACTTAGGGCATCCTCTACTCGGGAGTGTTCCATTTCCGCGAGCGTCAGGCTGAATGACACCTTCTCCACCTCAACCTTCATGGTGCTATTTTCAGTCTTGAGGTGGTAGAGATCGTCTTGAAGCCTCCTGGTGGAGCTCTCCACAGCCCTCGTTATGATCGATGGGATATCCTCTCCTATGGTTTTGAGTTTGGCAGTCAGAGGTTCCCACATCCTTGTGACTTCAAGGGAAAGGTTGGATGCTTGGAGAGGCGCCAGGGGGGCTTCTTGAGGGTTTTTGCCGCCACCTTCCTTAGCAGGATTTTCAATGTTTGCTTCCTGGCGTGGCGACGCAACCGGGGATTCGGTAATTAGAATTGGAGAGGTGTGAGCAACCTCATCCCCGGTCGGAACGTTCTCTGCAGCTGAAGCGTTTGAAGGGGGGCCCCCTCCAGCTGAGATGTGAGGCGTAGAGGCACTTGGGGGGTCCTCCAGAAAGTTTGGCTCTTGAGCCTCAGCTGCTGGTGGCGCAGTGGCCAGTGGAGTTGCTTGGACTGGTGGTGTTGGCGATGAGGGAGGAGGAGCGGGTGTTGATGGTGGTGTTGAAGTTGGAAGAGGGGGTGGGGCAGGTGGTGAAGGTGGTGCCACCCTTTTCCTCTTTGTAACGAGGCCATCCTCAGTGACCTCGTCGTCCTCTTCCTCCTCCTCTTGGACGATTTGGGGGGCTTTCCGCTTTGGTCTCTTAAGGACCAGTTTCTTTCGCTGGGTGGGTTCCTTGGGCGGTGATCGCCCATGAACGATAGCCTTCTCGACCGCCGAGTTGGGAACCGTCTGAGAACCGGTCGCCAACCCGTGGTTTCGGGCGAGCGCCTTCAAGTCGGCGAGCATGTTTTTACCCAGTATATTATCTGCATGAAACGAAAATGCATGAATTAGCTCAGAGAAGAAAGAGATGGGTGTATGAGGCAATGAAACAGCAAAACAGGTATATGCAGAAAAGGCAAACCAAAGTCTTGTGCGTATCGCACAAGACGCCCAGAAACAGTATCAGAAGCAATATCAAAACAAGAGTGTAGCGCCCTAATCTATTTGGAATTCTAGCTGTTCCTCAAAGAACTCGAAGGAGATCAGGGTGGGGGTCAGGAATGTTATGTTGGCATCCGACACCCTCTTCCAGAATAGGCAGAGGTCTCGGTCCAAAGCTCCCATGCTGTCAGGACTCCTGGACCTCCTGAAGCAGCTCTTGGACTCCTTTTTCCCCTTGTCCACCCAGTACAAGGGGAAACCGTCGAGAAGGGAAGTGTCTTTATCGTTTGCGCGAACCTGGATGAACTTCCCCTTCCAGTCCTTGTATGATTGCTGGAAGATGGTAAAAATGGATCTCCCAGCAATGGCATTCAGGCTGACCCACAGGCGGTCTCCTGGGTGCTTGGCCTAAAAAAGAAACAAAAACACGTCCACCGACGTAGGCAGCCCCAGGTGGTCGCACGTTATTTGAAAGGCTCGAACAAACGCCCAGCTGTTGGGGTGAAGCTGGGCGGCAGCAATGTTGAGCTCGGTCAAGAGTTCCCTCTCGAATCGGGTAAGGGGAAATCTGAGTTTGACTTTCTTGAATAAAGTTGTGTAAACAAAGCAAAAGGGCCCGTCGGCGCTCACTTTGTCATCAGCGCATACTGGCAGAGCGGCGGGGCAAGGCAGCACCATCATCCTCTCATCGTGCTCCTTGTGAAACGATTGATAGGCCTCGTCCCCCTTTGTCAACCGCAGAACTGCTCCCGCAGTGTTCACCGACGAGGTCTCCTTTAGAAGGGTTGGGGTGGCCCAAGGATATAGTGATTTGAAGTCTGGCAGAGGCACGGGGGCTCCTCCAGCGTTTGGTGGAGTCGCCTGGGCCAGAGCAGTTCGGGAAGATGCAGGCCTCTCAGCCTGCGAAGAGGAAGCGCCACGAACTTGGGTTGGGTCGTGCGCTTGTGAAGAAGGGTTTCGTGCTGATGGAGGGGGGTTCGGGGTGATCTTTGTGCGAGTCATGATAGCAACTGCAAAGGAAGAAGAAAGGAAAAACAATCAGGGGGTTACAGAGGCTGACTTGGTCATGGAAGGAAGGTGAAACGACGAACGAATGTGAGTTCGTTGCAACGATCGACAAAGCCCTAAGTTACGCAGAAGAGAAATGGAGAAACGACCCACAGCGTATGCACCAGGCAGTTACAGGATGATGCAAATCGGTGAAAATGCAAGGAAACCCAGTAGATGAAGGAAAGTAATTACCTTTCAATGATCAGGAAGACGAGGGAGGAAGATGATGATCTGGAACTTTGAAGAGCGTCGAGAGTTTTCGCAGAGGGAAGTTAGAGCGTTTTGCAAACACGAAGAAAAGTGATGGAACAGTGGAACGTAATGGGTTTAAGGGTTTTCGAAATGGTTTGGGGAAGCGCTAACGGCAGATGAAGATAGCCGTTGATGAGAGCCACGTGTCGAACGATGCGCGAAGGGTTTGGTGGAGCGTCAGAGCAGCAGAAAGTCCTATCGCTTGGAATTTTGCGTCAGTGCCACGTAGACCGGTGCTAACGAAGGCTCTTTCAGTCTTTTCGCTAGACAAGTCTTCGCTTAAGACTGGGGGGCTTGTGTACCGCCCTGGTGGTCGGGTATGATGACGTGGCACCCTGCTACAGTATAGGCGTGTTGACAAGGCGCCAGGTTGGCGTTAGGAAGGAAGTCGGGAGGCACGTGTAGTCGCCGATTGTTAAGTTGGCGTGTTCCGATCGCCAGGTTGAGGATGAAGTCGCCAGATGCAGACTCAGGCGACCAAGCAGTCGGAGATCGCCAGAACTTTCTTTGCGTGTACAAATATATGAAGGCGGCCGGCGAGACCACAGGGAAGGTGTATGAAGGCCCTAACTCGCCAGTTTCAGTAAAGATCGCACTCCTAAGTTTGCTATGCACTGGGCAGTACCATGCATACGTAACTTAGCCAAAATGATAGTAGAAGCAGCGCCAAGTCAGGGAGCCTCCAGATGATGGCACGTGTACAGTTGGATACGAGCCACGTGTCCAAATCTGTAACTGCCAGGAGAGAGAAAATCACCAGGTATATAAGAGCTCTTAACGAACTTTCTGAGGTACGCACGTTCAGTTCATACACTTTACGCTTGCGAGAGACAGAGCTGTTGTGAGAGAGAGTTTTTGCACGGTTCTAGTTCTTAGTTTTTGGTGATACCGTCACTGACTTGAGCGTCGGAGTGCGATCGGCCGCAGCGGCGCCGTGTCGTTTCTTTGCAGGTTCTTGAAGTAGATCCAGAGGAGGAACGAAGGCGGTAAGCGGCGCGCACGTCGATCCTTTGACGAGGCATTCTCCAGGGCTCCGGTCAACAGGCAGGATCAAAGTCCACACACATCCTCCACTTCCCGTTTGCCTTCTTCACTAACACTACGTTGGCCAGCCACTCAGGGTACTGGATCTCCCTGATGTGGCTGACGCTCAGCAACTTACTGGTCTCTTCCTGCACGACGAGGTGCCTTTCCTCATTGAACTTCCTCATCCTTTGTCGCACAGGGCGGACCTTGGGGTCCATGGTGAGATGGTGGCATAAAAAATCCGGGTAGATGTCGAGCATGTCCGAGGCGGACCATGCAAAGGCGTCCAGGTGACGTGAGATTACTGCCGCCACCTGGTCCTGCTCTTCCTGACTCAGCAGTCGTCCCAATTTAAAAGTCTTACCACCAATCTGCCTCTCTACCACGTTCTCGACCGACTCGGGCCTCCTATCCCGGGCGTTCTCTACGTGAGACATGCCTTCGCGGCCCTCCCTATGGGCAATGCCCCCGCTGGCGTCTCCTCCCTGGGTACCGCCTCCGTGGGCACCTCCTCCATGGGCACTGCCTCGATGGGCGTCTCCCCCACGGGTACCGTCTCCACGGGCGCCTCTTTCGTGGGCACTGCCTCGATGGGCGTCTTCTCCACGGGCTCTACCTCCATGGGCGTATCCGCGCTGGGTGGGCGCTCCACCACTATAAACACGCCTCTCTTTGTTTTCAGGCTCTTTTCATAGCATTTTTTCTCTTCCTGCTGATCGGACTTGATCGCGATCACTCTGTCATTGAGATTGGGCAGTTTCAGCTTCATGTGTTGTGTAGACGTCACCCCCCAGTCTGTTTAGAGCTGGCCTCCCCAGCAAAATGTTGTACGCCGAATTGGCGTTCACAACTAGATACCTTATGTTCTCAGTGCGCGACGCCGTACCATCTGTGAAAGTCGTCCTCAGCTCTAGATAGCCGCGCACCTCCACATGGTCCTCTGCGAAGCCATACAAACACCTTGTATATAGCCTCAATAGATCGGGGGACAACTGCAGCTTGTTGAACGTGGACTAGAACATTACGTCCGCGGAGCTGCCTTGGTCCACGAGCATGCGGTGCACCTTCCTCCCTGCAGTTACGACTGAAATCACCACTGGGTCGTTATCGTGGGCGACGACGTCGTGAAGATCATCCCTCGTGAACGCAAGGTCGATGTCCAGCAAGTTGTCCGCCCCCTGCTCAGCCACCGAATTCACTAATCGCACGTACCTCTTGCGTTGAGAGGCAGTGCATCCTCCGCCTGAAAAACCACTAGAAATGGTGTGAACCTCCCCATGGATAGGCATCTCATGGGCCTGATCTTCTACTGGTACCTCCAAGGCCGCGGCTGCGGACGACCCCGCCAGATAGTCATTCAAGAACCCGCTCTTCACTAGCTCATCCAACTGATGGCCTAGAGCTAAGCAATTGGTGATTTGATGCCGAAACGCCTAATGGAACTCACACCACGCGTCCTTGTGTGGTCCCAGCACCTTATCTGTCTTCGCAGGGACCCTCAGCCTATCTGCGATGTTAGGCACTACAATGAGGTCCTTCAGCTCCACCACGATGTTGTGCCTAACCGACCGGTTCTTCCCTGAGCGCCCCCTCGCCTGGGGCTTCCTCGCCTCGTAGGGGCGCTTCCTCTCTTGGCCCCTCCTCCCTGTCGCGGCTTCATTCACCCTTGCGAGTTGTGCACACAACTGTGCTCTAGGGCGTGCGGGTGCAACACTTGCACGTTTCTCGCACACCTCACCCTCTATCGCGATGTGCTCCATCGTGCGACGCCTTATCTCTGCGAAAGTTCTGGGATGATTCCTGATGATCGACTCGTAGAATGGCCCAGGGAAGATCCCCTTCCTGAACGCATACACGATCATTGGCTCTTCCGTGTTGCCAACCTTCACCACCTGCACCCCAAAGCAGTTGATGTATGCTTTCAACGTCTCCCCCTGATACTGCTTCACGTCGAAGAGGTCATACGACACCGGCGGGGGAGCCCGGTTCGCCATATACTGCTCCCTGAACAGCTGTGAGAGTTGCGCGAAGGAGGTCACGTGACCATTTGGAAGGCTAATGAACCAGTCCATTGTCATTCCTGTCAGCGTGCTCACGAATAACTTGCACCTCACGGCGTCAGAACCGCCGACAAGCATCATTTGCGTGTGGAACGCAGTGAGGTGCGCCTCTGGATCTTCCATCCCCGTGAACGTGACCTTCGGACCCACGAATGTGGGTGGAATTACTGCCTCCATATTGGACTGCGAGAAAGGCATAGGAAACTCCCTAGGTGGCGTGAAACACTCGCGATCCTCTGTTTCACGATTCCCAGGGTGGTTGCGCAACCCGCGGCGCAACTATTCGTTCGTGCGGCACAACTCTTTGTTTCTCGCCTGCGACGCCGCAAGATCCAGCTGAATGCGTTCTTGCTCCACTTTCGACGCCGTCATCGCCTCTTGAAGGCCTTGCATCACCTCCATGACCTGCTGCAGGGTCATGCCATCACTCTCTGCGCGCATTATTGAACTCTGCCTAGTAGTCCTCATTCTTCACGGTTCTTGGAGAATCTTGAACTGTTACTGCGAGTCTTGGAACTTTCTTCAGTGGAACCGAACGAAACTTGAAGATTTTCGGTGAATCTTGCAATAATCTTGAAAAACCTCCACGAACCTTGTTGTCGCTACTGAAACTTGAACTACTTGCGGTGGGACTGCTGTTTTAGATCAGGCCCCACGGTGGGCGCCAAATGTTCCTACCGGTTGACCAGATTGTTCTTCGTGCGTAGCTTCGAGCTGCGTATCAAGGACTCCTTCGTCTTTGTTCCAAATCTCCACCCTTCGCCGCCGTGAATACGTGAAACAGAGAGAACAAAGGGCACCCTCGCAGCCGTTTGCACTCCGACGCTCAAGTTAGTACTAGCAGAAAACACCGTGCACCTCCGTATCAGAACACCGCAGACATCGTGTTCAGAAGGTGCGTAACTGAATTGTAACTGAATTCTCTCTCGTTCTCAAGTCACTCGTACGTACATTGTGTAAGCGTAAAATGACTCAAACTCTGTAAAACGTCAAAATGACTAAAACGTACCTTAGTCTGCTGACAGTGAAAGCTTATATACCTTTCCAGTGCTTTTGCCACGTGTCTCCTTCTAACTTAAGTGTAACTCTGTGTGGGAGGCCTTACGACGCTATAACCCAACTTAGGGAAATCCCAGCGTGTAAGTCTCCCTTCTCGAAGTGCATCTGGCGCGGGGGGAGGGTGACTACCTGGGTGCCAACTCATGCACCCCAACTTCTAGTCACTCACCCTGGGAGTGTTTCTGCCCCCTTACGTACCATGCATGCATATTACCCCCTGGGACGTGGCCCTCTCATGGGTCGTCTCTGTCTCACGCGTCATGCATAGATACTCCGCGAGTTGGGTCTCTCCCTGCTGGTACTAGGGGTGTGGCTCGGAAACCACCTTTCTCTTCTATTATTACTCTTTCGGGGTACGGAGGCCCGAGGCCTCCACGCCCTTACCGTGTCGCCCCCTCCACGGTCACTCTCACCCGTGGGTATCGGGGGGTGACACCACCCAACTGTAAGCACCTCTTGATCCGGACCCAGTCAACGCTCGGGGCCTCGTGAATGCCCAAGGCCTGGTCGACCCCCGTTCTCACCTCATTGCGCCCCTGAAGGGTCCTACCAAGTGTTGACTTTGGTCAACACCCAAGGACGGGTCGGTACAAAAACCAGTGCCAAAATGAGACTTGTGTGCAGCAGAACTGTACCGTCCCGTATCCGGGCGTTGACTAAGTCAAAGTCAAAGTCAACGGCTGGAGAGTCAAAGTCAACGTAAGGCGTCGCCTAGGTGGAGAAACGCCAAGTGCCAGCATCGCCAAGAGGAAGCGTCGCCAGGACAAGGCGTCGCCTAGGTGATGGCGTCGCCCGACCAGGGCGTCGCCAGATCAAACAGTGCTAAAGCAAGGCAATCACGGTGTGGTTCCCCGATACCCATGGGTAGGAAAGACCATGGAGGGAGCGACGCCGTGGGGAGGCCTCAGGTCCCGATAACCCGGGGCAGTGATAAAGAAAAGGAAAAGGTGGCTTCAAGGCCATAGTAATAGTACCAGTGTAGGGCAACCTGACTCGTGAAGTGCTCCTGCCGCCCCAGAGACGCCTGTGGGACAGATACGACTCAAGAGGAAAGTCACGCCCAGGGCAACCGGGTGCAGGGTACAAGAGGAAGGCAGATACGCTCTCAAAGTAAGTGACTAGATAATTGGGGGGCGTGAGTTGGCACCCAAGAAGTCACCCCTAGCGCAGTAGCACTCCCAAGCAGGAGGACTCACACGCAGAAACGTCCCCAGGTGGGCAGAATCGCCCCCAGATGGGGTCACGGCGTCGTGAGGCCCTCCACGTGTACAACAGCCATGTCAGAATGGAAACACCCTTTAGTCAGGTGCCAGGTAATTTAAGTCATTCAATACAGTTTCCCTTTCGAGCATTCAGGTACTATAATGGCTCCCAAGCGTTTCAACGTCTTAAATGCGCTACGTTTTCTAAATTAAATACGCTGATTGAGTGCGTTACGTTTGTAATTAAAGGCGCTTTAAATGCTTGGGTAGTTTAAATAGCGCGGAGAATGTTGGAAAGAGGGTTCGAACTTTCTGCAAATTTACCAGAGCTCTCTAGTTGCTTGCTCGTGCTTCAACAGTTACGAACAAGGGACTGGGGAATATTGTTGCTTGAGAGAGAGAACACAGACACACAATACACAGTTATTCTTTACCACCTTCAGAGTGCCATACGCGGTGCTCAGAGACGGAGGTGGACAATTTTGGTGTTTCTTGCTGGCTGACTTGAGCGTCGGAGTGCAAACGGCCGCTAGGGCGCCTCTTTGTCCTCTTTTTTGCAGGAATACACAGGCAATCAATGGGAAGGAGTCCCTAGCTGACGGTTGAGGTCGCGCACGAAGACGTCTCGGTCAACCGGACGGAACATTTGACGCCCACCGTGGGGCCGATATAAAACATCAGTCCCATCACAAGTTCGAGAAAATTTACCAAGTTACAGTAACGTTGAAGGAGGTTGGAGTGACAATGGCCCCCACCAGACGAAGCACAGCACGCGCGGCCCCAGCAGAACTATCCATGCAGCAGGTCCTGGAGATAATGAGGGGGCTGCAGCAGGACATGGCGGATTCGAAAATGGAACAGGAACGCATGCAGGCAGACCTTGATGCCTCGCATGAGCGGAACGAAGAGCTCCACCGTGTGAATGAGGAGTTGTGCCAGGGCCTGAGAAATGATCGGAGGCGGCCTGGACATGACGAGATGGAGAACCATTCCCCACCAAGGGAGTTTTCCACTCCTTTCTCGCAGGAGATCCTAGACGCCGCGATCCCGAACACGTTCGCGGGACCCAAGGTGATCTTCACCGGGATGGAGGACCCAGAGACGCACCTTGCTGCGTTTCACACACAGATGGTCCTGATAGGCGGTTCTGATGCTGCCAAGTGCAAGCTCTTCATGAGCACCCTAACCGGGATGGCCATGGACTGGTTCATTAGCCTCCCAGAGGGTCATATCACATCTTTCCGCCAATTGTCGCGATTGTTCAGGGAACAATACTTAGCCAACAAGGCCCCGCCGCCGGTTTCCTACGATCTGTTTGATGTGAAGCAGTATCAGGGGGAGACCCTGAAGGAGTATATCAATCGCTTCGGGGCCCAGGTCGTGAAGGTTGGTACGACAGAGGAGCCTATGATCGTGTACGCATTTGTGAAAGGCGTATGCCCCGGTCCCTTTGGAGAATCCATCATCCGCAACCGCCCTAGGACTTTCGCCGAACTACGGCGTAGGGCAGTAGAGCATATTGCCTCTGAAGGGGAGGTATGTGTGAAGCGCACCAGCGCCGTGCCCTCACGCCCAAGGGGACCGGCGCGAGCCCAACCCGTCAGGGTCAATGAGACCACGACGGGAAGAAAGAAGCCAGAGGCGAGACGCCCCTACGAGGCCAGAAAGCCCCAGCCCCGGGGTCCAGCAGGAGGCGATCGCCCCGCCAGAGAAAGAGCGAGACCGGCGAGGTACAACTTCGTGTTTGAGTTGAAGGATTTGATCGCCGTGCCTAACATAGCTGAGAGGCGACCGACGACCGGCGAAGACCGACAAGGTGTTAGGGCCCCGTAAAGACTCTTGGTGCGAATTCCACGAGGCTTTCGGGCACCACATTGATAATTGCCTGTCGTTGGGCTACCAGCTAGATGAGCTGGTGAGGACTGGGTTTTTGAAGGACTATGTCGCAGATCCCACAACGACCGCCACCTTGCCGCCGGCGGCGGAAGAACCAGCACACGAGATGCCTGTGCTTGGTGAGGTCCACACCATTGCTGGAGGTTTTTCCGGCGGAGGACCCACCGCCTCCCAGCGGAAGAAATACGCGAGGGGGGTGAATTCAGTCGAAGAGAGGCTCTCAGGGGAGCCGTGGGAGTCGGATATCATGTTCACGAGAAGAGACCTCCGAGATGTGGTACCCCATGACAACGACCCCGTTGTCATCTCAGTTGTCACAGCCGGAAGGAAGGTGCACAGAGTGCTTGTCGACCAAGGAAGTTCGGCAGACGTCATGTTTCTGTCGACCTTTAATAAGTTACGGCTGTCCCCCGATCTGTTGAGTCCCTATACGGGGTGCCTGTACGGGTTCGGGGATAACCAGGTGGAAGTCCGGGGGTACCTGGAGCTGAGGACTACGTTCACCGACGGAGAGGCCTCCCGTACCGAAAGCATCCGGTACCTGGTCGTGAACGCCAACTCCGCCTACAATATTTTGCTGGGCAGACCGGCGTTGAACCGTCTGAACGCGGTATCCTCCACACGCCACATGAAGATGAAGCTGCCAGACCTCAATGGCCAAGTGATAGTCATCAGGTCAGACCAGGAGGAGGCAAGGAAATGCTATGAAAACAGCCTGAAAACGAAGAGAGGCGTGTTCATGGTGTATGAACGTCCGCCGAGCGCGGACACGACGATGGAAGAGGCGACGCCCGCTGGGTTGACGCCTGAAGAGGCCATAGCGGAGAGGGCGATGCCCAAAGCAGATGCGCCTATGGAGGAAGGCCCTGACGACGCGGCGCCCGTGGAAGAGGCGGCGCCCGTCGAAGATGATAGCAGGGAGCAGCCCGCGGCTAACGCCGTAGAAAGGGAGATTGGCGGCAAGACTTTCAAGTTAGGAAGTTCGCTAATCCCAGAAGAACAGGAAGGGATGGCAGAAGTGATTTCACGCCACCTGGATGCCTTCGCATGGTCCGCCTCGGACATGCCAGGCATCGACCCCGATTTCCTGTGTCACCACCTCAGCATGGACGCCACGGTCCGCCCCGTGCGTCAGAGAAGGAGAAAGTTCAATGAGGAACGACAACAGGTGGTGAAAGACGAAACGGAGAAGCTGCTGAGTGCTGGCCACATTAGGGAGATTCAATACCCTGAGTGGCTCGCCAACGTCGTCTTGGTGAGAAAGGCGAACGGAAAGTGGAGGATGTGTGTTGACTTCACGGACCTGAACAAGGCATGCCCAAAGGACTCGTATCCGCTGCCCAGCATCGACGCCTTGGTAGACAGTGCGTCTGGCAGCAAGGTGCTGAGTTTCCTGGACGCCTTTTCAGGGTACAACCAAATCAAGATGCACCCAAGAGACGAGAGCAAGACTGCATTCATGACTGAGACATGCAGTTACTGCTATAAGGTGATGCCCTTCGGGCTGAAAAATGCAGGCGCCACGTACCAGAGGCTAATGGACAAGGTCTTGGCGCCAATGCTTGGGAGGAATGTGTACGCCTATGTAGACGACATGGTGGTGGCGTCGCAGAATAGGGTGCAGCACATGGCGGACCTGGAGGAGTTGTTCAACACAATATCCAAGTACTGCCTCAAGTTAAACCCCGAGAAGTGTGTTTTCGGGGTAGAGCCGGTAAGTTCTTGGGTTTTCTGCTCACCGAGAGGGGGATAGAGGCGAACCCCGACAAATGTGCGGCTATTATCGCCATGCGGAGCCCGACGTCGGTAAAGGAGGTGCAACAGCTGACAGGGCGGATGGCGGCGCTCTCGAGGTTTGTTTCCGCCGGAGGAGAGAAGGGGCACCCGTATTTCCAGTGCCTCAAGAGAAACAGTCGTTTTGCATGGACTGATGAATGCGAAGCGACTTTCATTAAGCTGAAGGAGTACCTGGCGACTTCACCGGTCCTCTGCAAGCCGGTAGCGGGCGTGCCCCTCCGGTTATATTTTACTGTAACGGAGCGGGCCATCAGTTCCGTGTTGGTCCAAGAGCAGGACCGGAGTTAGAAGCCCATCTATTTCGTAAGCAAGGCCTTACAGGGAGCTGAGACAAGGTACCAAGCGCTAGAGAAGGCGGCGCTGGCGGTAGTGTTCTCTGCTAGGAGGCTCCGTCATTACTTCCACAGCTTTACGGTGGTGGTGATGACCAACCTCCCTATACAGAAAGTGCTGCAGAAACCCGATGTGGCAGGAAGAATGGTGCGCTGGGCGGTGGAACTGTCAGAATTCGACATCCAGTACGAGCCTAGAGGATCCATCAAAGGGCAGGTGTACGCAGATTTTATAGCGGAACTGTCGCCTGGAGGTGAGCAAGAGGTGGAGGTGAGTTCGCAGTGGCTGCTCTCGGTTGATGGCTCTTCCAACCAACAAGGGAGCGGTGCGGGAATAGTCTTGGAGGGACCCGACGGCATACTGCTCAAGCAGGCCCTGCGCTTTGCTTTCAAGGCAAGCAACAATCAGGCAGAATATGAAGCCCTGATAGCAGGAATGCTCCTGGCCAAGGAGATGGGCGCACAGAACCTCCTGGTGAAGAGCGACTCCCAGCTGATTACGGGGCAGGTGTCGGGTGAGTTCCAGGCGAAGGACCCACAGATGGCGGTGTACCTGAAATACGTCTAGTTGTTGAAGGGAGCATTCAACGCTCTTGAGCTAATACATGTCCCGAGGGAGCAGAATGCCAGAGCTGACCTGCTTGCAAAGCTGGCCAGCTCAGGCAAGGGGGGTAGACAGAGGACAGTGATCCAGGAGACTCTCAAAGCTCCGCGTAGATTCGTGGAAGACAACAGGGTGGATGTCCTCCAGGTTTATACATCTAGGGGAAGGCCAAGGAGTCATTGCTCTTTGACACAGGATACGCAGAGGGCGCCCCGCATCAGCACATACGCGGACGCGCCCGAAGAAGGGCAGATGCAGGTATCCGTTCTGACCAGGGGAGACACCTGGATGACCCCCTACAAGCGATACCTGGCGGATGGGGGTCTCCCAGTGGAGCCTGAAGAAGGTAAAAAAGTCAAAAGAAATGCCGCGAGATATACTTTGGTGGATGGTGTGCTGTTCAGGCACGGTTTCACTCACCCTATCCTAACATGCGTCAGTGGCGATGAGTGCACCAGGATAATGGTGGAGCTACACGAAGGTATCTGCGGGAGCCACGTAGGGGGAGGATCCTTAACCTCCAAGGTAATACGCACAGGTTTCTTCTGGCCAACAGTGAAAGAGGACTGCGCACGGCACGCCCAGCGGTGTAGGCAATGCCAAAAGCACGCTGACTGGCACAAGGCGCCGCCAGAAGAGTTGCGGTCCATATACAGCCCGTGGCCTTTCCATACATGGGGAATCGACATCCTGGGCCCCTTCCCACTGGCGATCAGGTAGATGAAGTATTTGATCGTTGCCATCGAATACTTCACCAAATGGATAGAGGCAGAGCCCGTGGCCCAAATCACAGCGCACAAAGTACAACATTTTGTGTGGAAGAACATTGTGTGCCGTTTTTGCGTACCTAGGCGGTTGATATCCGACAACGGAACCCAATTCGCCAGTCAACAGTTGAGAAACCTATGTGCTGAGGTAGGCATTAAACAGGTGTTTGCATCAGTTGAGCACCCTCAGACTAATGGGCAGGTAGAATCGGCAAACAGAGTTCTGCTGAGAGGGTTAAAAAGAAGGATAGAGAAAGCCAAAGGGGCGTGGGCGGAAGAGGTACCAAGGATCGTATGGGCCTATCACACCACACCCCAATCCTCTACTATGGAGACGCCTTTCAGTTTGGTTTACGGGTCGGACGCGATGATCCCGGTAGAAATACATGAGAGCTCGCCACGTTTTCAAAACTTTGTGGCGGAGGAATCCAATGAAGAGAGGCGGGTAAACCTGGATCTGCTAGACGAGGCCAAGGAAGAAGCTAGAATAAAAGCTGAAGCGACGAAGAGAAGAGTAGAGCGGCAATATAGCTCTAAGGTGAAGCCGCGACAGTTTCAGGTCGGCGACCTAGTGATGAGAAAAGCTTACCCATACGAGTTGGAGAATAAGCTGTCTCCCAAGTGGACCGGACCTTTCAGAGTTACTGAGGCTAAGGGCAACGGTTCGTACAACCTGGAGACTTTAGATGGAGGTCCTATTCCACGCAGTTGGAATGCAGCCAACTTAAAATTTTATTTCAGTTGACTTATGTAACCAGTTATGTAACAGTTTAGTTGAAGGGGACGCTCTTTTTCCCTCTCGGGGGTTTTTTTAATGAGGTCACCCTAATAAAGGTAAAACCAATTTGAGAAAAAGAAGTGCCTTGGTTCTTAGCCTGTATTTTTCTCCATTTGAAGTAAGGGAAGGCGTCGCCAAGAGAGAAGGCGTCGCCTAGGTCTAGGCGTCGTCAAGAAAGAAGGCGTCGCCTGGAGGGAGGCGGGAGCCGTGGATGAGCAGGGCGAAGGAAAACGCGCAATATGCGAAATGTATGCAGAGTAAAGTGACGTTGCAAAAATCAATTGATATAGAAAAAGTTGGTGTTACAAGCAATGTTCAATACAATTGAAGTAGCCCAAATGGGGCGAATATTACAACTCGTGCAAGTCATAAAAGAGCCACTTTTCAGTAGTCATCAGAATCAGCACTGGAGGAAGGCGAAGCCCCTTTCCCAGTCCGCAGAGCTCGAGTAAGTCGTGTCCTCCTTTCTTGGTTTATTTTCGAACCTGCACCAAGAGAGATAAATGTGTCAGAGATACCATGAAGCAAGACATGCACGTACAGAGAACAACAAGGGCCGGAGTTTCTAGGGCAGCGACTCTTACATATGTACTTTTCGAGAGTCCCAACGTTGAACTCCAGGCTGATCAAAGTGGCAGAGTCAAAACCTCCCGCCTCAGCAAGAAGCCGACAAGCTATTTGATCATTTGGAGCCAGCTTCTTGAAGGGTGTGGTTTTGAGGGCCCTCGTCTCTCTCACCCAATACAGCGGAAACCCATCCAGAGCGTCGGGAACAAGATCAGTATGGCAGATCTTGAAGAACCGACCCTTCCACCCGGAGAACGCGCTTAGGAAGGGTGTGAAGAGAACTCTCCCGGGTACATTACTGAGAGTTACCCAGAGGTTGTGTCTCTGCCTCTTCACCTCAAAGAAGTGAAGAAATAGGTCAACCGAGGGTGCACAACCCAGAAACCCGAAGAGAATGTCGAAGGCTTTGACAAAGGCCCAGCTGTTGGGGTATAACTGGCCGGAGCAACGTTGATCTCCGACAGCAGTTCCTTCTCGAACCGGGAAAAGGGTAGGCGCATTCCGATGGTCTTGAACACCACCTGGTAAAAGTAAAAGAAAGGGACCCCTTCATTGGCCCGTTCGTCTCCACATACTGGCTCCCCTAGAGTGCAAAGGAGCACAGCGATGTCGTCGTCATGCCTCCTCGCGAAGGCCCGGTGGTCATAAGAACACGAATCCCCTTTGTGCTCCCTTATGGCCCTGGTAGCGAGAAGCATGAACACTCATCAAGAGGTTCACTCGAGGCCCAAGGGTATAAGTCCTTAGGACTGACCCTGGACGAAGCAGCATGAGAAGACATTCTTTAACAAGATCAGGGATTTCAAGGGTGTAGGGGCTGCCGGAAATGCAAGAGTCGAGCGAGGGAGCGAATGCTGGAACAACCCTTCGTGAGAAAGAAAGGGTGCAAGAATAAGGGTGCAAGAAGAGAGACGTAAGTAGGTTAGAAAGTGGGAAAATGATGAGGATAGTTTCAGAGTTTGAAGAGTTAAATAAAGCGGTTAGAGCGCCAAACGACGCGAATGGATGCACCGCACGATCAAGCCACGTGGCAGAAGATGAGAGGCTGCCCTGGCACCGCTGGTTAAGCTGAGAACGTCGTATCAATAGAATACCCATGGTACGATGCGCCGTCGAAAGTGGGCAGTAGGGTCACAACATGGTAGCTACAGAACTCACGTGAAATCGATGACTGGATGTCCGAATCAGCCATACAGAAAGCGCCACGTGAGCAAGTTGAATGAAGAACGTTCATCAGCTATACAGGGAGCGCCTCGTGGAAGATACGAGGAGAGCCTTGCGCTCTTCGCTGCCCCAGGCATCGACCAAGCCCAAGGTCAAAGTCAATGTCAAGATTAGGGACGACCCCAAGGCGACACTAGCATGAGACGCCCGAGGCGTCGCTTGGAATGACATAAAGGACGACGCCAGCATGAGACGTCGCGGGCGTCGCCAACCCCAAATATCAGCAGGATCGTCTCCCCGATACCCACAGGTAGGACAGACTGTGGAGGGAGACGAGATTGAAGGGGGCAGAGTTAGTTGCCGGCGTTATCTCCCCGATACCCACGGGTAGGAAAGACTGTGGAGGGAGATAAGATCGCCAAACGCCAGCGAATTGCTGGCAGGGTGTTCCCCGATACCTATGGGAAGGAAAGACCATAGAGGGAACGACCCCCCCCCCCAAAGCACTCGACGTTTTAGACACCCGGGGACGATACGGCGCTGCTGTAGCAGGCCTCTCCCTAGGCGTGGGCCCGGGGCTAAGGATCAAGGAGAAACCGTTGCGGTGTTAGAGACACCCGTGGACGATACGGCGTCACTAGGTGAGCCTCTCCATGGGCGTGAGGGTTGGCACGCGACCTTTCCCGGTCATACAAAGCCGCCCAACGAAGCGAAAGAAGCGAGTATAATGCAAACAAAACAACCGAAGCATAAGAAGGCAAAAGATGAGAATAAGATCGCGCAAGCAAATCGTATATGGCAAAGACACAAAAGCAATCATATGAACACCCAAATTGGTAACAAGAGTACGGATGATTCAAAGAATTACAAGTTTAAACAGAGAAAGTCAAAAGCAAGCGTAAAGAATAAAGGAATTAAGCTTGAAGGTGAAGGTGGCGGGTGAGAGACAGCGGTTCAGTCATCCATGTCCATGGGCACGACCTTCCCATCGACGACATGGTGCATGGGGTCGCAGTTCGAAATATTGATGCCAGGGTTCTCGCAGGACGCCTGGGTCAGAGCCTCCTGGAACCCTCCTCGAAAGTACCCGTCATCTCCTGGATAAGGGACTTTTTCTCCTTCTCTAGCTCCTCAACGGCGGCATCCCAGAGGTCACCTGCTTCTCCAGAGCCTCTTTCTCCACGCGAAGCCGACTGACCTCGACCTGTAGTTTGTCGTAGTCAGCCCGAAGAAGGTCCATAGCTTTGGCCTGGGTGGCCATTTCCCCCTCCATCCGCTCCATCTTGTCACGGCAACGGTCCTTCAGGTCCTTTTGAATTTCTGCATCAGCTTTGAGCAATTCCTGAAGGCCGTTACCTGGACATGGAGGGCGACTTCACGAGTATAAAGGCCAGCCTGGAGCTCCAATGCCTCTGCCAGTTGCCTCTCAGTTTCTGCTTTGGACTCTTGCGCTTGCTTCATAGAGGTTTGGTAGGTTTCGTTCTGGCGCCCCAGGGTCCTCATTTCCTCCTCCAGAGTAGTAGCCTTTGTTTCTAAGGCCTGGAGAGTCTGAGCTTGCATGACCGCGTTTCTGGCCTGGGCGCGCCATTCAAGGGCCACCGCCAAGAAGGCCCCCAAGTAGAAGGGCATGCCTTCCTTCCTGTCGGTGCCCTCTGGCAGAGTCCGCCACTGAAGCCCCTCATTAGATGCATAATCGGAGGAGGGATGGCGATGAAATCAGGGGCGGCAGCGACGGAAGCAGGGGAAGCAATGGCTTCTGTCGGCGGCGGAGACGGGGCAGATTCGGCGCCTTCGCCCCTTTCATCTTAGAGTGTCATGGGAGGGAGTGAGGTCGCACTTGGGGGGTTGTCGATGAAGGGGTTCCCTCCCTGGGGCGACGCCTCTACCAAGAGAGGAACCCGCGCAGATTTTCTTCTTCTGAAGGGTGCCACGCCTTCTAAGTCCTCATCATCTGATAGAATCTCCAAAACCCGTTTCCCTTTGTCAAGGGGGGTTGGAGCCGGTGACGAGGCCGCGGCTAGGGGAACAGCGGCGATGGGTAGAGGAGAGTGGGGAGTCTGAAGTGCTGCGAGGCTGTGTGGAGATGACGGAGGTGAACTCAGGGGAGCCTCAGCGGTGATCTGAGGAGGCGGTGACAGAGTCGGTGGGGGAAGCGGATCGGCAGCAGGGGTGGAGGAGTCGCCCGCCTTGGTGGCACGTGCCTCCTTCATTGCTTTCGCCAACATCATTCTCTTAGAAGCGCCCATCACTGATCCTACATCAAGGCAGACCAAACCGTAAGAATTAGGACCAAAGCAGCTATGCAAAATTACAACACACATGGAGGCGTGAAATGCAAATAACATGGCACAATATAAAACGAGCATAATAGTCTGGGGGAACAAACGTTCGATAGCAGGCTGTTCACAACAAGAAAGATGAGGGGAAAGCCCCTTACCAAAGTAGGTGGTCAGGGCGTGAGCATTGTACTCACTAGCGACCAGCTTCAAGGTATCAAAAACGATCCCCAACCAGGCCAACGCTTTGCTTACCTCCCTATCGGCGGGAGATAGCTCTTCCAGGGTTTTGGCCCTGAGCAGTTTAGGGCGCTCCGTCCAGTAAAGGGGGAAGCCATCCAAAGCTGTGGGATCGTGCTTAGCGCTGCACACCCTGAAGAACTTCCCTTTCCAGTTCTTGTAAGAATTTTGGAAGAGAGAGAGGAGGATCCTGCCCGCGATCCCGGAAAAGCTTACCCAGAAGCTCTTCCCTGCTTCTTCACCTCAAAGAAATGCAGGAAGACATCTACAGAAGGGCGGATACCCAGGTGTCCACAAAGAATTTGGAAACCCCTCACGAATGCCCAGCTGTTGGGATGGAGCTGGGCGGGGGCAGTATTGATTTCAGTGAGAAGTTCCCGTTCGAAGGGGGTGAACGGGAGACGCACTCCTACGCGTTTGAACACGGTCTGGTACATGAAGAAGAAGGGTTTCCCTTTCCTAGGTCTGTCATCCAAACAAACAGGTTCCCCAGGCCTGCCGGGACGGACGGATATGTGGGCGTCGTGTGTGCGGCAGAAGGCGTTAAAGTTGTACAAATGGGGATCCCCGCGGTGAGCTTCCAGGTCCTGGAAGGAAGTCAGGCTAGTGCATTCGCTCAGGAGCTCGTCGGGGGCCCAGGGGTAGAAGGCTTTGTAGTTGGACTTAGGGGTCGTGGGGGATGAATCAGGCTCCGCGTTCGCGCGCGTCATGGTGTAAACAAATAGCTGGAGAAAGAAGAGAAGAAAAAGGGTTTAGCGAGTGTAGCCATGGCAGGAAGGGGAGAGAGCCCCAGGAAACATCACCCACGCGAGCAAACTCAGAGGGGGAAGAAGAAGTGGAGAAACGCAGTAATGCATGAATAACAACAGTCCCAGGCAGTTCAATGAATCATATAATGCGACGAAAGGGAAGAGTCGTGAGTACTCGAAATCGTACCTTTGCTATTGGAGTGGAGGCGGTAGAAGAGCGCAGGAAGGAGAGAATCGCAATTGCAGAGAAAAGGGTTTGAAGGCGATGAACAGTGCGGAGATGCAGAGAGAATGAATGTAACAGTAGGGTGAGCGCGGGGTTTGGAGTAACTTAAACGTTACATTCCGCAACTCAAGAGGCGCTAACTGAGGGCCGTGAGATCGTACCATGTGTCAAAGGATCAATCGTCTCAGGGAAGCGCAAGAGTCTCTAGAGGTTGGCCGGGGGATGGGCCACGTGGCGCGCGATCAAGGGTAGCCCCAAAAGGTGTTATTATCATCATTTCAGAGGAGGTCCAATCAGTCAGTAAGAGCGCTCCTAGGGTTCAGAGAGCGTCACATCAACAATTCGAGAATTGTTGAGTCAGCAGGGAATGACACGTCATCAGGATGGCACGTGGACGGCGTGGGCGAGGCTTTAGTCTTTACCCTGAAGACAAGTCTTCAGCTTAAGACTGGGGGGCTTGTGTACCGTCCCGTATCCGGGCGTTGACTAAGTGAAAGTCAAAGTCAACGGCTGGAGAGTCAAGGTCAACGCAAGGCGTCGCCTAGGTAGAGAGACGCCAAGAGGAAGCGTCGCCGAGGCAAGGCAGCGCCTAGGTAAAGGCGTCGCCCAACCAGGGCGTCGCCAGATCAAACAGTGCTAAAGCAAGGCAATCACGGTGTGGTTCCCCGATACCCATGGGTAGGAAAGACCATGGAGGGAGCGACGCCGTGGGGAGGCCTCAGGTCCCGATAACCCGGGGCAGTGAAAAGAGAAGGAAAAGGTGGCTTCAAGGCCATAGTAATAGTACCAGTGTAGGGTAGCCTGACTCGTGAAGTGCTCCTGCCGCCCCAGAGACGCCTGTGGGACAGATACGACTCAAGAGGAAAGTCACGCCCACGGCAACCGGGTGCAGGGTACAAGAGGAAGGCAGATACGCTCTCAAAGTAAGTGACTAGATAATTGGGGGCATGAGTTGGCACCCAAAAAGTCACCCCTAGCGTAGTGGCACTCCCAAGCAGGAGGACTCACACGCAGAAACGTCCCCAGGTGGGCAGAAACGCCCCCAGATGGGGTCACGGTGTCGTGAGGCCCTCCACGCGTACAACAGCCATGTCAGAATGGAAACACCCTTTAGTCAGGTGCCAGGTAATTAAAGTCATTCAATACAGTTTCCCTTTCGAGCATTCAGGTACTATAATAGCTCCCAAGCGTTTCAACGTCTTAAATGCGCTACGTTTTCTAAATTAAATACGCTGATTGAGTGCGTTACATTTGTAATTAAAGGCGTTTTAAGGCGCTTTAATGCTTGGGTAGTTTAAATAGCGCGGAGAATGTTGGAAAGGGGTTGAACTTTCTGCAAATTTACCAGAGCTCTCTAGTTGCTTGCTCGTGCTCCAACAGTGACGAACAAGGGACTGGGGAATATTTTGCCTGAGAGAGAGAACACAGACACACAATACACAGTTATTTCTTACCACCTTCAGAGTGCCACACGCGGTGCTCAGATACGGAGGTGAACAGTTTTGGTGTTTCTTGTTGGCTGACTTGAGCGTCGGAGTGCAAACGGCCGCTAGGGCGCCTCTTTGTCCTCTTTTTTGCAGGAATACACAGGCAATCAGTGGGAAGGAGTCCCTAGCTGACGGTTGAGGTCGCGCACGAAGACGTCCCGGTCAACCGGACGGAACACTTTCTAAAAAAGTTTCTAAGTCCCCATCGTTTTTCGGCGATTGGCGGCATCAGTTAAAGTTTAAAGTCCTCATCGTCTTTGGGCGATCGGAGGCACCAGTTAAAGACCTCAACGCCCTCGCGCGTTCTGAGGCGAGAAAGAGATAAAGACCTCCTCGCCGTCGAACGAGTGCAGGCGAGTTAAAGTAAAAAGTCCTCAGTGCTTCCAGAGGGGAGAAGATGTAGCCTCTGGGGCAATGAAGAGGCACCAGCAAAAAGTCCTCAATGCTTCCAGGGGAGAGAAGATGTAACCTCTGGGGCAATGTAGAGGCACCAGTGAAAAGTCCTCAGTGTTTCTAGGGGAGAGAAGATGTAGCCCCTGGGGCAATGTAGAGGCACGAGTTAAAGACCTTCTCGCCGATGAGCGAGTTCAGGCAAGTTAAAGACCTTCTCGCCGATGAGCGAGTTCAGGCGAGTTAAAGACCTTCTCGCCGATGAGCGAGTTCAGGCGAGTTAAAGACCTTCTCGCCGTCGAGCGAGTTCAGGCAAGATAAAATCCTTCTCGTCTCGAGCGAGTTCAGGTACGGTGTAGAGGGTGGAAGAAGTTTAAAAGGATAGCTAAGGTAGGTTCGAAGAGAACACTTAGCTATCCGGCTTACTGTTCTGAAGGTCAGGAAAGGTAGAGAAGGATCCGAAAGGCGCCTCTACCCCCAGATAAGGGAATAATGGCCAGGTTGTGAAGGTAAGAGGAAGCTGGTATCGCCAAGACTCTTTGGCGACCAGGAGAAATTCAAGCAGTGGCGAGAAGCCAAGGCCCGTTCTGATAAGGCAGATCAGGTAAGCTATGTCTTAAGCTGTTAGTTGGGTTGAAGCTCGTTATTTGGGAAGTGGTTTTGCGCTGAGGTTCATTACCTTAAGGTTACAAGTTGTTAGAATGTTATCGTTCGAAAGTTGATGGTTCGAAGCGGTTAGTATACAATTGCGCTCGCGGAGTTGCTAAGTCAATTTCGTCTAAGAGATTTATACAAGGAAGATGAAGTTAACAAGAGAGATTATATAAAGGAGCAGGAAATGTCATAACATAGTGGCATCAGTTCAAAATACATGTACAGAAAAGGGGAAAAATTTATTACAAGCAAATTATGTAAGAGAGAGACAGATGAGTAAGTGATGGAGGGAAGCAGCAAGCGGCTAGTCTTCGAAAGGAACGATCTTCCCATCCACCACTTCATTGTTCAGCGACACCATGGAGAGATCCAAATCAGGGTATTGGCACGCAAATTGCTCCAGGGCGGCGTCAAACCCAGCAGCGAGGATTTGGGCAGAGCTCAGCTCGAGTTCTTCAGTTTGCTTCTTGAGCCCCTCGGTCTGCTGCTCCAATTCTTCAGCTCGTTTCTTGAGTTCTTCAGTTGTTTCACGAGCTTGAAGGAGGTCTTCAGCAACCTTCTTGGATTCCGCCTGCGCCTGGGCCAGCTTTGCGGCGATCTTCTCATTTTCCTCTTTGGCCTCGGCGAGTTTGGCCATGGTGTCACCTCTCTCCTTTTCAACTTTCCCCAAGAAGACCTCCCGATCTACTGACCTTTTCTCAAGGTTTTCTACCTTGGCAGCATCGGCTTTGATCGACGCTTCCAGGTCAGCCACCTTAAGACGGTAGGGGACCAGCTTGCTCTCCAGCTCGATCTTCTCTTGAGCTAAGAGGTGCACCCTATGGCGTAGATCGGTGGCCTCCTTGCGCGCCACCCTCAGCTCGGTGCTCATAGCATCCTCCACTCGCGAGTGGTCGATCTCTGCCAGCATGAGGTTGCAGGACAACTTCTCCGCCTCAATCCTTATTAGGCGATTCTCCTCTTGGAGCACGGAGATGTCATCCTGGAGTTTCTTGCTGGAACTCTCCACAGCTTTTGATATGATGGAGGGAAGGTCCTCTGCCATCATCTTGAGTTTTGCTGAGAAGGGTTCCCACATCCCTTTAACCGCAAGGGGAAGCTTGGCAATCGCTGGTGGTGGAGGCGCTGGAGGAGCCTGGTGCTGGTTCTCGCCACCACCTTCTTGAATTGGTTGGTGAGTTGGAGCTTCTTGGCGCGGTGGTGACGTGGGGGACTCGGTGATGATGATGGGCGAGTTGTGAGCGCCTTCATCCTCACCTTGCGCGGCTTCGGCGTTGGAAGCGGTTGAAGGAGGACCCCCTCCAGTAGATACAAATGGCGTGGAGGCGCTCGGGGGGTTCTCCATGAAGTTGGGCTCAGCAGCCTCAACCACGGGAAATGCAGCTGCCAAGGGAACTGCTTGGACTGGCGATGTGGGAGCTGGGGGAGGAGGCGGTGTTGGAGTTGGAGCTGGCGAAGAAGGCGGTGTTGATGTTGGAGGAGGAGGTGGAGCAGGTGGTGAAGAAGGCGCCACCCTTCTTCTTTTGGTGATGAGGCCATCTTCAGTTGCCTCATCGTCTTCTTCTTCATCCTCATGGACCACCTGAGGGGTTTTCCTCTTTGACTTCCTGAGGACAAGTTTTTTGCGTTATTGGGCGGGCAGGGCCTCTGAGGGAGCTGGGCCTTTAGGGGGCGATCTGCCCTGGGCAGCGGCGATCTCCACCACTGAGTTGGGCACAGTCTGGGAGCCCGACGCCAACCCATGGGCTCGAGCGAGCGCCCTCAGTTCAGCCAGTTTTCCTTTGCCCAACATGAGATCTGCATAATACAAAGGTATACAGGTTAGCTCAAAGACAAAGATAAACACATGAGTAAATATGCAAATGAGACAAACAAGTGATGCAGAAAATAAAGGCCAAGTCTATTACGCAACAGATAAGACACCCAGCAACAGATAACAGAGGTGCAGCACGAAGCAATAGCTTAGATATTAAGGTAAGTTCTAACCTATGCGGGCCTCGACTTGGCCTTCGAAGAATTCGAAGGAGGTGATCGCAGAGGTGAGGAAAGTAATGTTGGCGTCTGCCATGCTCTTCCAGAAGAGGCACAGATCTTTGTCCAGAGCGCCCATATTGTCGGGGCTCCTTGGCCTTCTGAAGCTTCCCTTGGAGTCTTTATTTCCCTTGTTTACCCAGTACAAGGGAAAGCCGTCAAGCAGCGAGTCGTCCTGGTCGTTTTGGCGCACTTGGATGAATTTTCCTTTCCAATCCTTGTAAGATTGCTGGAAGATAGAGAGGATCGACCTCCCAGCAATCCCGTTCAGACTCACCCAAAGGCGATCTCCTGGATGCTTAGCTTCAAAAAGGAAAAGGAAAACGTCCACTGACGCTGGCAGTCCCAGATGTGCGCATACGATCTGGAATGCCCTGACAAACGCCCAGCTATTGAGGTGAAGCTGGGCGGGGGCGATGTCGAGTTCAATTAACAACTCTCGCTCGAAACGACTAAAGGGAAGTCGGAGCTTCACCTTCTTGAAAAGCGTCGCATAGAGGAAGCAGAACGACTCGTCGTTACTCGTTTTGTCGTCGGCACAGATTGGCTCATCAGGATGGCAAGGCAACGCAGCCATTTTACTGTCGTGCTCCTTGTGAAATGAAAGATCTGGCTGGTCCCCCTTCCTTAATCGGAGCACCGCCAGCGCGGAGTTTATTGAAGAAGTTTCTTTCAGCAGAGCCGAGTTGGCCCAGGGGTAAAGATTCTTATAGTCTGGGGTAGGGATGGAGGCTCCTCCGGCGACCGGTGGAGTAGCCTGAGCCGGGTCGGGGCGAGAGGTTGCAGGCCTCTCAGCCTGGGAAGAAGGAGCACCAGGTGCTCGCGATGGGTTATGCGCTTGTGATGGAGGGTTTTGTGACGAAGGGTGAGGATTCGCGGTTATCTTTGTACGAACCATTGCGGGAAGTGCAAAGGAAAAAGTAAAAGAGAGGTGAGCGAAGGTTGCAGAGGTTGATCTGATTGTGAATAAAGGACGAAAAACGAACGAACGAAAGTTCGTTGTGATGGAAGAAATGGAAGGAGAAAACCCCAAGTTGCGAAAAAGGGGAAGAAGAAGAAACAACCCACAGCGTATGCACCAGGCAGTTAATGGATGATGCGAATCGGTTAAAATGCAGCAAATATCAACAGAAGAAGTAAAGGGAGTACCTTTCGATGATCAGACGAACGCTGAAGGAAGTTGGGGATTCAGAGAGTTGAAGAGCGTCGTGGGGTTTGCAGAAGAAGCTCAGAGCGTTTGAGAAGGCAAAGAGATGATGAAACAGTAAAAATGAAATGGGTTTAAGGGTTTTTCAAATGATTTTTGGAAGCGTAAACGACAGCTAAAGATGACCGTTGATGAAGCCACGTGTCGAGCGATTGGGAGGATGTTTGGTGGAGCGTCAGGAAAGCAGAAAGTACAAACGCTTGGGATTCTGCGCCAGCGCCACGTAGATCGGTAGTGACGTGACTTCTTTAGTCTTTTCGCTGGACAAGTCTTCGCTTAAGACTGGGGGGCTTGTGTACCGCCCTGGTAGTCGGAAGTGATGACGTGGCGTCGAGCTATTATATAGGCGTGTTGGATAGGACACCTGGCTGGCAGAAGGGAAGGAAGTCGGGGGGCTCGTGTAATCGCCAGTTATTAAGTTGGCGTGCTCCGATCTCCAGCATACCAAAACCGGCGGTCACCGGGTTGAAGATGAAGTCGCCAGATATGAACCCAGGCGACCAAGTGATTAGAGATCGCCAGAAGAAGGACATCGCCGAAGATAAAGTCAGATAGTCATTTCCCAGCTGGCCAGAGGATGAGCTCGGGAGGTAGCTCGCATGAACATACACGGTGAAGCAAGAAGAGTAGATCATGAAGGCGGCCGGCGAGACCACAGGGAAGGTGTGTACGAAGGCACCCGAACTCGCCACCCAGAAGAGATCACGCTCCAAGGCAACTATGCACTCAGTTGTGTCATGCATAAGTAACTTAGCCAAAACCCTGAAGAGTAAGAAGTGGCGCCCAAGTCAAGGATGCTCCAGATGATGGCACGTGTACAGCTGGATGCGAGCCACGTGTCCAGATGTGTAACTGCCAGGAGAGAGAAAGTGCCCAGGTATATAAGAGTTTCTAACGAACTTCTGAGGTACACACGTTTAGATTGTTTCTTTGCGCTTGCGAGTCTTGAGTACGCTGAGAGAGAACTTTTGCACGGTTCCTTAGAGTTCTTGAGTTTTTCTCTTAGTATTTGGTGGTTCAGTCGCTGACTTGGGCGTCAGAGCGTGATCGGCCGCAGCGGCGCCGTTCTATCTTTTGCAGGTTCTTGAGGTGAATCGCGGTGAAGGACGGAGGCTAACACGGCGCAGAAGTCGATCCAGGTTTGACGAGGCAAGGCTCCAGCGTTTTGGTCAACAGGCAGGATCAACAACATTAGCAGAAAAACCAGAAAAAATTAAAGTAATCAAGTGCTTTCAAGTGCAGAGAAGCAACAACATAATGCACAGATTTAAAGCTAACTATACAACCAAAACAAGCATAAACTTCTCCCCCTATTTGATCTACAAATAGACAATAAGAAGGGTTGTACAAAGCAGAAATCAGAATGATAACACAATAGTTTAGCAGTACAAACAATTTTGACATTTCAAAAATAGAACATGTCATAGAGCTTTCAAGAAAATAAGTGGATATAAGTTTTATTATCAAATTCTGAGGCACACTCAATGTATATTTGTCTAAAAGCAAGATTTGAAAAAGAGGAATGGTTTAATCATGCATAAGCAAACTTGGCAGCATTATACAAAGGTGCCAGAGGAAAAACAATCGGTTGTTTCGTGAAAACAATCGATTGATTTTCTGTGACAGCAATTTAAGCATTTCACATATTCAGAATTGACAGGTAAAGATGAATCAGAATGATAGACTTCATATTCACATTACATAGATGAAAGATAAAGACATCAATCAATATTTTTCATACTACAAAATTAAAGAAAAATTCAAGAGAAGAAAATAAAAACAAGGAAAGTCTTATCCTTTTGACAATGTAGTTCTTTCAATGAGTCATTGTCCATAATCAAGTAACTTCTCTTGGCCTTCAAGAAAACTAGGCTTTGTACTCAATAGTAATTGGAAGTCCAGAAAAAATCTTTTCCCTTTAGCAGTCATTCTTCAAGTCCAAAGATAATTCTTGGCTGCCAAAGATCCCTACAAGAAAAGATTAAGGCGAGATTTGGTCCCCTTATGAATTTGGGTCCTATGATGTTAGTAGGAGTCTTAGGAACCTTAGAAACCTTAGGAACCCATTTCAAAATACCTTTAGGAACAGAAAACCTTCTTACTCTGCAGAATCTAATAGTGTGGCCCATTTTAATGCAGTAATGACAAATTTCAACCGGTTGTTTCGATAAAACAACAGGTTGTTTTTCAAAGAAACTTGAAAATGGTTTTGAAACAAATTTGTTCTTGCTGTTTGGATTAAACCCCAACCCAACCTTGCCATAAACACATTTATGAGAAGCAAGAACAGTTTCAAGATTGGATTGTCCTTTGGAAAACTTGTCCATGGTTTTTAAAAGATAGTGAACCTTCTTTTGAAGAGATTCACAATTTTCACAAAAACTTGAATCAACACACTTACAAGAAGAGTTTTGGTAAATCATTTCCAAATTTTCAAAATCAGTTTTTGAATTATTCAACTCTTCTTCCAAGATCTTGACTCTATTTTCCAATGAGTTGTTTAAACCTTTCAACCGTTTATTTAAAAGGGCCAACCTATTAGCTTCTTCATGAGTCTCATTGAAAGCCTCAAGAAGTTGACTATAATTTTCAACATTAATGGAAGAGCTTGAACTTACACTGCTTGTGTCACTTTCTTGTTTTGTCATTAGACATAAATTTGCTTCTTCTTCATCACTTGAAGAGGAGCTTGAAGAGTCACCATTGTAAGCACTTCTTGATTTTCCTTTCTTTTCATGCTTCTTGAAGTTTTTCCTCTCTTTGTTGGGACATTCAGTTTTAATATGACCCTGTTCACCACATCCAAAGCATGTATATTTGTTAGTGTTAAACTCAGTAGGTTTCTTGCTATCATAATTGTTGGATGAGTCTCTTTTGATGTTTCTCTTCTTTAGGAACTTGCTGAATTTCTTAAACAGCAAGCTAAATGTTTCCTCTTCACTCTCGTCACTTGAGTATTGACAGTTTTTGTTCCCAGTAGCTTGACTTGATCCAAATTCTTCTTTTGTCATAAGACAAACCTCTTTTCTGGACTCTGAAGAGAAAGATTCAACAAAAGATTCTTCTTTCTCCATCAAGGCACTCCTTGGATTCTTGTGATACTCTTCAAGGGTATTCCACATTTCTTTGGCAGAACTACATTCTGAAACCTTGAGCAATTCATTAGAATCAAGTGCAGATACAATGATGTTCATAGCTACACAATCAAGATGTTCTCTTTCAGAAGAAACATTTTCAGATATAGGCATGAGATAGCTCTTAGCCATCAGCACCCTAGCTCCCATGCCTTTTGTTCAGGCGATTACCGACACGCCAATTCCCACGAGCGTGGTTCCGGTTAAAGCCGTTTTTACCGGCGTGGAGGATCCAGAGGCTCATCTGACCACGTTCCACACGCAGATGATGCTGTCGGGAGGGTCAGACGCCGTCTACTGCAAGATGTTCGTGAGCACGCTCCAGGGAACGGCGATGGAGTGGTTTGTGAGCCTGCCTAATGGCCACATAACCAATTTTCAGCAATTCTCGAAAATCTTTGTCGAGCAGTACATTGTGAATAAGGCACCGCCCAGGGTGTCTTATGATCTGTTTGATATAAGGCAGTACCATGGGGAGTCCCTCAGAGACTACCTCAATCGCTTCGGAGCGCAGATGGTCAGATCGCCGGCCAAGGATGAAGAAATGCTGGTCTATGCCTTCAAGAAGGGCGTGCAGCCAGGGCCATTCTGTGAGGCCTTGATCAGGGCTCATCCAGCGACGTTTGCTGAAGTCAGGCGACTAGCGGTGGCCCACATCGCCGACGAGAGTGAAGTCGCCGAGAAGAGAGGCAGCGTGGCTCCCGCCAGACCACGCGCCCAGACCAGGATCCAGCCACAGAGGGTGCTGGAAGCGGCGGCGGCGGCCAGAAAAGACCAAAGGACTCGCTATCCTTACGATAGGAGAAATAAGGGAAGAAGCCAAGCGCGCCAACCACCAGCACGCCAACAACCAGCACGCCGAGAGTACAATCGCCCACCTAAGCACAAATTTGTCATGGGACTAGCGGACCTGATCGCTATCCCTAACATATCTGCTAGGTTGAAGGCGCCCGAGAAGGTGGGAGACAAGGTGCTGGGGTCAAAGCCGGACGCCTGGTGCGAGTTCCACCAGTGTTTTGGCCACAACCTGGACTCGTGTTTGTCTTTAGGATACCAGCTCGACGATCTGGTTAAGAGCGGGTTCCTAAACGACTATCTGCTGGATAGAAGGACGGGGGGAGCGTCGAGTTCCCAGCCAGCAGGTGGAGAAGCCCAGCAACACGAGATGCCTATCCATGGGGAGATCCACACCATTGCAGGGGGTTTCTCAGGTGGTGGATGCACCGCATCGCAGAGGAAAAAGTACGCGCGATCGGTGATGTCAGTGGACATGTTTGAAGATCACTCGCCGGAAGTGGACATCACGTTCACAAAGCAGGATCTTCGGGATGTTGTGCCTCACGAAAACGATCCCATTGTTATTTCGTTGATCACGGCGGGAAGGAAGGTCCACAGAGTTCTGGTGGACCAAGGAAGCTCGGCAGACGTGATGTTCTGGCCGACTTTCACGCAGCTGGAATTGCCCCTTGACCAGCTACGACCCTATGGAGGGTGCTTGTATGGGTTCGCTGGCGACCAGGTGGAGGTCAGGGGGTACATTGAGCTGAGGACCACGTTTACAGATGAGGCTGGGTCGAGGACGGAGAAAATCAAGTACCTCATCGTAAACGCCCCCTCAGCGTATAACATCCTGTTGGGTAGGCCCACTCTTAACAGGATAGGCGCCATTCCATCGACTCGGCACATGAAGGTGAAGCTGCCGTCAATGGAAGGGGTGGTGATCACGATAAAGTCTGATCAGAAAGAAGCGAAAAGGTGCTATGAGAATAGCCTGAAAAACAAAAGATCAGTGAGCTATGTAACAACCACCCCACCTCCCGGCGTGAAGCCCAGACCGCCGGTATCAGAGGAGGCCGCCAGAAGGAATGTAGAGATGATAGACGCTGAGCTGGGGGAGAGAAATGCTGGCCTGGAGGAGGAAGAGGCGCGGAATCGCCCCGAGGAAGCGAGAGAACTGGGAATCGCCAAGGCGGTGATCGCCAGAGAATCCAGGCCCAAACCTGTCGAGCAGTGGCTCGAAAAGGAGATCGGAGGGAAAGTTTTCAAGCTCAGAAGATCTCTGGAGGTCGATCTCCAGGACCAGATCGCCAAGGTGATTGAGCGGCATCTGGACGCGTTTGCTTGGTCCGCTTCGGACATGCCCGGGATCGATCCCGACTTCTTGTGCCATCACCTGGCGATGGACAACATGGTGAGACCGGTACGACAAAGGAGAAGGAAATTCAACGAGGAGAGGAGGCAGGCGATCAGGGACGAAACCCAGAAACTCCTCGCTGCAGGCCACATCAGGGAAGTCCAGTACCCTGAATGGTTGGCGAATGTCGTACTGGTAAAGAAGAGTAACGGGAAATGGCGCATGTGCGTCGATTTCACCGATCTGAATAAAGCTTGTCCAAAGGATTCGTATTCTTTACCAAGCATTGATGCCCTGGTTGATAGTGCTGCAGGGTGCAAGCTGCTGAGTTTCCTGGATGCCTTCTCGGGTTATAATCAGATCAAGATGCATCCCATGGACGAAGAGAAAACAGCCTTCATGACGGAGAGGTCGTGCTATTGCTATAAGGTGATGCCGTTTGGGCTGAAGAACGCGGGGGCCACGTACCAGAGGTTGATGGATCGAGTACTTGCACCGATGCTGGGAAGGAACGTGCAAGCCTACGTCGATGACATGGTCGTGACCTCGCAGGAAAAGAGCAAGCACGTTGCAGACTTGGAAGAATTGTTCACGACGATCGCCAAGTTCAAGTTGAAGCTCAACCCGGAGAAATGCATTTTCGGCGTGGAGGCTGGAAAATTTTTGGGTTTTCTCTTGACTGAAAGAGGAATAGAAGCCAACCCGGACAAGTGTGCCGCCATCTTGGCGATGAGAAGTCCGGCTACGGTGAAAGAAGTCCAGCAGTTGACAGGTCGGATGGCAGCCCTATCTCGCTTCGTGTCAGCTAGCGGAGAAAAGGGGCATCCCTATTTTCAGTGTCTGCGGCGCAATAACAAGTTCGCTTGGACGAAAGAGTGCGAGGAAGCTTTCGTCAAGCTGAAGGAGTATCTGGCGAGCCCGCCGGTTCTGTGCAAACCGTTGGCGGGAATCCCTCTCAGGTTGTACTTCGCTGTGACTGAAAGGGCGGTGAGTGCGGTGCTCGCCCAGGATCAAGATCAGGCTCAGAAGCCTATTTATTTCGTGAGCAAGGTGTTGCAGGGCCCAGAAACGAGATATCAGGCCCTGGAGAAGGCTGCGCTGGCTGTGGTGTTTTCGGCGAGGAGGTTGCGCCACTACTTCCACAGTTTCACAATACTGGTGATGACTGACCTGCCCATCCAAAAGGTCTTGAAGAAACCTGATGTTGCGGGAAGAATGGTGAAGTGGGCAGTGGAGCTGTCAGAATTTGACATAAAATATGAGCCCCGAGGCCCGATCAAGGGGCAAATCTTTGCAGATTTTGTAGTCGAGCTCTCATCAGAGGCAACGCGGGTTGAAGGAGATGATTTCCGTTGGGTACTCTCGGTGGATGGATCGTCGAACCAGCAGGGTAGCGGTGCTGGAGTCATATTGGAAGGACCCAACGGCGTGCTGATCGAACAATCGTTGAGATTCGCCTTCAAAGCCAGCAACAATCAAGCAGAGTATGAGGCACTGATCGCCGGGATTCTGCTGGCCAAGGAGATGGGAGCTAGGGTGCTGATGGCTAAGAGTGACTCGCTGCTAGTCACAGGGCAAGTAACAGGCGAGTTCCAGGCTAAATATCCACAAATGGCGGCTTACTTGGCGTATGTGCAGGAATTGAAGAGTTCCTTTGCCTCTTTTGAAGTGGTACATGTGCCCCGAGAACAGAATGCCCGAGCTGACTTGCTTGCTAAGCTCGCCAGTTCAGGCAAGGGGGGTAGGCAGAGGACGGTGATTCAAGAAACTCTGAAGACGCCGAGGGCATTTGTAGCAGATCACCTGGTCCTTCAGATAAGCAAGTCGACGGAGAAAGCAGCGAGAAGCCATAAGTCTTTGACGCAGGAAACTCTGAGATCGCCGAGAATCAGAGCATGCCGAGGGGAGAAGGTGGACGTGATGCAGGTCTGCACCACCCATGAGCCAGACACTTGGATAACACAGTACAAGCGGTGCTTGGCGGATGGCCTCCTCCCGTTGGATCCAACAGAAGCTAGGAAGGTAAAGAAAAATTCTAGCAAGTATACATTGATTGATGGCGATCTGTACAGGTTTGGGTTCACTCACCCACTCCTGGAATGTATACACGGCGAGAAGTGCACGAGAATTATGGCAGAGCTCCACGAAGGAATATGTGGAAGTCACGTCGGGGGTCGAGCTCTGGCCGCGAGGACTCTCCGTGCAGGCTACTATTGGCCATCCATGAGAGAAGATTGCAAGAAGTATGCCCAATGCTGTAAACAGTGCCAGCAGCACGCCGATTGGCATAAGGCACCTCCCGAGGAGTTGAAGTCGATCTATGCCCTTGGCCGTTTCATACTTGGGGAATCGACATCCTGGGACCTTTCCCACTGGCGATCAGGCAGATGAAGTACTTGGTGGTGGCGGTTGAGTATTTCACCAAGTGGATCGAAGCAGAACCAGTGGCCCAGATCACCGCACACAAGATCGAAGGCTTTGTATGGAAGAACATCGTGTGCCGGTTTGGAGTGCCTAAGCGCCTGGTGTCAGATAATGGGACACAGTTTGCAAGCCACCTGTTGAAGAAGCTTTGTGAAGGGGTTGGAATTCAACAAGTGTTTGCATCCGTCGAGCACCCTCAGACGAATGGCCAGGTGGAATCAGCTAATCGGGTGTTGTTGAGAGGTTTGAAGAGAAGGCTTGAGAAAGCCAAGGGAAGTTGGGCCGAGGAGGTGCCCCGTATAGTCTGGGCGTACCACACCACCGAGCAGTCAGGAACCCATGAGACCCCGTTTAGCTTGGTCTATGGGTGCGACGCCATGATTCCAGTGGAGATCCAAGAGAGCTCGCCGAGATTCCAGAACTTCGTAGAGGAAGACTCGAATGAAGAAAGAAGGCTGAACCTGGATCTGCTGGATGAAGTCAGGGAAGAGGCGAGGCTCAAGGCTGAGGCGGTAAAGAGGAGGATCGAGCGAAGGTACAACTCTAAGGTGATGCCAAGGCAGTTTAGAGAAGGCGATCTGGTGATGAGGAAGGCCCACCAGTACGAGATGGAGAATAAACTATCACCCAAGTGGACTGGACCGTTCAGAATAACCGAGGCGCTCGGGAACGGGGCCTACCGCCTGGAGACGCTGGAAGGAGGAGCGATCCCTCGTACCTGGAACGCCACACACCTGAAGTTGTACTATAGTTAAGAGCTTTGTAAGTAAAGACAAACACAAGTGTTATATTACAATGTCTCTGTTAAAACAGTTTCAAGGGGGCACTCTTTTTTCCCTAAGGAGGGTTTTTAATGAGGCCACCCAATAAAAGAAGAGTTTTCGAAGTATAAGGTGTTTTCAGATTGCATGTGTGCTATTTTCGAAAGTTTTGAAGGAAGACCTTGTCATTTGTACATGATTTAAGGCAAGAAAAGATATATCGCGTGCTTTCTAAAAAGTTTTAAGTCCTCGTCGTTTTTCGGCGATTGGAGGCACCAGTTAAGTTTTAAGTCCTCATCGTTTTTCGGCGATTGGAGGCACCAGTTAAGTTTCAAAGTCCTCATCGTCTTTCGGCGATCGGAGGCATCAGACGAAAGACCTCAACGCCCTCGCGCGTTTTGAGGCAAGTTAAAGACCTCCTCGCCATCGAGCGAGTGCAGGCGAGAAAGATAAAAAGTCCTCCGTGTTTCTGGGAGCGAGAAGATGTAACTCCTGGGGCAATGTAGAGGCAAGTTAAAGACCTCCTCGCCGTCAAGCGAGTGCAGGCGAGAAAGAGAAAAAGTCCTCCGTGTTTCTGGGAGCGAGAAGATGTAACTCCTGGGGCAATGTAGAGGCAAGTTAAAGACCTCCTCGCCGCCGAGCGAGTGCAGGCGAGAGAAAGGAGAGGTCCTCAGTGCATCCAGGGGGGAGGAGATGTACGCCCTGGGCAAGTTGAGGCACCACATAAAGTCCTTATCGTCGTTGTGCGAGCTAAGGCCAGTTAAAGACCTCCTCGCCATCGAGCGAGTGCAGGCGAGAGAAAGGAAAGGTCCTCAGTGCATCCAGGGGGGAGGAGATGTACACCCTGGGCAAGTTGAGGCACCAGATAAAGTCCTTCTCGCCGTCGAGCGAGTTAAGGCCATTTAAAGTCCTTCTCGCCGATAAGCGAGTTCAGGCGAGTTAAAAGACCTTCTCGCTTACGTGCGAGCGTAGGCAAGATAAAATCCTTCTCGTCGCGAACGAGTTCAGGTATGGCGGAGAGGGTGGAAGAAGCTTGAAAGGTGGCTAAGGTAGGTTCGAAGAGAACGCCTAGCCAACCGGTCTTTTGCTTTGAAGTTCAGGAGGGCAAAGGAAGATTCCAAAGGGCGCTTCTACCCCAGATAAAGAAACGATTGCCAAAGCATGAGGCTAGAAAAAGCTGATGTCACCAAGGGGTCTTGGCGATCGGGAAAAGTTCAAACGATGGCGAGAAGGTTGAAAGACTTGTTTGATAAAGCAGGTCGAGTGGGACGTTGTTCGAGCCAATGATTAAGTTACAGCTCGTTGCTTGAAGGGTATTCTTGATATGAGGTTAGTTGCCTTAAGAGTACAAGTTGTTAAAGTGATTTTTGCTTAAGTTTGAAGAGGCGGGTACGTCAAAGGTCGCGTTTGCAAAATCACTAAGTTAAATCCGACAAAGTTAAACATGCAAAGAAGGCTAAAGCGCTTAAAGGGGTCAGGGGAGAAAATATCCAAGTTTTGTGATTAAAATAAGCATTTGTTCAAAACACATATGCAAGAGTTTTTACAGGTAAATACAAGTGAATTTATAAAGTAGCAGATGGGGTGGAGTTGGTTGAGCCTTCGGCGGGAACGACCTTTCCATCCACTACTTCGTTGTTTAACGACACCATGCTGAGGTCGAGATCAGGGAATAGGCATGCGAATTGCTCCCGAGCGGCTTCAAATCCAGCAGTCAGAATCTGAGCAGAATTTAGCTTAAGTTCTTCAAACTGCCCTTGAAGTTCTTCAACCTGTTTCTTGAGCTCCTTGTTCTGCTGCTCCAGCTCTTCGACCTGTTTTCGGAGTTGTTCGTTGGTCTCTTGAGCATGGAGAAGGTCGTCAGCAACCTTCTTGGATTCTGTTTGAGCTTGGGTCAACTCGGCAGCCATCTTCCCTTTTTCCTTGTTTGCCTCGGCGAGATCAGCCATGGCGTCGTCCCTTGCTTTTTCTACTTGCCCAAGTAGCTTCTCGCGGTCAATCGACCTCTGCTCCAGTTTTTGCACCCTGGCGCCGTCAGCTTGAATGTGAGCCTCCAGGTCGCTCGCCTTGGTGCGCAGAGGCACGATTTTGCTTTCTAGCTCAACTTTCTCCTGGGCAAGTTCATGGACTTTACGGCGAAGGTCAGCAGCTTCCTTGCGCGCCAGCCTAAGCTCGGTACTTAGGGCATCCTCTACTCGGGAGTGTTCCATTTCCGCGAGCGTCAGGCTGAATGACACCTTCTCCACCTCAACCTTCATAGTGCTATTTTCAGTCTTGAGGTGGTAGAGGTCGTCTTGAAGCCTCCTGGTGGAGCTCTCCACAGCCCTCGTTATCATCGATGGGATATCCTCTGCTATGGTTTTGAGTTTGGCAGTCAGAGGTTCCCACATCCTTGTGACTTTAAGGGAAAGGTTTGATGCTTGGAGAGGCGCCAGGGGGGCTTGTTGAGGGTTCTCGCCGCCACCTTCCTTAGCAGGATTTTCAATGTTTGCTTCCTGGCGTGGTGACGCAACCGGGGATTCGGTAATTAGAATTGGAGAGGTGTGAGCAACCTCATCCCCGGTCGGAACGTTCTCTGCAGCTGAAGCGTTTGAAGGGGGGCCCCCTCCAGCTGAGATATGAGGCGTAGAGGCACTCGGGGGGTCCTCCAGAAAATTTGGCTCTTGAGCCTCAGCTGCTGGTGGCGCAGTGGCCAGTGGAGTTGCTTGGACTGGTGGTGAAGGGGCTTGTGGTGTTGGCGATGAGGGAGGAGGAGCGGGCGTTGATGGTGGTGATGAGGTTGGAAGAGGGGGTGGAGCAGGTGGAGAAGGTGGTGCCACCCTCTTCCTTTTCGTGACAAGGCCATCCTCTGTGACCTCGTCGTCCTCTTCCTCCTCCTCTTGGACGACTTGGGGGGCTTTCCGTTTTGGCCTCTTAAGGACCAGTTTCTTTCGCTGGGTGGGTTCCTTGGGCGGTGATCGCCCATGAACGATAGCCTTCTCGACCGCCGAGTTGGGAACCGTCTGGGAACCGGTCGCCAACCCGTGGTTTCGGGCGAGCGCCTTTAAGTCGGCGAGCATGTTTTTACCCAACATATTATCTGCATGAAACGAAAATGCATGAGTTAGCTCAGAGAAGAAAGAGATAAGTGTATGAGGCAATGAAACAGCAAAACAGGTATATGCAGAAAAGGTAAAACCAAAGTCTTGTGCGTATCGCACAAGACGCCCAGAAGCAGTATCAGAAGCAATATCATAACAAGAGTGTAGTGTCCTAACCTATTTGGAATTCCAACTGGTCCTCAAAGAACTCGAAGGAAATCAAGGTGAGGGTCAGGAATGTTATGTTGGCATCTGCCACCCTCTTCCAGAATAGGCAGAGGTCTCGGTCCAAAGCTCCCATGCTATCAGGACTTCTGGGCCTCCTGAAGCAGCTCTTGGACTCCTTTTTCCCCTTGTCCACCCAGTACAAGGGGAAGCCGTCGAGAAGGGAAGTGTCTTTATCATTTGCGCGTACCTGGATGAACTTCCCCTTCCAATCTTTGTACGATTGCTGGAAGATGGTAAAAATGGATCTCCCAGCAATGGCATTCAGGCTGACCCACAGGCGGTCTCCTGGGTGCTTGGCCTCAAAAAGAAACAAAAACACGTCCACCGACGCGGGCAGCCCCAGGTGGTCGCACGTTATTTAAAAGGCTCGAACAAACGCCCAGCTGTTGGGGTGAAGCTGGGCGGCAGCAATGTTGAGCTCGGTCAAGAGTTCCCTCTCGAATCGGGTGAGGGGAAATCTGAGCTTGACCTTCTTGAAGAAAGTTGTGTAAACAAAGCAAAAGGGGCCGTCGGCGCTTACTTTGTCATCAGCGCATACTGGCAGAGCGGCGGGGCAAGGCAGCACCATCATCCTCTCATCATGCTCCTTGTGAAACGATTGATAGGCCTCGTCCCCCTTTGTCAAGCGCAGAACCGCTCCCGCAGTGTTCATCGACGAGGTCTCCTTCAGAAGGGTTGGGGTGGCCCAAGGGTATAGTGTTTTGAAGTCTGGCAGAGGCACGGGGGCTCCTCCAGCGTTAGGTGGAGCCGCCTGGGCCAGAGCAGTTTGGGAAGATGCAGGCCTCTCAGCCTGCGAAGAGGAAGCGCCACGAACTTGGGTTGGATCGTGCGCTTGTGAAGAAGGGTTTCGTGCTGATGGAGGGGGTTCGGGGTGATCTTTGTGCGAGTCATGATAGCAACTGCAAAGGAAGAAGAAAGAAAAAACGATCAGGGGATTACAGGGGCTGACTCGGACATGGAAGGAAGGTGAAACGACGAACGAATGTGAGTTCGTTGCGACGGTCGACAAAGCCCTAAGTTACGCAGAAGAGAAATGGAAAAACGACCCACAGCGTATGCACCAGGCAGTTACAGGATAATGCAAATCGGTGAAAATGCAAGGAAACCCAGCAGATGAAGGAAAGTAATTACCTTTCAATGATCAGGAAGACGAGGGAGGAAGATGGTGATCTGGAACGTTGAAGAGCGTCGAGAGTTGTCGCAGAGGAAAGTTAGAACGTTTGCAAGTGCGAAGGAAAGTGATGAAACAGTGGAACGTAATGGGTTTAAGGGTTTTCGAAATGGTTTTGGGAAGCGCTAACGGCAAATGAAGATAGCCGTTGATGAAAGCCACGTGTCGAAAGATGAGCGAAGGGTTTGGTGGAGCGTCAGAGCAGCAGAAAGTACTATCGCTTGGAATTCTGCGTCAGTGCCACGTAGACCGGTGATTACGAAGGCTCTTTCAGTCTTTTCGCTAGACAAGTCTTCGCTTAAGACTGGGGGGCTTGTGTACCGCCCTGATGGTCGGGTATGATGACGTGGCACCTTGCTACAGTGTAGGCATGTTGACAAGGCGCCAGGTTGGCAGTTAAGAAGGAAGTCGGGAGGCACGTGTAGTCGCCGATTGTTAAGTTGGCGTGTTCCGATTTCCAGTTTACCAGAATAGGCGATCGCCAGGTTGAGGATGGAATCGCCAGATGCAGACTCAGGCGACCAAGCAGTCGGAGATCGCCAGAACAAGCACATCGCCGAAGATGAAGGAGAAGCAGATTATGAAGGCGGCCGGCGAGACCACAGGGAAGGTGTATGAAGGCCCTAACTCGCCAGTTTCAGTAGAGATCGCACTCCTAAGTTTGCTATGCACTGGGCAGTACCATGCATACGTAACTTAGCCAAAATGAGAGCAGAAGCGGCGCCAAGTCAGGGAGCCTCCAGATGATGGCACGTGTACAGTTGGATACGAGCCACGTGTCCAAATCTGTAACTGCCAGGAGAGAGAAAATCACCAGGTATATAAGAGCTCTTAACAGACTTTCTGAGGTACGCACGTTCAGTTCATACACTTTACGCTTGCGAGTGACAGAGCTGTTGTGAGAGAGAGTTTTTGCACGGTTCTAGTTCTTAGTATTTGGTGATACCGTCACTGACTTGAGCGTCGGAGTGCGATCGGCCGCAGCGGCGCCGTGTCGTTTCTTTGCAGGTTCTTGAAGTAGATCCAGAGGAGGAACGAAGGTGATAAGCGGTGCGCACGTCGATCCTTTGACGAGGCATTCTCCAGCGCTCCGGTCAACAGGCAGGATCAATAGCTATTTGTAATAACATTCCAAATTTTTCTATCTATATATTCAACAAAGAATTTCATTCTAACCTTCCATAATTGATAATTCAGTCCACAAAACAGAGCTGGCCTGTTAATTGAGGCACCCTCCCCAAAAGGTAAGTTTTCAGCCATAGGAAAAAAGATTTAGGATCAAAAACTTGAGTAACTTTCAAGAACTTAGCTCTGATGCTAATTGTTAGAATATATGACCTTAAACGAGAGGGGGGTGAATTGTTTAAGAGGGATTTTCGCAAACTTTGAAGGTATATTGAAAATCAATGCTGAATCACAGAGAAAAGAATCAAGGAAACAAATACCCAAAATTGTTTTAAGATGATATCAGAAATACAATCGGTTGTTTTGTCGAAACAATCAGTTGTTTTTATCAGCAGTTTATATAAACAACTTAAAAACAGAATTTAAAGAGTTAAGGGTAAGAGATAAGCACGCAAGCAATTTATACTGGTTCACTCTTACACCAAGAGCTACATCCAGTCCCCAGAAACCACTGGGTATTCCACTATGCAATCAAAACCAGATTACAAACACCACACACCAAAGTAGTGACCTTGAACCCCTCAAGAAACACACTACCTTTGGCAAACCACACCAAGAATGTTTATCTTGAACACCTCAAGAACACACAACACTCCTTGGCAACACAACTACAGAAATACAGTAATCAAGGAAGAAGGGAATAGACTACACCTGGGTATTACAAAGCTTAAAGTTCAGAATTACAACCCAATCCTATTCCACACACTTAAGAATGATCCAAAAGCTCTTTCAAATCTTGGAAAAACTGTTTTGATAAACTCTTTCTGTTACTTCAAGATTAGGAGCGTAAAACCACCTTTATATAGACCAACCAAGTGGTCAAAAGCATTTAATAAAGGAGCCAAGTTAGTTAGGATCATTTAAAACATATTAAAACCGCTTAACAGAATTTTGTTAAGGTTTTCAGGAAAACAATCGGTTGTTTTGTCGAAACAATCAATTGTTTTGGTTTGACAGCAAAGTGAACCAAGTTTTTCAAAAACAGCTAAGGTAAAACAACCTGTTGAATTTTTGACAGCTTTTTAGAAAACACATCTCTTCAAAAGGTTAAAGATTCAAATGAACTTGGATCATCTTAAGAAGTGAATTAACAAGTTTCAAACAACTAGACAACACACACACACCCAACAACAAGGTCTTCAAGCTTTCCTCTTGGATTTGGAGACATCAAAGCATCTTGTTCAACACATAAAACGGCCAAACTCGGTACAAATAGAGTTACTCTGATTAACCTTGCCATTAAGACGACCAAACTCGAAACAATTGCAGTTACTCTGATTAGCAACACCTATAAGATGACTTAACTCAGAACAGTTATAGTTACCCTGATTAGCCGCTTCCATAAGACGACCTAACTCGGAGCATATACAGCTACTCTAATTAGCCGCACCCAAAAGACGACCTAACTCAAACAGTTACAGTTACTCCAATTAGGCGCACCCATAACAACTCGGAACAAATACAGTAACTGTATTAGCCGCACCCATAAGACGACCTAACTCGGAACAAATATTGTTACTTTGATTAGGCACACCCATAAGATGGCCTAACTCGGGAATGTTACAGTTACTTCGTTTAGCCACACCCACAAGAAGGCCTAACTTAGAACTGTTAGAGTTACTTCGATTAGTCGCACCTAATAGACGGCCAAACTCATAACAGTTACAGTTACTCCGATAGGTGCACCCACAAGAAGGGCCTAACTCGAAATAGTAACAATTATTTTTATTAGCGACACCCATAAGACGACCTAATTCGGAACATTTACAGTTACTTCGATTAATCACACCCATAAGAAGGCCTGACTCGGATTAGTTATAGTTATTCTGATTAGCCTCACCCTTAACACGACCTAACTTAAACAGATACAATTACTCCGCTTAACCGCACAAATAAGATGACCTAACTCGAAACAGGTACCCATAAGACGACCTGATGTGATTCCAATAGCCACATAGAACAAGATTCTTGACATTCTTAGGAATCACCTTGAGCTGGAAAATATAGAGGCACTTTTCTTAGAGTTGGATCATTGTTCTAAGACAAGAACTCACCAAAAAACTAGTACCAAATCCCAAACTCATTTGGATGAACCAAATATTGTCAAATTGAATCAACAAAGAGAATGAAAGTTGGAATGACCGAACAGAATTAAGCAACTAATCATATGAACCGAACAGAATTAAGAACAAAACAGAACATAGTGCTGGAAAATAGAAAAGCCGAAACTGAAAAACTCAAGAACACAAAGCAACATGAACAATTGAAGAAGAAGAAAGGAAGGAGAAGAGAATGCTCATGAAGATGGAAGGAGGATGGATGATCTCGCCACTAGAAGTGTGGAATGCTCCTAGATGAGAGTGATGCCGCCACATGAGGACTCCATTGATCCATCAAGATAAGACTAGAGAAGAAGGCTCCAAAAGCTCTCCAAAGGTCACTCAAAATTTGAGTAGAGTTTTCTTAGATTAATTCCAATCTGAATTTTACAAAGAGAGCACCTCTATATATAGCCTAAGGTGCTGAAAAACTAAGCTAAAACATTTCAAAATTCCCTCCAAAACTATTCTAGAAACCGGCGCCTAAAACAAACATCCTATGGCACCTCCTCTTCTACTCCTACACCTATCTACTAATACACCCCCCTAAAGCTCCTAATTAAAACCTACAAGATGCTAAAACAAAAGAGGTTTCTAATGTTTCCCTCTAAGCACCTTCAACTAAAGAAATTACAAAAAGAGAAAATAAATGTCCTCTAGCTCCCAAAGCTTTGAACATGCTTCTTGTAATCCTTTGAGGTGGACTTTGACCTCCATGGGCGTCCTCCATTTGTGCCTCCACCTCTTCTTGAGCTTGATGATTGGCCTCCATGTCCTCTTGAGCTTGATCTCTATCACGACCTAACTCGGAACAATTACAGTTATTATGATTAGCCACACGCATAAGATGGTCTAACTCGTAACTGATACAATTACTCTGATTAGTCGCACCCAATAAGACGACCTAACTCGGAATAGTTACAGTTACTCCAATAAGCCGTACCTATAAGACGACGTAACCGGGAACAATTACAGTTACTCTGATTAGTCGAACCCTTAACATGACCCATTTGGGAACAAATGCAGTTACTCTGATTAGCCGCACCAATAAGATGACCTAACTGAGAAGAGTTATAGTTACTCTGGTTAGCCGCACCCATAACATGACCTAACTCTACAATTACAGTTAATCCGATTAGCATCACCCATAAGACGACCTAACTCAGAACAACTACAGTTACTCCAATTAACCGCACCCATAAAATGACCTAACTCGGAACAAATACAGTTACTCCGATGACCCGCAACCAAAAAATGACCAAACTCGGAACAATTACAGTTGCTCTGATTAGGCACACCTATAAGATGAACCACTCCCATTAGGCGGCCTGACTCGAAACATAAACAGTTACTCCGATTAGCAATACCCATAAGATGACCAAACTCAAAGCAGTTACAGATACTCTGATTAACCGCACCCATAAGACCCCCTAACTCGAAATAGATACAGTTACTCTGATTAGCCGCACCCAAAAGACGACCAAACTCAAAACAATTACAGTTACTCCGATTAGCCACACCTGTAAAATGACCTAATCAGGACTAGGTACTGATCCTGCCTGTTGACCAAAACGTTGGAGCTTCGCCTCGTCAAACTTGGATCGACGTGTGCGCCGCGTCAACCTCCGTCCTTCACCGCAATCCACCTCAAGAACCTGCAAAAGAACAGAACGGCGCCGCTGCGGCCGATCGCACTCCAACGCCCAAGTCAGTGAGTGAACCACCAAATACTAAGAGTAACACTCAAGAACTCTCAAGGAACCGTGAACTAGTTCTCTCTTAGTATACTCAAGAACTCGCAAGCGTAAAGAAGACAATCTGAACGTGCGTCCCTCAAAAGTTCGTTGGGAAACCCTTATATACCTGGACACTTTCTCTCTTCTGGCAGTTACACATCTGGACACGTGGCTCGCATCCAGCTGTACACGTGCCATCATCTGGAGCCTCCTTGACTTGGGCGCTACTTCTGACTCTCCTTTGGCTAAGTTACTCATGCATGATACTACTCAGTGCATAGTTGTCCTGGAGTGCGATCTCTACTGGATTGGCGAGCTAGGGTGCCTTCGTACACACCTTCCCTGTGGTCTCGTCGGCCGCCTTCATGATCTGCATCATCTTCATCTTCGGCGATCTCTGATCACTTGGTTGCCTGGGTTTACATCTGGCGACTTCATCTTAAACTTGGTGACCGCCGGTTCTGGTGTGCTGGAGATCGGAGCACGCCAACTTAGTAATTGGCGACTACACGAGCCCCCCGACTTCCTTCCCTTCTGCCAGCAAGGCGTCCCATCAATACGCCTATACAAAAGCTTGATGCCACGTCATCACTTCCGACTACCAGGGCGGTACACAAGCCCCCCAGTCTTAAGCGAAGACTTGTCCAGCGAAAAGACTAAAGGAGTCACGTCAATACCGATCTACGTGGCGTTGGCGCAAAATTCCAAGCGGTTGTACTTCCTGCTTTCCTGACGCTCCACCAAACACTCCTCCCATTGCTCGACACGTGGCTCCATCAACGGTTACTTTTAATTGCCGTTTGCGCTTCCTAAACCCATTCGAAAAACCCTTAAACCCATTTCTCTTCACTGTTCCATCACTTCTTCGTTTTCTCAGACTCTCCAACTTTCTTCTGCAAAAGCTCACGACGTTCTTCAACCTCCTGAATCACCAACTTCCTTCATCATTCTTCCGATCATAAAAAGGTACCCCTTTTACTTCATCTGCTGATTTTTCCTGCATTTTAACCGATTCGCATCATCCTTTCACTGTCTGATGCATACGCTGTGGGCTGTTTCTTCTATTTCTCCTTTCTCGTAACTTAGGGCTTCGTCTTCGTTACAACGAACCTTCGTTCGTTCGTTTTTCACCCTTCCTTCACGATCGAGTCAGCCTCTGCGAACCCTGATCACCTTTTCTTTTCTTTTTCCTTTGCAGCTTCCGCGATGGCTCGCTCAAAGATCACCCCAAATCCTCCTCCCTCGTCACGAAACCCTTCATCTCAAGCACACAACCAACCGCGAGCACCTGGTGCTTCTTCTTCCCAGGCTGAGAGGCCTGCACCCTCCTGCTCTAACCTGGCTCGGGCTACTCCACCTGTCGCCGGAGGAGCCTCCGTTCCTTCCCCAGACTTCAAAAAACTATACCTATGGGCCACCCCGACCTTGCTGAAGGAAACTTCCTCAGTAAACTCTGCTGGGGCAGTTCTTCGACTGAAGAAAGGGGACGAGCCTCACCTGTCGTTCCACAAAGAGCATGACGACAAGATGATGGTGTTACCTTGCTCCCCCGACATGTCGGTGTGCGCCAATGACAAAGGGAACAACGGCGGGTTGTTCTGCTTCGTCTACACCACTCTGTTCAAGAAGGTGAAACTTAGGTTTCCCTTCACTCGTTTTGAAAGGGAGCTTCTTACCGAGCTCGACATCGCCACCGCCCAGCTCCATCCCAACAGCTGGGCGTTCGTGCGGGCGTTCCAGATCATGTGCGACCATCTGGGGCTGCCAGCGTCAGTGGACGTCTTTCTCTTCCTCTTCGAAGCCAAACACCCAGGAGATCGCCCGTGGGTGAGTTTGAACGGGATTGCTGGGAGGTCGATCCTCTCTATCTTCCAGCAATCTTACAAAGACTGGAAGGGCAAGTTTGTCCAGGTGCGTCCAAACGACAAGGACGCCTCACTGCTCGACGGTTTCCCCTTGTATTGGGTAAACAAGGGGAACAAAGAGTCCAAGGGAAGCTTCAGGAGGCCAAGAAGTCCTGATAGCATGGGTGCTTTGGACAAGGACCTATGCTTCTTCTGGAAGAGTGTGGCAGACGCCAATATTACTTTCCTCACTACTACACTCATCTCCTACGAGTTCTTCGAAGATCAACTCGAAGTTCGCATAGGTTAGAACTCACCTCAACATCTAAGTCATTACCTTGACATTACCTCTGCTAACTGTTTCTGGGCGTCTTGTGTGTTGTGCACAAGACTTTGGTTTTATTTTCTGCATCTCTTATCTGCTTTTGTTGCATACTGACTCATGCGTTTATCTTTCTTTCTGAGCTGACCCATGTATCTTTGCATCATGAAGATCGTATGTTGGGCCAGGGGAAACTTGCTGAACTGAGGGCGCTCGCCCGAGCCCACGGGTTGGCATCGGGTTCCCAAACCGTGCCAAACTCAGTGGTGGAGATCGCCGCTGCACAGGGCAGATCGCCCACCCAAAGGCCCGCCAATCAGCGCAAAAAGCTTATTCTCAGGAAACCAAAGAGGAAAACCCCTCAAGTGGTTCACGAGGAAGAAGAAGAAGATGATGAGGCGACGGAAGATGGCCTTGTCACCAAGAGGAAGAGGGTGGCGCCTTCTTCGCCACCTGCTCCACCTCCTCCTCCAACAACAACACCACCTTCCACACCCGCTCCGCCTCCAACGTTGCTTCCTCCACCAGCTCCCACCTCGCCAGTCCAAGCGGTTCCACTGGCGTCTGCACCTCCTGTGGTTGAGGCCACCGAGCCTAACTTCATGGAGAACCCCCCGAGCGCCTCCACGCCTTATGTATCAGCTGGAGGGGGTCCTCCTTCAAACGCTTCAACTGCAAACGCCGCACCAGCCGGGGATGAAGATGCTCACAACTCTCCAATCCTTATCACTGAATCCCCAACGTCGCCACCACGCCAAGAAGCGCTCATTCCACAACCAACTCAAGAAGGTGGCGGCGAGAACCAACAAGAAGCCCCCCCGGTGCCTCCACAAGCAAACCTCTCTCTTGAGGTCAAAAGGGTGTGGGAGCCCTTTTCAGCAAAACTGAAGATGATGGCGGAGGATTTCCCCTCCATCATATCCAAAGCTGTGGAGAGTTCCACCAAGAAGCTCCAAGATGACATCTTCACACTCCGAGCGGAGAATCGCAGCATAAGGATCGAGGCGGAGAGGTTATCTTGCAACCTAACTGATGTGATTCCAATAGCCACATAGAACAAGATTCTTGACATTTTTAGGAATCACCTTGAGCTGGAAAATGTAGAGGCACTTTTCTTAGAGTTGGATCATGGTTCTAAGTCAAGAACTCACCAATAACAAGTACCAAATCCCAAACTCATTTGGATGAACCAAATATTGTCAAATTGAATCAACAAAGGAATTATAAAATGGATTGACCGAATAGAATTAGGCAAGAACACATATGAACCGAACATAAAAGGAATTGAAAACAAAAACAGAACATAGGTGCTGGAAAAATGGAATAGCCGAACCAAAACAAATCAAAAACACAAGGCAACATGAACAATTGAAAAAGAAGAAAGGAAGGAGAAGAGAATGCTCATGAAGATGGAAGAATGGTTGGATGATCACGCCACTAGAAGTATGGATGCTCCTAGATGAGTGTGCAAGCCGCCACTTGAGGAAACCATGGTCCTTCAAGATAAGACTAGAGTAGAAGGCTCAAAAGCTCTCCAAATGCTCACTCCAATTTTGAGTATAGTTTCTTTAGATAAATTCAAATCTGAATTTTACAAGGAAGGCACCTCTATTTATAGCCTAAGGTGCTGAAAATGAAAGCTAAAACAATTCAAAATTCCCTCCCAAATCAAACTAGAACCGGCGCTTATTTGCAAAGCAAGGAAGGTGTGATCCTTTCCTTCACTTTGGCACCCCCTATTCTACTCCTACACCTATCTACTAATACACCCCCCTAAAGCTCCTAACTAAAGCCTAAAAGATGCTATAACAAAAGAGGTTTCTAAGGTTTCCCTCTAAGCACCTTCAACTAAAGAAACTACAAAAAGAGAAAATAAATGTCCTCTAGCTCCCAAAGCTTTGAACATGCTTCTTGTAATCCTTTGAGGTGGACTTTGACCTCCAAGGGCGTCCTCCATTTGTGCCTCCACCTCTTCTTGAGCTTGATGAGTGGCCTCCATGTTCTCTTGAGCTTGATCTCCATCACTAACACTCGCCGAAATCGAACACTCCCGAGTTGAAGATGCTATGAGCACCGAGCTCCGGGTGGCACGCAAGGAGGCCACCGATCTACGCCATAAGGTGCAGCTCTTGGCTCAAGAGAAGATTGAGCTGGAGAGCAAGCTGGTACCTTATCGCGTCAAAGTGGCTGACCTGGAGGCGTTGATCAAAGCTGACGCTGCCAAGGTAAAGAAGCTCGAACAAAGGTCAGCCGATCGGGAGGTCTTCCTGGGGAAGGTGGAAAAGGAGAGAGACGACACCGTGGCCAAGCTCGCGGAAGCCAACGAAGAAAACGGGAAGATCGCCGCAGAGCCGGCCCAGGTGCAGGCAGAATCCAAGAAGGTTGCTGAAGACCTTCTTCAAGCTCGAGAAACAGTTGAAGAACTTAAGAAACAAGCTGAAGGGCTGAAGCAGCAGAACGAGGGGCTAAAGAAACAGATCGAAGAACTTGAGCTGAGCTCTGCCCAGATTCTTGCTGCTGGATTCGAGGCCGCCCGGGAACAGTTCGCCTGCCTGTATCCCGACTTAGATCTTACCATGGTGTCTCTCAACAACGAGGTGGTGGACGGGAAGGTGGTTCCTTCAGAAGATTGATTGCTTCCCTCCATCCACGATTCTTATGCTTTCTCCTTATGCATAATTGTAATAGACCTTCCCCTTTTCTGTATATGTACCTTGAACTGATGTTTACTTTATGATAAAGCCTTTGTATTTCTTCCCACAACTTCTCTGTCTGCTTTATCTCTTCTTGCATAATTCACTTCAACGAAACTAACTTAGTAATTTCGTAAGCGCAAACATATACTTAACTGCCTCAAACCGCCGATTTTCGAACAAAAACTCTCTAACAACTTGTAAACTCAAGGTAATGAACCTTAGTGTGAAATCACTCTTCAAATAACGAACTTTAACTCAACTAATGGCTTAAGACACAGCTCACCCGATCTGCTTCATCGAAAAGGGTCTTTGACTTTCTCGCCATTGCTTGAATTTTTCCTGGTCGCCAAAGATTCTTGGCGATATCAGTTTCCTCTTGCCTTTTCAACTTGGCCATTGTTCCTTTATCTGGGGTAGAGGCGCCTTTCGGATCCTTCTCTACCTCCCTGAGCTTCAGAACAAGAGACCGGGTGGCTAGGCGTTCTCTTCGAACCTACCTTAGCCACCCTCCAAACTTCTTCCACCCTTCACACCATACCTGAACTCGTTCAAGACGAGAAGGATTTTCTCTTGCTTGAACTCGCTCATCGGCGAGAAGGTCTTTAACTCGCCTGAACTCGCTCATCGGCGAGAAGGTCTTTAACTCGTGCCTCTACATTGCCCCAGGGGTTACATCTTCTCCCCCCCAGAAACACTGAGGACTTTTTTGCTGGTGCCTCTACATTGCCCCAGGGGTTACATCTTCTCCCCCCAGAAACACTGAGGACTTTTCACTGGTGCTTCTACATTGCCCCAGGGGTTACATCTTCTCCCCCGAGAAACACTGAGGACTTTTCACTGGTGCCTCTACATTGCCCCAGAGGCTACATCTTCTCTCCTCTGGAAGCACTGAGGACTTTTCACTGGTGCCTCTACATTGCCCCAGAGGCTACATCTTCTCTCCTCTGGAAGCACTGAGGACTTTTTGCTCTTCCTCGCCTGCACTCGCTCGACGGCGAGGAGGTATTTATCTCGCCTCAGGACGCGCGAGGGCGTTGAGGTCTTTTAACTGGTGCCTCCGATCGTCGAAAGACGATGAGGACTTTAACTTTAACTGGTGCCTCCGATCGCCGAAAGACGATGAGGACTTTAACTTTAACTGATGTCGCCAATCGCCGAAAGACGATGGGGACTTAGAAACTTTTTAGAAAGCATGCAATATATCTTTAACTTGCCTTAAATCACCTATAAGTGACAAGGTCTTTCTTCAAAACTTTCGGAAAACAACAAGCATGCAATCTAAGACAACTTTAAGCTTCGAAAACTCTTCTTTATTGGGTGTCCTCATTAAAAACCCTCCTTAGGGAAAAAAGAGTGCCCCTTTCAAACTATTTTAACAGAAACATTGTAATATAACTTCGTGTTTGTCTTTACTTACAAAGTTCTTAACTGTAATACAACTTGAGGTGCGTGGAGTTCCAAGTGCGAGGAATCGCCCCTCCTTCCAACGTCTCTAAGCGGTAGGCGCCGTTCCCGAGCGCCTCGGTTATTCTGAACGGTCCCGTCCACTTAGGCGACAACTTATTCTCCATCTCGTACTGGTGGGCTTTCCTCATCACCAGGTCGCCCTCTCTGAACTGCCTTGGCATCACCTTCGAGTTATATCTTCGTTCAATCCTTCTCTTCACCGCCTCAGCTTTTAATCTCGCCTCGTCCCTGACCTCATCCAGTAGGTCCAGGTTAAACCTTCTCTCCTCATTCGAGTCTTCCTCCACGAAGTTCTGGAATCTCGGCGAGCTCTCCTGGATCTCTACTGGAATCATTGCGTCGCACCCATAGACCAAGCTGAACGGGGTCTCATGGGTTCCTGACTGCTCGGTGGTGTGGTACGCCCAGACTATACGGGGTACCTCCTCAGCCCAGCTTCCTTTGGCTTTCTCTAGCCTTCTCTTCAAACCTCTTAGCAACACCCGATTGGCGGACTCTACTTGGCCATTCGTCTGAGGGTGCTCGACGGATGCAAACACTTGTTGAATTCCCACCCCTTCGCATAGCTTCTTCAACAGGTGACTTGCAAACTGAGTCCCATTGTCCGACACCAGGCGCTTGGGCACACCAAACCGGCACACAATGTTTTCCACACGAAACCTTCGATCTTGTGTGCGGTGATCTGGGCCACTGGTTCTGCCTCGATCCACTTGGTGAAATATTCAATCGCCACCACCAAGTACTTCATCTGCCTGATCGCCAGCGGGAATGGTCCCAGGATGTCGATTCCCCATGTGTGAAACGGCCAAGGACTGTAAATCGACTTCAACTCCTCAGGAGGCGCCTTGTGCCAATCGGCGTGCTGCTGGCATTGTTTGCAGCACTGCGCATACTTCCTGCGGTCTTCTCTCATTGTTGGCCAGTAGTAACCTGCACGGAGAATCCTTGCGGCCAGAGCTCGACCCCCGACGTGGCTTCCGCATATCCCTTCATGGAGCTCTGCCATAATTCTCGTACATTTCTCGCCATGCACACATTCCAGGAGTGGGTGAGTGAACCCAAACCTGTACAACTCGCCGTCAATCATTGTGAACTTGCTAGAATTCTTCTTTATCTTCCTAGCCT